>NC_089795.1:31932767-32005267 GCF_040412425.1 Macrobrachium rosenbergii
ATCTATTTTAATATCTGAGGTTAAAAATCATTTACATTTTTAAATAATTTTCTTGTATACTTTTCGTAACTCTAATGCTACATATCTAATAGATTCCCCTCTCCTTAAGATAAATCATACTATCTTTATTTCAGTTAGAAGCAGATGTCTCTTAATTTTACACCCCGTTCCTCTTATTGACCCTGATGCCATTAATGCAGTTACCTAAAGAATGTTCTGTTGTGCTGTGTATAAATAATACACACACACACACACATCTATATATATATATATATATATATATATATATATATATATATATATATATATATATATATATATATATATATATATATATATATATATATATATATATAGTCAGTCATGGCTAATGAATCGAATATTACCAGAGAGATAAATTTCACGAAACCCTTATTTATAATTTTTACTATTGTATTCCACTCTATTTACTTTTATACAGCTTGAAAACCGAGTGCTTCGACGAAAAAAAAATATTATTAAAACCGAAAACTGACAACCATCTATACAGGAAGACGGTAAAGGATTACCTTATGCCCCCACTTCTAATGTCGCTTACGACAGGGACTAAACAGAGGCAAAAATTAAAGACTTACTGCAAGGTGTGAAAAGGATGATTGAAATTCTATAACAGTCGCTCAAGATATGTCGCACTCAGCAAATTCTTCAGTTCATAAAGGATTTTTTTTCATCCTTGCCAGTGCATTTATTATTTTTTTTTTTTTACTTAAGATTTTTAGTTTTCTGAAAAAAAAAAAAAAAAAAAAAAAAAAAAAAACTATTGAGATGACTTTCCGTCCGCACTTTTTCTGTCCGCCGCAGATCTTAAAAGCTACTAAGGCTAGAGGACTGCAAATTGGTATGTTGATCATCCAACCTCCAATCACCAAACATACCAAATTGCAGCTCTCTAGCCTCAGTAGTTTTTATTGTATTTTAAGGTTAAGTTTAGCCATGATAGTGAGTCTGGCAACGCTATGCGACAGGCCAACACAGGGTCATGGCTGAAAGTTTCATGGGCCGCAGCTCATACAGCATTATACGATGTACAGAAAACTCGACTGCGCCGAAGAAACTTCGGCGTATTTTTTTACTTGTATTTCATGTCAAAAAAAAAAAAAAAAAACAGCAGCAGTGATAAGTTAGAATACCTCAGATTAGCCCAATGCTAAAAAGCCTTTTTACTAAAAACTCCTCTCTCTCCTTGTTCTGGATAGACATTACTTTTAGTATTTCTCTGACGAGTACCAGAAAATCTTGCTCTTTTCAAAATTTCGGACAGAATAGCATGTAATCTGACGGATCCCTCTTCTTTTTCTCCAAAAATAGGATTCCTCACTTTCTTCTTCAATTTCCCGACTTCCATTGAACTCACTTCCTCAATTCCTGGATTCCTATTGGAATTGCTTCGCTTCAAGGCTCATATCCCGTCAACTAATGAGATGCTGGGAGGTTAAGCAAAACTTTCTAATTTGGATCCCTTTATGGTCTCCCGAGTGTGTAAACAGCCTACATCATGAGCGTGAATAAAAAGATACATTTTAGGCAATTATAACAATGTACCAAAACAATTGCTTACTCCACCAATTTCATCCCTCTATGATTTCTTCTGACTGTTTAAACAGTCGGTATTTGAACGCACAGCGCTGATTAATACAGTGTTGGCAATTATTTAAACATTTATAAAATCCATAATTAACGATTGTCCGAACATGGAAACAATTGTAACATATCCATCCATTACAAAATCACGAAACTTTTAAAGCAAATTTGATTGTGCGGATGAAGAACCAAATCCTCTGCTTTCAACCATTCAGTTCCCAGAAAATTGATGAAAGCATTTACGGCTCTTCCATCGCCACATTCTTTTAATCTCTTTTGTACGAGTAGAAAAACTCCACAACACGATGGGGTTCAACGCTTTACATGAGCTCAATTGGTTTTGGATGAAGATTCGCATATTTTTAAGAGTAAATATTTAAAATTTCCGTTAAATGTAATTAGAAGCTATTTACAGTAGTTACCTCGGAACTGCGGGACAAGTAAATAATGAGCAAAAGTATCGCCCTACCTCTTTAAATGCTATCGTAAATATGGAATGTATATCTGAACATTAGTCATCGCTTGACACAAGAGGGTTTTTTGTCTTGGAGTTCGCATTAATTCTCGACTGCACTATATACTGGCACATGCTGTATTAAGCCACAAATTTCGTTTAATATCATATTCACTATACCTTTGGAGTAGCCTGCATATATGGGATTATAATAAGAACTTCTCACCGGCCAGAATTGGAACCATGATCTTGTTGAGAAACAACGATAGAATGTGACTCTGACAACCCGGCTATAAATATAAACTCCATGGTCAAAGTCACAAATACTGTCTATCGCTTTTTCTTAACATGAACATGGTTCGAATCCTAACAGGTACAGAGGCACTTACTATGTATAATTCCCCTCAAGTGTAAATTATTCCCAAGGTATAGTGAACTGGATATTAAACGACAGTTATGGATATAAAAAATAATCACGCGTGTATAAATGACAAATTATATATATATATATATATATATATATATTATATATATATATATATATATATATATATATATATATATATATATATATATATATATATATATATATATATATATATATATATATAATGAATTTTTCTCACGCGATTGATTTCTTTATACCCACTAATATTAAGCAGCAAAACTAGTTCAATATGGAATTTACTCTAGCTCAGGAAAACTTACACCAGAGAATTTATAATTGATAAGTGTTTCTGCTCGGCCAGGAACATTTATTAATTATAATTTCCCTCGGTGTAAGTTATCACTAAGGTATAGCTATGAATATTTATATATATATATATATATATATATATATATATATATATATATATATATATATATATATATAGCTATATATATATTAGTGATAATGATACACTGAGGGGAATTATAATTAATAAATGTTCCTGGCCGAGCAGAAACACTTATCAATTATAAATTCCTCTGGTGTAAGTTATTCCTGAGGTAGAGTAAATTGATATTAAACGAGTTTTGCCGCTTAATATTAGTGGGGATGAAAAATCAATCACGCGTGAAAAAAAATCATATATATATATATATATATATATATATATATATATATATATATATATATATATATATGAATTTATATCATTTATACACGCGTGATTATTTTTTTTTTATATTCATAACTCGTTTAATATCCAGTTCACTATAACTTGGTCGTATTTTTGTTTCTCTCTCTCTTTCTCTGTTTTATATATGTTATATATATATATATATATATATATATATATATATATATATATATATATATATATATATATATATATATATATATATAACACAGAGAGAGAGAGAGAGAGAGAGAGAGAGAGAGAGAGAGAGAGAGAGAGAGAGAGAGAGAAACAAAATACGACCATAATGTACGTATAATTTACTACTGGTATCAAATCCCTTAAATTTCTCAAGTGCACACCTACAGATATAAGAAAAAGTATAACTGAACGTATGGCGCTTGTGAAAATTCCAGAATGTGGATGAAAATCATAACAATGGCATTTCAATGTCAACAGGAGACTTGGAAATTCTTCTGCATAATGCATTTTGCATGAAAAAAATCACATATAAAAATGCAACCAATTTAGTTGAAATTTAAATTTGTTAGTTTTTCAATAACTGTGAGCGTTTTTTCTTATGAAAACTGTTTTCTCTTGTTAAGATAATACTTACTGCACTTTCAGATTTGATGTAGTTTATTGCTTACAGACACTGATAAAAATGTTATGCCTATTTATTTCTCGATTATTTTACTGATGATTAAAGTCAGAATTTTTTTTACAGGCTTCTGAACCAAAGAAAATGTTATTAGTATGATATATTGACATAACAGATGATCATTACGAGCTAACAGGCCATTAACTAAACTCCACCCTCGGGAGATAAGTTTCTAGCGTTTTCCAGCGTGGCGATAAAACTTACATGAACATTGACGCACTTGACTCCTCAACATTTTGAAACCATAAAATGCTCTTACGCATGATGTTTTCAACAGCAATATTTCGTTATTTTAATTGACTTCATCGTTTTTTTCAACCGACTTTACTGTTGGTATAATCGATTTCATTTTTAAAAATGCCAAGCAATATTTTTCATACCCTTGTTTTTCCAATGTGTTTCATAACATTAGGTTGTATGATTATGCCGCTGGTTTTTGGATGTTACTTTCACTGCAAGAAGAGAGAACGGAGGCATCAGAGCTCCGGAACCAAACTTAATTCAGATATGTTCCGCAGAAACTTATTAAAACTCTAACCCTAATCCTGCCTCCACTTCTGACATCATTCCGAAGTGTTCTACTTATAATAGTGGACATATACCGTCAAAAATGAGGGTAACAAGAAACAGCTGACACGGCGTGATGTTTATCTATTCCTAGTAATTATTGCTCATTTATTCGTCTGCAGATGATTTATTTTGATTTTAATATTCTTTGTAACAGCTGTAAACAAATACGACAATCTGAAGCCTTTCTCACGGTCACTGAGACGTCACTGATTAGCCGGAGATTAATTCCTTGGCAGAAAAATAAGTGTTACATAAAACAAGTGCACATTTACCCTCAAAATTACGTTATTAAAAATATATATATATATATATATATATATATATATATATATATATATATATATATATATATATATATGTGTGTGTGTGTGTGTGTGTGTGTGTGTGTGTGTGTGTATTCCAAAAGGGAATGGCTCTGGAGAAAAAACAACACAACGGTCACTGCCACAAATCATATATTTTTTTTTGTCTGTATATTCAAGTAAAAATTGAAGTCTTTCCTAAAGGGGATGGCTCCCGAAAAAAATAAAAGTCTCCGCCACAAATCATTTTTTTTTTAGTCTGTATGTTCACGTAAAAAACTGATACAACAAAAGTACGAGGTATGAATATGGCCATCTGTTTCTTCACAGTAACGCCGTCAGCATTTTGAGAGCGAGCTGCAGTTTCGCCGCTCTGTAGCAAAATGAAATGGATGCGATAATTGGTGATAGCAAATAGGCATATCACTGTTACAATTATAGGTTACCTTTGAGCAGATTTCGTAATATTGCAGCATTACTAAATGTTAAATTACAGGTTCTGTATAATTCATAAGAAAAGACATATAACTTATACAATAAATGATGAATACCAGAGGAGGCACGTTTTCCTTAATATTCCAGTTTTACTGATTAGAAGCAAAAAAGGAATCTCTGTTACTTGGTGACGACAGGAAATGGAAATGGGCAGAGCGCCTTAGAGTCATTAACGTACATGTAGGAGTTTCGGGCATTTTTATTAGGGCCTCGGGGTTGTTGGGGGCTGCTGCAACCAGGCAACTTAGAGGTGTGACCGGAAAATTTCCCCATAGCCTAATTTCATAGTTCTAGCTTTGTAATATATGATACGTTGACTTCTGGTACCTGTATTCTTCTACTCCCCCACCACCCATACTGACATTCACTTTACCATCTTCCAGGGTTACATTTGTCTTCAATCTTACCCTTGATGTTATTCGCGCTGCAGCCTCTTTTCATTATCACACACGAATACTGAAGCACTTCCACACTTCATGCGTGACTCTCCAGCTTATGAATGTAAAATCATCTTGTGACTTTCAATTTCATCTTTATGTGTGCGACTCTTGTATGTATGTATGTATGTATGTACTTATATGTATATACGTATGTATGTATGTGTATGTGTATATGTATATATATATATATATATATATATATATATATATATATATATATATATATATATATATAATATCTCCCAAACAGCAGTGAGTTTTTGCATATAAGACTGAGAGAGAGAGAGAGAGAGAGAGAGAGAGAGAGAGAGAGAGAGAGAGAGAGAGAGAGAGAGAATCACGAATGGCTAACTGGCTGTAGTAGCAATAATAATAATGTAGGATAAGAATCTTTCCTCCTCATCCTCGACCAACAGAATGTCACCATCTCCTATTTCCAGGTCATTAACTGAGTGAGTTGGGATCAGATCCCAGGAGTCTCAAAGACAGCTGGATGCCAAAGCTCACTGGAGACCCTACCATTATAAAGAGATGCTACGATCTACAATGTTTTGTATAAGATATCGACTTCGTAAGGCGGGCTTGTCAAACTGAAAATCAACTGCATGCTTTTCGTATTAGGCATACGAATAATAGTAGCAAAATAACATCGAGGCCATTTACATCTACCATTAACAGGTCTCTATAATAGGAAATGACTAACGAGCCTTGATTATATATATATATATATATATATATATATATATATATATATATATATACACACACACACAATATATATATATAATATATATATCTCGTATTATTCAGGAGATGAACCCTCTTCCTATTGTACAAGCCCACAGTGGCCAGTGACTTGGAATTCAAGCTTCCAAAGAATATGGTGTTCATTAGGAAGAAGTAAGAGGAGGTAAGGGGAAATACAGAAAGAAGATATCTCGCTTATTAAAAAAGAAAAAATAAATTAATAAACCGATAAAAATGTATTAAAATATAAGGAGGATAGTATTATGGTAGTAATGCATTGCATCTTCGCTTGAACTTTTAAAGTTCCAATGGCACGACATCCTCGGGGAGACTGTTCCACAGTCCAACGGTGTGAGGAATAAAGGAGCTCTGAAACTGAGAAGTTCTACAGGGAGGCACATTTACTGCATATTTGGTGCTGGTGTTCAGCAAAACTGGTTGTTCTGGGCAGGAAAGGGAGATCAGGGATCAACTGAGAATGTGAAAGATCTCTTAAAATACAACTTATGAAAAATTGACATACAGGAAACGATCCGTCGATGGTCCATGTCATAACCGCTAATATTAGAAAACAGAAACCTACCACCACGAACCACTATCTAAAAGAGATAAATCTCTGTCAGAAGCAGACATCCATACCGGAGAACAGTATTCTAGTAAAGGAAGCACAAATGACCTAAAACAAATTGTAATGTTTTTATCACTGTTATAAATATGAGGTCTTTCGTACAATACCTAACTTTCGTGCGACATTTGCTGAAATTTTCATTATATGTTTCTCAAAAGTCACACCTAAAATAGTTAGAGCTTCAGACCGAGATCTGCTAATCAACACTGTTTTCATTTTGCTAGAGTTCAGCCTCACACCCCACCGAATATATATATATATATATATATATATATATATATATATATATATATATATATATATATATATATATACACACACACATATATATATATATATATATATATATATATATATATATATATATATATATATATATATATATATAATTTTCATGCTGTAATGACTTTTCCCTTTACTGGAAGTAAAGCCAGAAGAGTGCAGCCTTTTGGCCTCTCACCAAGTATTAGGAATAAGGCTGCTAGCCCCAAGCAGTCTGCTTAACCCTCGGTAGACCCTGGTAACCATTAACAGTCGAGCAGACTAGTAGACCTAGGCCGAGATCGAACCTTGGACATTGGAGACATGAAGTGGGCGATATATAAATCCATCAACTTTCTATCTCTCTTTCTTACACATAATATATATATATGTATATATATATATATATATATATATATATATATATATATATATATATTAGAGCTTCAGTAATGAAATTTATGCTATCATTTACAAACAATCATAGAGAGAGAGAGAGAGAGAGAGAGAGAGAGAGAGAGAGAGAGAGAGAGAGAGCCCGGGGAGACCAAACATCTAAGAGTTTTTGGAATGTTGACAGAATAGGGGGAACAGATTACAAATGAGAAGTAACAATAGTCCTGTAGATATAAGGACCCTTCCCCGAACGAATCTAGGACTCTCAATAGCCGAGACTTTAAAGAGGAAAGGGCATAAGATTTTTTTGTGGATAAAAGAAAAGTCTATCTTATCCTTTTGATGGTACCTAAAAGAATGGTTAAATAAATTCATAAAACATGAAAAGAATATTCTATTTTTTCACTCGGATCTCTTGAGCACCAATATCAAATAACAGTATGCTGAGATTATATTTTATGGAACTCCCATCACCACCGCCCGCCCCCTCCCCCCCATCCTCTCTCTCATTTATGTGCATAGCAACTTGACGAAAATCCTCTTTCGATTGAATACTGAACTTCATATTTGCAGGTCAAACAAATACAACCCACTGCGGTGCATGAAACTAAAACGGATGAATGTAAATGTGAATCAGGAATCTTCCTCTTTGTCTTCAGCCTTTACCCGTCTCTATATGTGGTCGCTGTTCCGTGTAAGCCTTCTCCATCTTTTTTTATCTTGCGTATCCTGTTCTCTTAACAGTTTTTCCCGCATGTCATTTGCTACGTTATCTTTCCAACTGAATCAGGAATATATTCTTTTAAATCTGACCTTCACATACATTACTCAACGAGGGATATGAAAATTCTCTTTATCAGTCTAGTCAGTGGAAACCACCACAATTTCAATAAGGTACGAGCAAAACATCTCTTAAATATCCGTTTTTGAGAAAAAAAATTGTGTATTTATGAGTGTTTTACGAAATTATTCCAACCTTATGATAAACCACTTTAAAAAAACATAATTCAGAGGTTTTCAAATGAAAGCCAACTTTTCATCAGAAATTGGGAAATGGATATAACTAATCCAGTATCCTGGATTATCATACGCGAAACAGAAAATCTTTTACCTATTTCAACATAGGCTCCTACTGAAACACACATGAACTAACACACAATCATTTGTGAGGTGTTTATTATGATCAGAGTTCAAATAGGATCCTAAGTAAACATCAGACATGATCGACAACAAAAGTTACCTAAAGTACGCAACTGCGTAGAGGGGAGATATTTTATAAAATAGTTTTCTCTGACCGATATATATACAGTATATATATATATATATACATATACACACACAATTATATATATATATATATATATATATATATATATATATATATATATATATATAATGTATACATTACTTTCTTTAACTAATCTCACGTGACTTTCTTTAACTAATTCACATTCTCTATCTCATATATATATATATATATATATATATATATATATATATATATATATATATATATATATATATATATATATATATATATATCATCATGATTTAACAGGGAACTTAAAACTGAAATCGATAAACTGTCATCTAAGTAAAAATGAAGGGAACGCCTGAATGCTGTTCAATTTATTTGAAGTATGGTACAATGGTACCAGCCAATTCACACTTCATAGGGGTGCAGAGGCATAAGTCGGGTTTTCTGAATGGTCAGTCTGAAAATGCAATCACAATGATTGAAAGTTCAAACACAAATCAGAGATTTGTTGAAATACTTGCGGCAACAATGAAGGGGTGTTTTATATGAGAATGGTTTCCCAGGTAATTAAACATAGCACACCATTTGAAACACAAGAAAACACCCAATTGCAAGTTTAGTGTTCGCAAATGAATGAATGAGAAGGAAATGTTATTTTTCTCTCTGTACGTTTATCTAACACGAATGTCAGTGTAAGTCTTCAATCACCAGTTCCTACAATTCACTAAATAACCATCAGCTCGAAAGATATGCCAGGAACAAGCTAAACGAGGAGTGGATGCTCGCAAATAACCAGAGAAAAATAAATAAACAGAGAAACTGCCACAAAGCAATTATGAGACAAATTCGTTAAGACCACTGCAATAACACCTTAGACTTGAACACTTCGAGATCCCACAAACGAGGACGACTACGCGACTGCGAAATCTAAAACCATTTCTCAGCTTAATTAAAATTCATGAAAAGTTATATGAAAGGTGTAAACATAAAATACAAGCAGAGGAGTGAAATAAAATTAGGCGAAGGCGCTAAAGCTAGCGAGCTGGGAAAAGATTAAAGACAATTAATGACAACCGAGAGACAACGTGAATTCTAAATTGTAATAAATGTTAAAAAATGAAATATTGCCCCTGAGAGACCCAAATTAGCATTTTCATTAATGGTGAAGCACAGTTGCTATTTATAAAAGTATTTAAATTCCATTTTCCTGGCATCAAATTATTAGCGTGCACATAAATCTCCCACTGGGACTTTACGGGAGTTTCCTTTTTTCTGCATAAAGCTTTTTCCTTACACTCCAATTTTTGTGTGTTGGGGACTTGAGAGTTGAGAGTTATGTTTATCTCCAAGCGTAGCAATGAGGATTATAAGAACTCTTTAGTAAGAGTCCTCGGCAAAGATGTTTTATTCAAACCAGAAATGAGTATTTTGGTTTAAGTTTGAGTCTCCAAGCATTACATACAATCCCTTTTTGGGTACATATTCTTTATTTGAAAAAAAAAAAAAAAAAAAAAAAAAAAACATAAACAAGTTATGAGTACTAATATACTACATGGGAGTAATTATATTAGTGTATGAGGTGTATGAATTTTATAAAGTCATAATTTTCGTGAAATCTTTCAATGAACTAGAATAATAATTTGTTTTCGGCGTATAGTTAAGACACCAAATAAAATCAGATGTCATTTAAATTGATTCCTTATAACTGTTTGCCTACTGGTTCACCATTCAAACCATCCACAAACCCCCGCCCCAACAAATATTTATTTCCGTGCAGCTCTTCACTCATTCCATTATCATCAATAACAAATATTGCTCCTAAACACAACAACTAGTCGCAAATTCTATTCTTGCATCATCCATGCATACTCATCACCCTACCTTCCCGACTTTCATATACTCTCATTAATGCCCTCTCACCATCGATTTTGTTTACATTCTCCTTCCACCAGTTTCTACAACTTTTCTTCGACATTACAAATCAACGCTGTTACGCAAAACACCAGCAATCCCATCTTCCATTCACAACATTTTCTTGCAGCCATAAACATGACCTGACATTTGTTTATCCCCAAATGAAAAATCACTAACTTTGTTTCGCTTCTGATAGCATCCGCATACAAGTCCACCACCACCACCACCACCACAACAACAACAACAACAACCCTTGCCCCCAGCATCGTTTTTAATTATTTCCTAATCCTTGCCTAGATTTAGGTTTATCAAACAGATGTTTCATAAAAATCACTTCATCCACGCTATCCTACCCGTCTAAAGCTCCACTGTCCTCCCACTGTCATTTATCTAGCCATCTGTTACATCTGTTCAATCAAAACCGTTACTTTTGCCTTCCCATGCATGCAAAGCATAATCGTGCCCGCTATTAATCTTACACAGGCATCAATCACATTTTCCATAATAGGCACTGTCATTCTGCAGCCGTAAAAGTGCAGCAAAAAACAAGTCATTCCCGTAACAACGACAAAAATCATTCAACGCAATCAAAATTCGCTGCACAGCAAAAAAAACGGGAAGCGCCGTACAAGAGCAAACATCCAAACCGCCAAGGAGCAGGTAGTGCCAGGAGATACTCAGCATGCGAGACATTATCTCTCTGTCCAGTAACTTTTCCTTCTGGCTATAGAAGGTCGCTCCTACTGCCGGACAATTGTATTAAACATCGGGCTGGTCTTAGGGAGCCGTTGGCCGCAGCATAGCCACATACTTCAAACCTATAATTGTATTTTCTTGGGGAGGAATTACTCTAAGCTAACGGACTGCTCTTAAGCCAAATTTTCTGATTGTTTAATAATAATAATAATAATAATAATAATAATAATACCTGTATTATTTAATTTATTTCGATGTATCAAAATCCATATAGTGACCTTTTGTGAACGTGTTCAGCTCTTATCAGTACTATTTATATTATTATTATATTAGACTAAAATTTGCAAATATTTTTTTGTTTTATAAAATAATAGCATGAGCAGGCTCTCGAAAGCTATAAATATTATTGCACTTAAACAGAATTGTTGTAATAACATTAATGTACCCCTTTGATATTATCTTATGTTTTTAAATATGTTTCTTACACATACCGATATTTTGAGCTAAGAGGCAGAAGAGGCATGTTCAACAGCTGAAAAATAGGATAAAAGCTTGCTGGTGATGTTCAGTGAGCTATAATTGTATATACAATTACAATGGAACTTTACTAAAGAAAGAGTGAATGGCTTCATCGAAGTATAGTACTAGCGGTGTGCGCACCCGCTCTCTTCTTAAGGATCGATGCAATGTTATTGTTTCTGTTCCAAACCGATGAGCATCCTACCAAGGCCTTTGCTCGCGCCTAGGCTAAGAACTTCCACATCTGCATAACTATACCCAACAGTGCATATAAAAAAGTCCAAATATCTCAATACATTCAATGCATAAAAAATTTCTTAAAATGAATTTTCAAGGAAAACGTCTGTTAGCATTCAGACTATTCGGTAATTGTAATTAATATTCATTAAGCTTCTCAAATAACAGAAAATGTTGTAAAATCTGTGGTAGAAAGTAAAAGAGGGATGGCAATAACCCGTCGCTCCTTTGAATTATAATACCTCCCCGTCGTAAAACAAGAGTGATATATGGGGGAAATAAAGCTAAAAAATAAATAAATAAATAAATAAAACTATCGTAAGCGAGCGAGATAGATAGTGGCATTTGGAAATTGATATCCTGCATCTGTTGGGCTTGAACGCACACTAAAGTTGCGCGACTTTTGATAACTTTTATATTACCAATTCATTTCCTTAGCCATTTAAATTGAAGGCTTGTTGTTCCAACGAGGCCCTTCCAACCTAAATCAAACTGAAACGCAAGCTTAATACTAATGAAGCAATTACATAACTGATTAATGTTATTAGATATTGAGGAGTTAAAAACGTAAGGCATGTTGACCTGAATGGGTTAACTAGATCGTGCACTTTCATTCTTTGGTGCAACGTTAGCAAGGAGAGAACTAGTTTCACGTTGCGAACACCAATCTTGGCCTAAGCCTGTACGACGTAGAGGAGACAAATCCAATATGGGACTGTTTTATTTTCGGAAGATTTATTCGTTCTCTTTTGCTGATGTCTTTGTGGTAATGACATAGAGAGAACTGCATAAAAGGAAATTTATTTTTATTCCTTTAAAGCCCTAGCTTTAAATCGAACCAAAATAGTAACTTCACCTTAAGGAAAATTTTAATGGAACTTGTGAACACAGGGAGGGCCATTTTCAACTTTGCTCCAAAGTGGAGAGAGAGAGAGAAAGTAAAAAAGTAAAGTATATTAGCCTTGCGTTCAAAAAATTTCTAACGACTCAAGAAGTTCATGAATGAAGCCGTGAATCCCTAAATCTTTTCTTTTTGTCATCTCATTGCATTAGGCGGCTCTATCAAAGGAGCTTTGCACATTGCTGGAGTCTCTCTGTCTTCTGAAAGATTTTTTATAGCCGAAAAAAGCACTGGCAGATTGCCAGAAGGTGCCCTATGATATTGAGGAAGTGATACACCGAATGACAGTAGGGCGGGATGATGGGAAGTCCACTAATCTATTAGTTACGAAACAAAACTGAAGAAGACGGGTAAGGATATTTCAGAAGAAATTAACATTAGTAAAAGCATGGAGGTGACACTCTTCTAGAGGAAGACAACGCTCAACGGTAGATGAAGGCGATGAGGCTACGGTGTCATGATTTTCCTGAAGATAAAGCCAAATATGCAAATATTATACTGTGCAACCAAGCTAATGAAAGAATAACAAAACAATTCATACTAGTCACTAATTACAGATGTGGATTTAATAAACGCAAGGAAATGCGCTGGTGTTTGTATGTTTCAACGAGAGAGAGAGAGAGAGAGAGAGAGAGAGAGAGAGAGAGAATGACGACGACGAAGACCCCAAAGGACCTCCGAAGAGTAAATATTTGTGAGCACGAAGTTTCGGGAAGTAGCTCATAAGAAGTTAATGGTGTTATTTTGATATTTATGGTTGTTTGGAAAATGTTTTGTTTCTTCCTTAAAAATACCATTTTTTCGAACTTTCATATACAATTTTACTTTTTAAATATCTATTATCAAACAAGATGACATAACATAATTGAAAATATAATGCTCACACATTATGGCGATCAGTTTTTATAAAAAAAGATAACTAAGCGGGAAAATGTGGTTTAAAACTGCGTAGAATACTTGAAATATCATCAATAAATACCTGTATGATTGACAGATGAAAAGCGACTGCTTCTAAGTAACAATCTTTCACGCGTGTCACTTTGTAGAAAAAGCTTAAGACCTACGGATATGATTTATGTAGATTATACTTTACAATTTAAGAAATGAAGGAAATTTAATTTTCAGCAATGAGCATATTGCCTAGACACTTGTGACTCGTATTTCAAAGCAAGAGGCCAAGTCTCGCGTAAAATACAGCTGTGGTTAAAAGAGGACACTGCAGGTTATAACTTTAACAGAGGGAATAAAAAAAATATATGTTCAGTGGCACACTATGGCACTGACATACTCCTGTCTGGCACCTTTTATTATGACCACGAAGGGAGAATTGTTACACGAGCGAAGAAACCTTTTCTTTATTTCTTTTTATTTACTCCTTTCCTTTTTCTTTTTCCACCCTAGCTTCGGGTTCCTCCGACCCTAGCCTATTCCCACCCCAATCTCTCCTTTTCTTTCGAGATGTCAAATAAATATTCTTTTCTAAGGGGAAAGGCCTAGTATTGCTAGTAAAGAAAGTCTTCAGAACGCTGACGTTCGTTTTCTTTTCCTTCTCCTGCTTCTTGATTTACAAAAAGAGACGAGAGGGGCCTCCATAATATATATTATCTCATAAGGGTATTGTCCTCGTAATAAGGCTAAGGTTACGGAGTAACTTTTCATAAAAGGGTAAATATACAGTACATACACACCCACACAGACGCCCAACACAAGAAAAGACTGGCTGAGAAAAACAGGAGATAGGAAGGCATCTATGACCTAAGTTGTAACCCAACCTCTTTTAACGTTTTACTTTAATTATACAGAATCAGAATGCTATGAAAGGAGTACTAAAGGGTGAACAAGATAGGAAGGAAAATATTTTATGCAGTAATAATTTTAGGACATTTAATTGTCAGCGGTAAACTGAACAAAAGTTAAGAGATGACAGTGTTTATACAAAACAATGGAATTGAGACGAGTGTATGGACCAAAGATAAATCAGGGATAAGGATTATATAATTCCAGCGAAGTTCAAATCTTAAGGGATTGGACGTATGATTTTTCAAGACCCTGCTGAAGAAAAAATTTGTGAGAGGACTAATAAGAATATAAGCATACATATATACAGAAAAAATAACACATTATATATATATATATATATATATGTATATATATATATATATATATATATATATATATATATATATATATATATATATAGAGAGAGAGAGAGAGAGAGAGAGAGAGAGAGAGAGAGAGAGAGAGAGAGAGAGAGAGAGAGAGAGAGAGAGAGAGAGTACTGGTGCTTCTTGAAATTAGAGCCCCCTGCCCCCTCCACAGAACAAATGAAAAGTTATGAAGTTTTCTGCTATAGCCTGTCTCCAAGTACATTGTTTCAAGTTTCTATTAAACTATTTTTCATTTTACATTTCTTGTATTTTCAGACTGAGTGACGGAGTTAGATACAGCCATGTATAACGACTGAGGAAATCGGATGGATTGACCGAATCCGGGCTATAACCTTCAGAGGCTGCAGGGGATGCTGGCGCATCCTTCATTTCACGTTCCCTGGATAGCCAAATACATTAAAAGAGATGAATCCATTGTTAAAAGAAACGAACAAAAAATCCATATGACTCATCGTGAAAAGAGTGAGAATCTTGAAGGCCTGAAGTCCTTTCTCAGAGTCAAAATCATCACAGCTGAGGCAGTGGTAGACCAAGAAAGTCTTTACGAATTGGCGCTGAACTAGAAACAAAAAAGGGGAAAGAAGAGAAATTATAGTGCTGTATATCGTGAGTTGAAAAATCTGTATCAATGTTTTTCATGTTATCGGTGCCCAACATCACTCAGCAACAGAGGGAAGACTGTGCATGGTTTTGTGGTTCGATTTTTTAAAGATTGGGATGAAGCTGACTTTCTCCATGTTGCCACATCAGATGAATTTTTCATTTACACAGTCAGGAAGCCAAATCATAAAAATGACATCATTTGGGCTGCAAAGTTGATGATATCAGTGATGATGTGCGCTTATCGCTAGTTGTGAAATTTCCTGAATGTTTGGGAATTTTTCTGTTTCACAGCCAATCGGTTAATGGATCATCAAAGAAAAAGAATAGTCATGGATTGGCGAATACTTCAGAGAAAAAACTGTGCTTACTGGTGGAGTATTTTCTTTCCTCAAAGATCCTGGAAAATGTGTTATCTGTTGAAGAAGTCACATTTTTTGCATGATAAGGCACTATGTTTCAAGGCTTTCAGACACAGGAACTGCTTCTGAAACAGTGGTATTGATTTCTTCTTGTCAAGTGAATTTCCAGGTAGCTCTGACCTTAATGTGTGTGAAAACATTGGTAGTATCTAAAGGATTGTGCTGAAGCACACAGTAACTTATGATGGTATACCAAGCCCTCACAACTCCAAAGAGAGATGACCAATGTTCAGGCAAATGGAGTTTGAGTCTCAGCTTTTTTTGATTTGTTGAAATCATACCCCCAAGAATGCAGGCTATGGCACAGGCAGAGGGAGGCCACACAAAATATTAAATACTCAGAGAGAAACTTAACAAATACCTGTTCTGAATTACTTTGTTTTTGTCCATATCAATTTTTAGTACACACACACACACACACACACACATATATATATATATATATATATATATATATATATATATATATATATATATATATATATATATATATATATATATGTCTATATAAATGTACATTACTAAAGCCCAAACTATGAAAAAAGCGAATGTGACAAACCAGAAATTTTTGCACAATCCTTCATATGGAACACCATGAAAACAACGAAATTATAATAACCCTTAGCTTAATGCTGCTTTCAGACGGGTATAACATGATAAACAAACCAAGTTCAAAATTATGGGAAGAAAATAGCACCAACTAAACTTCAAGAATTTTGCTAAAAAATCGCCAGCGCGCAATGAATTTAGAATATTTGTCAAAATAAACTATAATACTTTACAATCAAAGCGACAAGAAATAACTAGACATCATCGTAGGTGGGACTAATAGAACTACTCTGTCCTTGTACCTAGTACATTTACTTTACTATTCCTAATTTATTAGCTTATAGCAGAAACTTTTGCCCAACTCAAGGATAAACAGGCGTTTTTAGCTAAACAGTCTTCGGTTGCAGTTCGCTTTCTGGAACCAGTTATTCTTAGTGAATTCTTACCAAACTTGCTTTAGTTCAAGGAATGATGGATCAGGTACTTGAAGTTAACGTTCATACGCGAAATGCTGAAGGTCAGACCAGGAAGTAATTTGGGGAGCCATGGGCCGATACATCAGTAAAGACAAACGAGTGTCAGCTAAACATATGACTCTGAAGAAAAGTTATACAGTGGAGTAAAACAGATAAAAAAAAAAAAAATCCAAGATTGCAAGACAACGCTGAGCCCGAATTGCTACACATCTGAGCTTCGTAAAAATGGTAAATTAAAGTTTTTGTTGTATCGCCAGTTATTCAGAGTTGATACTGCATTAGCTCAATAATCCTGATTGGTAAAACCTTTCTCCTTTCTTAAGAAGCCGTCAACTATTTTGCGTAGTCTCGTGTGAGAAAATTAAGCGTCTTTATTGGCTGAATTATGAGATACCGAAATAAAACAATAAAATATTCTTAGTATCTATAAAACACGAGACAGTAGATCTGCATCATACACAAAAAACATTAAAGGACATAATTCAAGCCTAAGCATGGAAAGAAGTTTCCATGTTGCAGCTAGAAAGAAACCGTCACCTGAACTTCAAAGCGGGGGTGATTACGTCCAGGTAGCCCTGCTAATGAACGTAAGACAAATAGATCCGAGGGATGAGGATCTCGACAAATAGAAGACTACTACTAAGGATAACAACAACTGAACACAACTTCATGAAAGGAATGATTATTCTTAAAATTCCTGTTATCAAAGTAGGGGTAACAAAAATCAAACAATGTGGAATGAATTTGCCTGGTGGGCACTTTTGTGATTCATAGATATGTATGTATGTATGTATGTATGTATGTATGTATGTATGTATGTATGTATGTGTGTGTGTGTGTGTGTCTTTACTGTAATCTAACAGCTTTCTATAATAGTTAAAGGCCCACAAACACAACCATTGACACAATAAATCATAAAATTCGATTAACAAACTTCTGTAATCCTGATCACTTACTAACTGTCCACATTCACCAGTGATCAGGATTAAAGGAGTATTTTAATGGAAACATATGATTTTGTGTTGTTTTTATACGACTTTTAACTACATATATATATATTTAACTATATATATATATATATATATATATATATATATTATATACTGTATATATGTATATATATATTCATATATTATATATAGATATACGTATATGTTATATATATATATATTATATATATATATATATATATATATATATATTATATACTGTATATATGTATATATATATTCATATTATATATAGATATACGTATATATTTATATATATATATATATATATATATATATATATATATATATATATATATATATATATATATATATATATATATATATCGTGCCCATGCCTACGATAGTACTTTTACATTATTAGCGTGTATGCTGTTTACTTGCACATGTAGACAGCTATGGGCCATTACTCAGAAATAAGTCTAACATGAGAGGAATTCAATAGAGAAGATGAGAAATGGCAAGACTGGATGTTGATGGGATTATGAGTGGCTTGTTGCGTGGCGGTGGTAGGTAAGGATGTGTAAGATATGCCTATTGATGGAAATGCTGGCAGTAATAGGCTTGCCCTTTTACAGGGAAAGGGTGATTGATGAGATTGTGAGAACTGCGTGGTCATATCACCAGTTAGTAAACGTGCAAGCTTTTAGAACGTGAAGCCGACGGCAAGTGGTTTCGCACTGGGAAAAGTTGCGTGATAACATTACAGAAAAGGTAAAAAAAGTAAAAGTGAACGTAAAATACTCTGACCTAGATATGGACTTTGATAAAATTGATAGTGATGCCAAATGGAGACCGTTGATGGAGCACGGTGTGGACTAGTTTGTTATGGGTGGCTCGAGTATTATGCTAAAAACTATAGAATTTTAAGAGGCAGCATAAAGGAATATTTTGGACACAGGTATGTTATGACTATGCGGCTGCTTTTTGCTTACGTAGATATGGGGGTAAGAGAAGTTGAGGAAAGAACAAAGTCTACAGGTTCCAGCATGTGGGATAAGAGACGTGAATGAAGCTTGAATGATATATGTTTACAGTATACACACAATTAGCTGGTGAGAGTGAAATTAAATGCAAGAATCCGGTAAGTTTGAGGGTAATTTTGTAAATGGAGAAAGTTGAAAATCAATAAAGCAGACGCTAGGCTATGAAAGTGAACGGGTTCAAAAGGCTGGAGGTTTGGTTCGGGGTTTGTATAAGTGAAGGAAAAATAGAAGTGGATGATTCATGCAAGAAGCTAGTGTAAATATTTCGAATCACGGTAGAATGAGACGGGAAGGGAATCGAAGTGTAGATGACTCTGTGGGGGTGTGTGGGCTTACTGAGTAGTCTCAGAGTATACAGTAAAAATAAATGCTTGTGATGAAGAAAGTTTCTTGGAAGGTTGAAAACACAGAAACGTAAATAAAAGAGTAAGTTGTTATTGTTGTTAGAATGAGCCAGCACTACGCCAGCAAAGACTGTTGCAGCAAGAGCAGCCATTAACACATACATGAGGAAGATGTGGCAAGAGGTTACAAATCAGTTGAAAGATATTCTAAAGTATAGTGGGGTGGCTTGTTTATGTATGGCGACAGCAAGAAGACATGTTATTGGAAAAGGTGTAAAATGAGGGGTCACAACTTTTAGGTAAAAGAGGGGAACAATAGAAGTTGTTGATTCGACAAAATAACGAGAGAGAGAGAGA
The DNA here is from genome assembly GCF_040412425.1 of Macrobrachium rosenbergii. Lineage (NCBI taxonomy): Eukaryota > Metazoa > Arthropoda > Malacostraca > Decapoda > Palaemonidae > Macrobrachium > Macrobrachium rosenbergii. The sequence continues at coordinate 31,952,882 of NC_089795.1, forward strand.
GAGAGAGAGAGAGAGAGAGAGAGAGAGAGAGAGAGAGAGAGAGAGAGAGATAATGATAAACGTATTATGGGACATAAATTAAAGCAGAGTACACAAAGAAGACAATTCTTTGAGGCAAAGGGGTGTCTGTCGCCAAGAGATCGGGAGGTAGGGGTACACCAAGCAAGTCATTACCGCTTTTACGAGAAAGGTAATAACGCCTTAGAAGTGTCCCTTGACGTTTAAGCCGCTTTGCCAACCTTATTCGGGGACTCCAAAGATCTTCTTGACTCATAAAAGAGAAACAAACATTTGAGAAAGAAAACACAGCCTCACGTCCACAAAATATGCCAGAAAGTTTTGATGATTACCAGCTATTATCTTTGTATATGAATTGACATAATTATGCCTGCATACACGAAGACATTATTAATTCAATATGTTTAATAGGTCGCCATTTATTCATTCATTTTTTTTTGGTGGGGGGTTGTTTTCCAATGGTTCTTGATGAAAAGTTTCTCATCTCATTGTCCATTGTATTAAAATAAAATGGCACGAATGTAGCAGGCTGCACGGGATATCTTCAATGTCATTCATTCAGTTTTCTTATTCTTTAATATCATATTTTTAGCATGAAAATGATTCACCATCAATTTCGAACAAACTTGGGTACAGATTATAAAAGTAAGTTTGAGTTTATATATATGTATATATATATATATATATATATATATATATATATATATATATATATATATATATACATATACTATATATATATAAACACATATATATATATATAAACATACACACGTGTATATATATATATATATATATACTCTCTATCCTTGGAGGGAGAAGTTCCACATGGTCTTTTGAGATGGAGGTTTTATGCCCATGCCCTATTCTATCCTGGTCGTGACCTACCACAGCTGACTATTTGCTAGGTACTTAACAGATTAGATGAGTAAAGATTAGTTTTCCAGAATGGGGTCTCAGTTGTTTCCCCTCGCCCTGAATCGATTTCGTGGTTCTCTTTGATGATGAGATGTGATAAAGTTACCAGAACTAGTAAAAGAGCCCGAGCATTCCATTTCTTCATTTTACATACAGCTCCGTTATACGATGAAAGGATGTTTATTACTTCATAGATAGGACGGCAGTTAGTGGCGTAATCCAAAGCTCCATGTTATTGCCTTTCGAACGATTAAGCTCTTATTTTTGCCACACCATTCGGCAACAGTTATGCAGCGTATGTGAAAGCAGATCCTAAGCTCACGGTATAATTAAGATTAATGTTACTCAACGCAGTGGAAATTTATTGTTTCGTTTCCCATAATTTCCAGAATGGTGCCTCTGATTCATAATGAATGTTCTTAAAACACAGGAAGTACTTTCACTCCCAATGCATTTTCAAACTCATCAAAATTCCTATTTGGGAAACATCACTACGTTTCAATCCTGAAATCTTCCTGGAGTAGGGATGTTGCTATTTTGCTTATCATTGGAGATCGAAAACATTTTAACCATGTTATGCTGTCAGACTTCTGTGTTTCATTTATAGGGACTGTGTCCAACGCAACTTAGCTGGCTTACTATTCATATGCAGAGACATTCCACTTCTTTCTTTCTTTTAAGACTTCACTGAACTCAATGAACAAAGAATAGATGAGCTTTTATTTGAGCGAGTTGGTCCCATGAACATCACCAGTTCCCTAAAAAAATAATCTAACATCACTACAGTAAGATACTAGTTCTTTCCTCAGAGGCCTATCAATGTAAGTATAGGAATACGAAAGAGCAAGCTACAAGAGAGGTATCTAGTTGCTGTCGACTCCTCAAGGGCCTCTCAGAGCTTTACCACTCAGACACCAACAGCGTTGAAATAGTTTTAAAGGACAAACAGCTTTGTAATACTTTTCAAGGACAATGGCGCAGTCTCCATATATTCCTCCTGTAATTATTATGTAGAATACTAGAAGCTTTGATAAACTATTTCTTCCTTCTAAAGCAAAAACTAAGGAACACCTGTCACACTATCACTTTTGCTGCGCGTAGCTCAAAATAGTGTGCAATTACGATTTTTAGAGCAGGTTATTCTGATCTGCTTGGCTGCAATGCGCAATAACCGGAAATTATCTGTATATGCGGAAAATCAATTCTCAATTTGACCGAGGCTCGTCGTTAAATCAGGGCCGTAGCCTGTCACAGGTTTAATCAACGCATCAACTCAGAATGATTCCCCTTATTTCATCTTTTTTTTTTTCTTAGGTTTCTGAATTGCGTGTTAACAAGGTCAGAAACTTTTAAAGGAAGACCAGGTATCGACAGACATTATCAATATCCATTTCCTTTCTTCATGGCATCTTAGAATACCTTCATTAAATGTCAAAGTCAGCACCTGTTATTGTTAAATAGTTATGCCTCTAGGGCATCGCTGGTATCCTAATACGTGGAATGCCCTTTTATCTTAGTTGTTCTAACATGAATGAAAACGGATGTAGATATTTCTTTACGTAAAACGAAAAGAAAAAGAATCATCAAATACCTGGAAAACACATAATAAAAACCTACGCAAGACATTCTAAGCTGCTTTAGCTTTCGCATGTAATATAATTCATCACTCGATGGTTGCGATTCTCAGGCGTTTACTTTGCACTTTTACTAAAGCAGTCAGCGTTCAAGGTGCAATCACGTTAAGTAAAACGCTTCATTGCTATTTTTCATATGAACTATCGGTCTCAAAGTAATTAAAATAGGCAACCAAGAAGAATTAACAGACATCTATTCAAAAGCAGTTATGGCAAGAAAAGTGATCAAAAGTAACAACAAACCGCCACAGACAGATTAATGGTGCCCGCCTGATGGGCAGAATGAAGGCTGATAGGAGAGTCATCTACAATAAACCTGGAAGATGGGACGAGATGGAGAGACATTTCTCCATTATTAGCCGGGAGGTATTCTGCCACAGAAGTGAAAACCAATCTCTTACCGACGGCTTTCACGAAGATTCTCAACTGAAGTAAACATTATCTTCAACAACGCCCAAGAAAAAATAGCTAAATTACTAAAAGGATATGACATAAGAGTAGAATGGAAGTGCATAAAACTTTCAAGGTTTCTTCTCCCTCATGAAATGAAGAAATCGTAAAGAGATAGCAAAATAATGAAATCACGAAAGAACTAAAAAAAGGAACAAGAAGGAAAAAAGTAACAACCCAATGATAACAGAAGAATGGAAAATAAAGAAACGATAACACTGTAAGTTGGGAAAAATTACAAAGCAACTGAAACTAGAACAATGGAAATAGTAAGAACAGAACAAAAAAAATTTACAACAATAAAACTGGAAGAAGGGAATATAACAAAATAATAAAACCCGAAGACTGAAAAAGATACAACAATAAAACTGGAGGAAGGAGAAAAAGTAGCCATATAAAACCAAAATGGAAAAGTAGAAATAATTAACCAGGAGGTAAAAATGTAACAAAACTATGACACGGAAATATGGGGGAAATAGCAACAATAACCCTGACAGAGAGGAATAGTATTATAATAAAATTATAAAGGAAAAAATATCAACAGTAAAATTGGAGGAAGGTAAAAAGTGGCAAAAATAAAATCTGAAGGGAAAAATAACAATACAAAGAAACACGAAGATGGAAAAAAAGCAACGATAAAAAGTAGAAGAAACGATAGTGTAACAAAAATAATAAAACGGAAAGAGGAGAAACTAAGATCAATATTATGGTTTAATGCTGTTGTTATAATCATTAGGAATTACTGGAAAGTACCCTGAACGATCACTACAACTAACCCAATGCTACCCTTAGTTTTTCTGTCTTCTCTCCAGCGAGGATCAAGGGTTCGATCACTGGCGAGGGTGTAACGATATAAAACCATTTCCAGAAAAATCCATCATGCCTCTGTTGACGTGAACAGTAAATTTTTAGCCTAGTAGTAGTTACTGGATTGTGGTGGGCTGAAGCCAAGATAGATAAGAGAACGGGAATATAATCCTCATCCCGCTAAACTTGCAGAGAAGGGGAAAATGTGTTTATGTCACGAACACTATATATACTTATGTATGTATGATACTAACAGAACCTCAACCTCAATAAAACTGGATGGTACCTAGCGGAGATATTTATTCAGTTTTAATGAGGTCCTGTTAGTAATTGTATTAATGCACAGAACAATTGTGTAAGTGATAAAGTTGATATATATATATATATATATATATATATATATATATATATATATATATATATATATGTGTGTGTGTGTGTGTGTGTGTGCGTTGTGTGTATGTATTAATAAAAACTTCTCTAAAACTGAAGATGCTTTTACATTACGATTCCTCCTTGAAGGAAATGAGAAATGCAAATGGCCGAAAAAGAGTTACTTTTGTCAGTCGCCTTAAAACTGAGGCAACCATAAAGTGTCCTTTCTGAGAGGAAGGGGAGGAGATCACGCAATAGCAATTGAATGCGGAAACTGGCTGGTAATTAGAACCAAGCTAAGCAAAGAAGGAACGGCATTAGCTGGGATAATGACAACAGAGAGAGAGAGAGAGAGAGAGAGAGAGAGAGAGAGAGAGAGAGAGAGAGAGAGAGAGAGAGATTCATTTTGGTTTTCCATGTTTCCTCGTGAAATCCTTACCTACAGAAACCTTAATACCGCTGGGTGACTCTCGTTTAAGATAAGACTTACGAATCTAAAATTGTTTTACGGAGGTAAGAAAATATGCATATTAGACACTCCAAGGATATCATTCCCAGGGTGCCTATTATAAGTAATTTCAAGAAAGAAAGTCCTTTAATGACAGCCTCCTTACTGCTCTACCGCTTATGCAGTCTAAACCCATTTATATTGTCTGTAATGATACACGTTACATGACTGACTCTGCCTATTCCAGGGGTTTAACCCCCAGAGACGATGGACCCCAGGTGTGTCACTGACCACAGGTTCCATAATAAACGAAGTTTCTTAAGTACGAAGACACTTACGCACAAATCATGTTAAGCCAAGATCTGGACACTGTAACGAAAGTAAAGTCTCAGCAAACGTTCGTTAAGCCCCAATTACAAAAGTAGTAAACTACAAAATTCTTATAAAAACATGAAAAAAATATTTTTATATAAAAATAAAGTATGAGGGAGTTTATCCTGTACTGGCAATTTTTTAGCCTTAACATGTTGAAAATATTACTTAGGCTTTCTAGATGGACATAATTAAATCAAATGAAAAAACCTTATTTTTCATCATCTGACAGAAAAGCACACACTAATGGTAGTGAGGCATTTATGGTGAGCAATTAAAAAATGAAGACAAAATCTTTTTCCTTCACGGGTAATCTTAATATTTCAAAAGACAAGAATGAAACTGTCACTTATTAAGTAACTGGGCTCGAGAAACAAGCGACGTGTCCATACGGTACACCAAAGTGACAGACATTCTGTTTCCGAGGCATCGAAAGAACCGCCACACTGCCTCGGGCGTTTCTCAAATATCGGGATTCGAATCTGAAGAGGAAATGCAAAACATCTCGGCATAAAAGGGACCCTGAATGCCGAGTTAAGACAGTTTCGTGCTACCTCTTTTTCCAAACATTTCCCCTCTCTCTCTCTCTCTCTCTCTCTCTCTCTCTCTCTCTCTCTCTCTCTCTCTCTCTCTCTATGTTGCTACTCTCTTATGACTTTATTTTCTCCCGATATTCAACGTGTTCTTTTTTATTACTTAGATTTATGTATCTTCATTGTCCATTTTGTTTGCTTTTCTTCATTTTTTGGGATGGGATACAACAAAGCGATGAGCTTTACTAATGAATCGGGCGAATTAAAAATTTAATATGCATAATTTGTAATATTAGTAAGCATTAATGGCAAACCAAGTATTTTCTGGCTACAAATTAATTCCTAACCAAAATATAATTGGGTCATCTGCAAAATAATCATTTAAGTATTTTTATGCTGATTGAAAGCCTGAAAAAGTCATAATAAAAACAGCGAGTTCCGCCTGCTTTGCTTTCAAAAACCTACAATACTAAAAAGAAATGGAGTCAGATTTTCTCAGTATAAAAACGCCAAGAGCGGCAGCAGCGAGATTTAACATCCCCATGAAGGAAAAATCAGGAAGGACATAACAGAAAATAAGGTGACATGAGAGAACAGCAATGCTAACACAAGACGTGACTGATGCTTTGTATTTAGCCAACTACGTACCTATACTGAAATATGCATTAACATGAAGATAATATGTTTTATAAGACCTGGTACATAAAATTCTACGGGAATAATCCCCCTCCAATACATTTCTCTCTTTTATACACACAAACACCCATACATCCACTATTTTTCAAATACTGCAAATACTCGTACAGCATACAGTACAGACACAATCTTTCCATCGTGGTCCCGAAACTGCCGCTTTCCTCACGTACTTCATCTCAAGAAAACACAGAGGACCACAAAAAGAAATATAAAAAGGCTATATATTGGACTTGGGATAGCATTGATTCTTCCTTCTACTGGTCGTCTGTAAAAGTTTCTTTCAAAGTACAATTGTCTGTATAGATTGGATGGGGAAAAGTCAGAAGTTTACTGCGAATCGTCGGCTACAAGGATAGACTTTGCTCTCTTCCTTTCAGCTCTCATTCTCTCATCTTTCCTGTTAGGGGAATTCATTCGAATTTCCTCAGCCCTTACGCAAGGTCTTGCCTTATTACCAATAAGCATTGTTGTGAGGGCAAGAATCATGGGGTATTAACGTAATAGTAACTATATTATTTCACTCACACACAAAAGTTACCAAATTCACTACCGCAATCAAATAAGGTACAAAGAAATTCAACGGGACATACCTAAATCGTCACGCTCGCTCGGAAATCGAATACGGGATATTATTGCTAGTGATCCTAGTGTCCTAACTACAGGACTTTGGAAAATGAACAAACAAGTTTGTGTACAGTATGTATGTATGTATGTACTGTAAGTATATACGTGTGTGTATCTACTGCGTAGTATTTACGTATATATATATATATATATAGATATATATATATTTATATATATATATATATATATATATATATATATATATATACACATAAATCAATGTATGTCTGTGTGTTTTAAAAGAGGTCACACATTACATGTTAAGGCAACATAATAAAGGGGAAACAAACTACGAGTCAATTAAACAGAAGTTAAAGTAAGGATTCTTGCATCATGACCCACTCCATAACGTCGCTGAAAGACGGTGTCATTAGGTGTGACGAATAGGGGGAAGAGAGAGAGAGAGAGAGAGAGAGAGAGAGAGAGAGAGAGAGAGAGAGAGAGAATATTGCCGCAGTCTTGTGAGCCTTAACTGGAGCGGAGCGGTATCAGAAAGAACATCTAGGTATGACAAATTAGTGATTGTGAGATAACAAATTGTAAGCTGCACAGGAAAAGAACCATTGACACTTTCTCGACGGGAGCATTGCAAGTGACCGCGAGAGAGAGAGAGAGAGAGATTAACAAAGTAATAGTGATTACATGTCGATGTGCAATAGAGAGTTGCCTCCACTTCCAGGTGTAGATGAACTGAATATAAAGGTTATTATGTGAAATTAGCAGACTACAACGTAAAAAAAAAAAAGTCTCAGTGCGTATGTTTCGATTTTTAAATTATGTAAGATGAATATAGGATTAAACAAACACACACAAACACATATGATGTATATATATATATATATATATATATATATATATATATATATATATATATTTCAGATACATTACTCAATTTATTTAGACATTACTCAATTTTGGTTTTTTTATTTTCTCTTTTCAATACTCTCTAGACTTCTGTCGAGCCTCCAGAGCTCGACAGGGATGTTGTACAGTTGGTCATGTTTAAATACGAGAGTCCTTGTTCTAAACTCTATTTTCTCGCATTCGGGTCCACTAGTTTCGATGATCCATCATCACTGTCTATACCTAAAAGAAAGTAAACGATTATGGAGACTATGTAACTTCCAATTTTATGTTAAAATACAAGTAACTGTTTCACAAATAGTTGTTATAGAATTTTTTTTTATATTACTTAAAACAATCATATACATTGTCTTTCTTTTCTTAACATTGTGGATAAGAACAAATGCATAATATTTCAAATATTCACCTACAAGGTTATGGGCATATTTGATATTACATCATTAAAACTATAATCTCTGCAGACAAGCCGTTATACATTGTTAAAGATATTTTCGTATGTACAAATGATTAGCTGGCTGCTTTTCTCCTGCCGCAGTTGTCAGATATAAGGATGAATTTGAGAAAAGTTCGTCCTTATACAGACAGATGCCAGAGGAAAAATGCAACTAGTAAATACTTTTTTTAAATACGGAAATGGCTATAACAAAGTATAACGGGTATTCTGCAGCGATAATAGTTTTAATGATGTAATATCAAATATGCTCATAACCTTCTAGGGGAATATTTTAAATGGTATATATTTGTTCTTATCCACAATGTTAAGGAAAGAAAGACAGACTGTATATGATTGTTTTAAGTAATTAAAAAAATTCTATAACAACTAGTTGTGAAAATGTTACTTATATTTAACACCATTTTAACATAAGATTGGAAGTTACACGGTTTCCACCTCGTTTGCTTTCTTTTAAGTACAGATGATGAGGAAGGATCATCGAAAAAAGTTTACCCGAATGTGTTAGAAAATAAATCTCAAACCTGATCTACGGGGACCAACTGTATAACATCCCTGTCGAGCTCAGGAAACTGATGAAAGTTAAAGAGTATTGAAAAGAAAATTATAAAAAGCCAATGGTCAGTTACATTTAACATGTTCTGTTTGAAAGAAAATATCATGTCTAATTATTCTAGTTTATATATCTATATATACAGTATATATATATATATATATATATATATATATATATATATATATATATATATATATATATATATATATATATATATATATATATATATATATATATATATATATATATATATATACAGCTTTAACATAATTCAACTCGTGTACACATTTACCTTGCTAAAAGGCAGCATAAAGATATTAAACATATATAATCCATAGCCACTGTTCTAAAAGTATTTCAGTGTCTACCCTAACATCATATCACAAAAATAGTTATTTTAAAAAACCCACATTTATTCTAGGCGGATTCACTTAGCTTTAAACAACTGACACCAACTGGGATGAAAATATTCGAGAACAGTTATAAATAACGTCAGTTCGAAATTCAGAACATCAATTTGGTGATAAGGGTGATTTTAGGGGACAAGAGTACGCACCCAAAGATGTCAGGAGCTAGATAATGGATGTTTTATTTTGGGCAACTGAAACACCCTTTAATTAGCTTTGCCATTTTGACATTGTAAATTACTTCAGGGTATTCAGACGACATAAAGACATACTGCCTGCAAGAACAAAGCATCGAAAGCTGAAAATCCAGATGGAATTGGTAATAAATAATCGTCTAACGTCGAGCATTAACTGGCAAGCTCTTTCTTGGTTTCATAAGATCCTTTGACAACATCTCTCTTGTATTAGTCATCCAGGATACTTGCTGACAATGAAATTTCCTCATCTGCTCTTGTTTTCACACACACACACACACACACACAAACAAACAATGTATGTGTGTATGTATATATATATATATATATATATATATATATATATATATATATATATATATATATATATATATATATATATATATATATATATATATATATATATATATATATATAATGTCTCTTTTACGGTTAATTCTCTCTTAAGACGTCGATGACAACTGACTTTGTAATGCCAGTTTAATAAACCAGCCAATCTACTTCCTTTCTATCAGTTGATGTTTTTAGTGATCCCGCGTGGATGTGGTCTAAGTCTTAAAGCATTCGCAATACATAATCTGTGCGGTAGGTCTTAGAACATTGAATTTTATGAAAAGGAAACAGATTATCTCCCATTGGGTTTACTCAAGAGTCGCATTAAGTCAGAAGTCTCGCTTCCTATGAATTATATCTAACCACCAAAAAGACGAGACAGCTAAAATTCTCCTTTATTTCTTCTGATAAAATTTATCCTTGGCACTGGAACATTGTGCCAGGCATTTTCTCAGTCAATAACATGATTAAAAGTAGTTTCCATTCATCTTGCGTGCGCCAAGGCTCTCCAATTGATTGAGGACGCAGATCAGTTCATTTTCATAAAGCATATTTCCATCAACGTAACTAACTCTTTCTCATTCCAACGATAAGCTTTGCTACGCTATCTGAACGCCTTCATAACAAATGCCATTTACAATATGCTAATCAACTCCCCTACTCTTCCCCCATCCCTTGAACACCATCCCCACCCCTTTCTCATCCCCCTTTCATCTTTCCTTCCACCTCTTGAAATTGCTAACAAACACATACCCTCCCCCAGCTCTCCTACCTCTCGTTAGGCTCATAGAAGAGGGCACTTGCCCCTTCCCATTCCTGCATATTCATCAGAATTTGCATTTAAATTGCAATGGGAATTCGTAGAGCTATTATTTACGCCCAAGGCATTGTTGCGGTCCTTTATATTTGGGAAGATTTCTTCGAGTTTTTTTTTCTTTTTGAATGGGAACCACTGAAGTGAGGCCGAGAATGTCAATGAACTAACGTAACTACCATTTTCCTTAACACTCTCTCTCTCTCTCTCTCTCTCTCTCTCTCTCTCTCTCTCTCTCTCTCTCACACACACACACACACACACACACACACACACACACAGACACACACACACACACACATATATATATATATATATATATATATATATATATATATATATATATATATATATATATATATATATTATACATATATTAGATAGATAGATAGATAGATAGACAGACACCATATCAGAAAGTGCCTCGTAATCATTCTTGGAAAATTGTGCTGAACTATTTTAAAACATACATGAGGAATGAAACGTTGATAGACGTGCTAAGAAGATACTTGTGTGAATACAACTAGATATACAAAGAATTAAAATAATTATAAACTATAAATAAAAAACCGAAAGTAACAGAGTTACTTACGCCATAAATAAACTTTCTATCAGACATCTTTACACTGCTGGCGGAATACTATTTCAAGACCTAGAACTAGACGAGATTATCTGTAATCTGAAACTTAGATCCGATGCCAAGACGAAACTGGGCATCTAGAGACCACAAGCTCGGACCAAAGTTGAACGTCTAGCTTCTAAGAAGCTACCAACCCACATGGTACTTTGCCAACGAGTCGCTCTTGCTCAGGTAACAGTCTGGTTTCAGCATTCATGCAAGTCCTACCTTGATGAAAATATCTAGTTTTCATCTCCCTGAACCAACGGAATTACCTACTAAGTCAAGATGAACCCACTATATTGGACACCGCCAAGTCATCTGCAGCTTCTAAAAACTACAGACGGCTCACACAGGTCGATCCGGTTTTTACCTCAATCTTGCACACACAATTGCTACTTACAGCAATTTAAACCCTAAGGTAATGGAACCTAACCCTCCCTTTAAAGGCAAATTATGACTAACTTTCCTGTGAGCTTCTGCCCTGAACGAATATATCTGGTTCATGTTTTACAGGTCACAAGGGTCGGGGCCCAACCACTCCAACATCTCTTCTATTCCTTATAACAAGCACTTTATCGGTCTACTTTTCTTTCTTCCTGCAACGATTTCTAAACTATACACCTTTTAATTTACCAACGGCCCTTCAATCTCTTGAGGACACCTCAAAACGGCATAATTCATGTTTTTTTACATATAACTAGTCAGATATAATATATATATTATATATATATATATATATATATATATATATATATATATATATATATATATATATATATATATATATATATATATATATATATACACATATACACATACACACACACATACATATAAACAAACTCTATTCAGCATTAAAAAGTTTCCAAAAAAGAGTCGATAAACATGTTTCCCTTTTTAGTCTCTCTACGAATCTCCAGATACCGAGAGAAAGAAAATAAAGCAAAAACGTTACCAATTAAACACACGAAAATATTCGGAGGATTCCACGAATATGCACCGTGGCCGAGCACCCTTCATATAGCTTGCACGCATAATATTAACAAATTACTAACTGCTGTAGTTTGTTAACCAACCAGGCTTCCTTCCCTTTAACTACGGAGCGGAGTTTAAATGTCATCCATATGTTAATCTTGGGAAAGTTATGCTCACTGTAGGGATTACCTTTTAAGGCGCGTTCAGAAATTGAAAAAGTTTTCGGTAACTTTGAGCCACTTTAACATGCCTGGAAAATAGGCTCAAGATTTAGGGGACAATACCGAAGTATGAGTTAGGCCTATAATACATCGTCATAATCTTCGAAGATATTTTCCTATGAGCATGTATGGACATGAACACATGTTGACGTGTGATGCAGAATTCATTAGTGAAAAGATATAGTCTCCCAGTTCAATTTTACGTAAAAATAGGAGACATGCTGTCGATGTTCGTAAGGTTATTTGTATTTCCAATGATGATTATCTGAAAGCTATAAGCTTCAGTTATAAAAGATACCATAATTTTACTGCCATGCTTATATGCAGGGGATAAAGTTAAAATTGTAAGACTTAATGCACAAATCTCTTAAAGTATGGCTTATGTGACCAATGCTTTCACTTCTCATTAGTTTAGTAATTTCAGTAACACTACAAGGTGACAGACATCTGCACCATCTAGCAATTAGAGCATTCTTCTTCTTTTGAAGAAAGGTTTATTACAATATAGCATCTGACAAGGTTGAGGAACTGTAAACGATACTGGGATCAGGTTTCCCAGGTACCTGGAGCCTCTTAAATTGGGTTTGGAATTTCTAGGGGCCTTAATGTTTATTGATGAACCACTGAACCGTCTCGCGAGTAAGAAGTTAGTATTGACAATGATTAATTAATTTCCGTGAATTAATTCACGCTAAATTAATACACGAACGATGAAGAAGATCGGAATACAAGTTTTTACATCGTTACTGAATACATATTGTCGTTAAATTTCATTTAGGTGTTCGTTAAGGACGCGGTATTAATGATGGGAAAGTCAACACACAAAATCTACATGTTGGCCTGAGGGACAACCTCTTGGAGAGTTGCTCGACATACGACTTCGACCATTCCCAGAGAGGGCAAAAGTTAAGATGAAGTCAACTGGAGGTTACCCTGAGGTACTAGGAAGCACACGTGTCTGTTTGTAAACCCTCAATATTTATCAACACATATGTGATATATATATATATATATATATATATATATATATATATATATATACATGTATATATACACATATCTAATAGGAGACAGGGGATGTGTGTGTGTGTATATATATATATATATATATATATATATATATATATATATATATATATATATATATATATATATTTATGTATATATATATGTATATATATATACTGTATATATATATATATATTATATATATATATATATGTATATATATATACTGTATATATATATATATATATATATATATATATATATATATATATATATATATATATATATATATATATATATATATATATATATATATATACACACAAACATTCGAGTAAATGCCATTTCTCTGGTGAAGGAGGGTCGCTTAACATATTTACCTTCCATGTTTGTGTACATATTTATTATCACAAGCCAATCTCTATGTATGTATATATATATGTGTATATTATGTATGTATGTATATATATATATATATATAATATATAATATATATATATATATATATATATATATATAATATTATTTACTTAGTATCCTATTAGAAATGATAATTCACCTAAGTTATTCTAAATGTTATATACAGATTTATGTTAAATGTCCGATAGTAAAAAACAATTTTTCCATGGAGCAATCAAAACTTTAAACCTAGTTTGAATCTTGACTTTGTAGCGCAAGAAATGGAAATTCTTCTTTGTAGCCTTTCAGCTGAGAACGTTATAAATATACCTTCAACTTCTCGAGCAGTTTCGAAAAGTTATCATGTTCATTCATATTAATCTTTCGGACGGATGAGGGAGAGTGAAAGACAGAATCTTTATATTTTCTTTTCTTTCTCTTTAAACATACCTCCTTTCTCTTCAAAAATATCTGTGTTCATTGAGAACTTCTCTATTGAATGGTCGCCTTACAAGATGTAAATCCTGTTGTGCCCTAAAATTAGATTTCTTTGTAATCGATGAACCAGGCAGATTTATTAACTTATTTGTTCATTTAGTTATTTATCTATTATTTATTGATCGATTTATATCCGTAAAATGGTAAAAGATGAAGTTCTAAATTAAGAAAGATCCCGATACACGATAAGAAACTGAAATAACAGCGCGATAAAACCAGAGTATCGAACATTGTAATTTTGTATCATTTGAAAAGACATTTAGCAGATTACACTGGAAGGAGAATGTGTAGGTTTCAATGGGAAGTGAAAGGATGACTGGGCTGTTGTCAGAAGCTCAATATCGAACTGTTATGAATACCGTATCACCGCAAGTTCGAGGAATAGAGTATTCTCAGACATCACGTCTTCTCTTCAATGGGGATAATACAGTTTTATCCACAGTGATGCGGAGACGTGATATCTTGGGTCTGTCTCTGAACTCCAACTTATTCTTCGAATTTGTTGTTTTATTTAAGCCAGAGTAATTTCGAGGTAAAGTTAAAAACATGATCCCCTTATGACTGGTTGAGGGATGAGTCAAGAATGTAGACTTTCCTCTTCTCAGTTTTCTGCGTGTAATGAAATGATGTTGATAATATCATTAAAAATACCATAATCATTTAATAAAGATGGTAATATTTGTGATTAGGGATAAACGATTGTTGATGGGTGATTTAATATAGGCGAAAAAGACTGGCCATGACTCGAATAATATTATTAATTAAAAAAAATATATTATAAATGATGAAAAAGAGCGAGCATTTATTTACCACGAAAATGGTAGATGCGGTAGGCTGTTGCATATCGGAGTATGTACAACTGATATAAGGTCAATGGAATATGTAAATCTGAAAATGGGCCAAGAAGTACAGCTGCAGAGAAAGGACAAAACTCGAAAAAATAGTTGATGGACGTTTAATTATTGTAATGGTCGAATCACTGACCTGAGGTATTGCTTTGTCTATATAACTCTGACCTGGAACATTGCATTGTCTATATACCTCTGACCCGAGGTACTGCTTTGTCTATATAACTCTGGTGTGGAGTATTGCTTTGTCTATATGCCTCTAACCTGAAGTATTGCTTTGTCTATATGCCTCTAACCTAAGTATTGCTTCGTCTATATGTCTCTGACGTGAAGTACTGTATTGTTTTGTCGATATACCTCTGACGTGAATTATTGCTTTGTCTATATATCTCTGACCTGGACTGTTGCTTGGTCTATATACCTATGACCTTGAGTATTATTTTGTCTATATACCTCTAACCTGAGGTATTGCTTTGTCTATATACCTTTGCCATGGAGTACTGCTTTGTATAAATACCTATGGCCTAAAGTATTGCGTTGTCTATATAACTTTGATTTGGAGTATTGCTTTGTCTATATACCTCTGACCGGAAGTATTGCTGTGTCTGGACTACAGACTTGGATTTAGTATGATTTTATAACAGAGTAGTAGGAGTATCATATCATATAGCAAATAATAATTGATGATCTGCACGAGGTGTCATGGAATATGAAATAATAAAACTATCTTCATAAATATGCTGCTTATGTACATAATTACGTGTCATATACATGTTTACAACATATTTAAATAACTCAACATTACTCTTGATTACATATTTTGTCTTAGGAACTGCCAAGTCAAAAGTGACATTTACAAAGTCAATCATATTCTTTTTCTGCATCTAAGACAAAACGTGAACGCTTGTTGAATAATAAAGTGATACATTGTGGATACTGGAGATAGCGTGCCGTGTTATTTTTAATATTTATCCGTGAATTCCTGAACCCAAGACATTACGGAAATCCATGTAAGGCATGTTCTCTAAAGCATTTGAAAAAAATTCCATGTATTGTAAGGCATTTGAGACAACTACCATGTTTTGTAAGGCATCTGAGAGAACTACCATGTTTCGGCTAGAGTAAAAGTGCATAATAAAAAAATAAAAATAAAAAAAAAAATTAAAAGAATCGGATAGGATTAACGTTATGACAGGAACGCATAAATTTAGCTATTGTTGCTCAGGTTAATGATAGATCACAGAGTAAGGTGAAATGGATCGTGAGTTGTTTTATGGGTGATTTAAACTTTACGAGATAAGATCTTTGAATCGGCTCCAATTTCACCCCTATTCTACAGTATATATATCGAGATGGATCAAACGCGGATTTAACATGCGAGGACTTCTTTGAGTCCATTTTGAAACGGACTGACAATAATGGAAAAACACTGGGAGTATAATAGAGATATGTGGCAGTTTTTGTAGACTTTAAACAAGCGTTGGATAGCATCCATAGACCATCAATGTGGAATGTTATGAAGGATTTCGGTATACCAGAAAAGCTTATAAACTTGGTAAAAGTATGCTACAGGAATGGTAACAGTTGTATCCGGGTGCGAAGGAAGAAGACAGAATGTTTTCAAATTAAAACAGGTTTGAGATAGGGATGCCTTCTATCTCCAATGTTGCTTAATCTAATTCTAAGAAAGTAATGCGGAGTATCGAGGAAGTTAAGGGGGGGGGTCATCTTGGGAGATACAAGTGCCAAAGGCCTTGCATTTGCAGATGATGTTGATTTCTTAGGTAGGCTACAGATATACAAAATATAGAACGTTTGTATATACCATTCAAAGAACTGCTGCCAGAGTGGGACTAGAGGTCAGTGGAAGTAAAACCAAAATGATGAGATTGTCAAGGAACAACCAATAACAACAGCAACAACAAAATATGGGAGATATTGAGAGCGTGAGGGAATTTAAATATCTAGGAAGCATGTTAACATCCAGAATGAGATGAAGAGAGAGGTTCTGGCTAAAATTACAGCAAGGAACAGATGCTTTTTCAGTCTACAACATCTATTATAGAACAGAAACGTCACAACGGCTACCAAATTAAGAATTTAAAACACTGTGTGGTTGTGAGACTTGGGCACTGACTAAACGTTAAGAAGAGAGACTGCTGGTTTTTGGAAATAACATTTTGAGTAGAATAACGGGTCCCATTTACGATATAAATGAAGGTGTTTGGAGAAGAAGGCGCAACAATGAAACGAGAGATTTAACCAGACAACAGCTAGTAACTGGCTATGTAAGATCGCAGAGGATACGCTGGGCTGGACACGTGGTTAGAATGGAAGAGGGCAGAATGCCTAAAGTAGTTATGGAAGGATCAGTGGAAGGGAGAAGACCGGTAGGGAGACCGAGGATGAGATGGAAATATAATGTGTTTAGAGATCTAAGAGAATTGAGAGTGGAGGATCCTGAGAATAACTGGAGAGATACAGCTCTCAACGGGGAAACATGGAGAAGTCTGGTGCAAGCGGTCATGGGCCACCAAGAGGCCCGAGGGCCATCGGAGTAGACTAGTAGTAGAGTTTGCCTCCAAATACCTATTGCTTTACCCATTCGTCCCGTATCCTTGCATCTGCAAACATTACGTAAAGATTTTTCCTTTTGTTTCTTCTACAATAAAATCATATTTCTTTATCATGCTATATATATATATATATATATATATATATATATATATATATATATATATATATATATATATATATATATATATATATATATATATATATATATATATATATATATGTATGTATATATATATATATATATATATATTTCAGACGTAGTGGTTCCACATGGTGTTAACCTTAAGGATCTCAGCAAATTTTTTTAAGGATGAGGTTGCTGATGCCATAACCTTTACCCAATAATTGACTAAACCATCTGATACCTTAATTACTGCTTAGGTAACAAGGGCACAAAAGACCTTTTCATGAAACTGATCAAAAACACCTGCCCGTGGGGTCGATCATAGGTCTCATGCTGATGAGGTGAGTCAATAAATACAGTACACAATTTTTCGTTCTTTAAACCGTTTCCCATAACAGGGAGCTGTTCTAGAGAAAAAATCAATATGCCACTCATTGTCAAAGTCATACCTATAACTGCTGAATCCGGAATAATGAAGAAAACTTCCGCAACATTACCTGCTTCATACAACTGCACAGATGGCTCACCTACAGCGCGTCATACCACCAAAACACAGTGCACCATTCACTTTTATCTTGCACGCACTCTTATACCATACTTCCTCTCTAGCACGTTTTCCACCCATTCCATACGACATCCTCTAGCTCCTTCTCTCCTCCCCCCTCCTAACACCTCAGAATTATACACTTGTCCCACCCTAACGCGTGTGGTGGTTGCAAGCAAAACTTGTTACAGTGCTTCATGAATCACGGTAACGTAGCGTTGCTGAGATGATTATTGGAAAGACCATCCACGTTTTTCTAGAGCCAGTAAATATTTAATTTGATATTCCAGTCCCGATATTTTCTTATTCTGTAAAAAGAACGAACAGGACAAGTTCCTGGCCTGCAAGAATATTTAAAAAACTGCAAATGATGTGGAGATAATCTATTTCAGAGTAAACAAATAAAACTAGCCATTTAGAAAGTAAATAAATTTCAAGTGAAGAGCGAATGAATGAATGAATGAATGATTTTAAGTTATCAGGCGTCGTGCATACTGGAATGTGTACAGACCACTCTCTCCATTTCTGGTTATTGATATGAAAACATGGTAAAATCAAAGGCTTTCCAGCGTAACTTATCTCCTTTACAATAAAAAGACTGAATACAAATTAATACACCAATAGTAGTGAAAAATCGCCTGTACTTAAAAATCTACCGATTTCATCAATCTACCTTCGTTGACATCAGTATTCAACTTTCACGTCGAGTCAGTACTTAAGGTCAAAGCTGAATTTGTGATGGCCACATACAAAATGAAATTATACATTTATCATTTATAACTTAACTTTACAAAAAATTTTAAAAATTAAATAATTCTTTTATTATTTATAACTTTAGAGTAAAGAAAACTTTAAATAACTTTAACATGCCCATGATTCCTCATTTAAAAGAAAAAAGGAATCACACACAAAGAATATATTTACTGTTTCCCACCGAAAATTAAAACAGGCAGCTCACACACGAAGACAAAATTACTAAATCCATTGTGGGTCTCGTGAAAAATATCCCTCTTCTTTCTCATATTGCTTATAATAGACATTTTCCTCTCCTACTGTTTTATCTGTCATTCAAAAAAGATAAAAATACGTAAAATTAAAAGCTACTGTCGAACGTTGGAGTAAGAAGAATTCTTTCTAAAGACTGTCAAAATTCTGAAAAGAAAGTTTCAAAGACTTAAGAAAAGCCTTTTCGATTATACTTTACGTTTAATGGTGTTCTCTTAAGCGGTCCATTTTCTTTCTCCTACCTTGCCAGACTCTTCCAAAACAACGAACCTTAACATATTGATGCCAACTGAGAGACTGCACAATGGACAGCGAGGATTGTATGTTAAACAACTTTTCTCTCTACCCTACAGAACTTTAATAAGTAAATATACTTAGGTATGGAATCATCTGCTAGTGGACATCATATAAAAACCTTCCCCTTTGTAAATGTCCATCAGTAACATTTTCTTAAAGGGCTACAAGTATCAATGCCGCAACAGGGGCTCACTTATATTATTAGCCATGACTAGATTATACACTAAAATGCAGATAAAGGCGAAAATTAAAAGTACCAGCAGAAATAATCGTCGAAAAATTAAGAACAACATTACTCCACAATATTCAACTAGGACTCCTTCCCGGACCAACCACAGGATTACTGGCGAAAATGCAAAGAGGAACCAAAAAGCCATCAAAGACGACTCAATCACATTCAAAAACAGCTGAATCAGATTATCCCAGGAACTTTCTCTTTCGCTTACATGTCTCTATACCTGAACCAATCGGTCAATATTGTAACTATATATTTCCCACGCTGCACTCAGCAATCTTTACGCTGCTACATAAGGCAATCAAACGTTCCCACAATCTTCACAACATGCAGTCTTTTCTCTAGTTCTACATTTGACAGCCGCCTCATAACATCACTTACTGTCCTTGCAATTCTTGTACACGCTGTCCTTCTACCTTGGTTCCAAGAAGTGTCGTAATTTCCTGCGTTTTATTTGTAAGCACATCTACTGTTATATATCAAATGCCTTTCGGAAAAAAATTGTTATTTTGCGTCACATATTTAGCACTAATATTACAAAATCACAAAAGAAATGAGTGGTGTGTGTGTGTGAGGTTCGTATACCATGCCCCTGGTTATATTCTTTTTTTTTCAGTGATGAGGATGTTAGTGTTATTTCCGGGCATTCTACACGAGTATGAATTTCAAGGGGAGATACTCGTGCGTCAATTTGGGGTTATTTCCTCCCAACAAGGGAACCGCAAATCATCTCAAGGAGTTCATCTGTCTTAGGACACAGTTCGTTTGTTGTTTCAGAGATAGTGACGCTTCCAAGGGCAACCATTATTCAAGTTGTATACAAGGTATAACTTACGAGGTTAGTAACTTTATAAATTGACAAACTAATCATACATATAAGTGTGTATATAAATACAAAAACACACACACACACACACACATATATACATATATACACACATATATATATATATATATATATATATATATATATAATATATATATACTAAATATTTTTATATGCATATATTTATATACAAGAGTTTAAGTTGTAAACTAACCCTTCTCGCCATTTTCACTTTAAAGAACCATTTTCCTTTACCAACACAAAGAGAGAGAGAGAGAGAGAGAGAGAGAGAGAGAGAGAGAGAGAGAGAGAGAGAGAGAGAGAGAAACAAACTAAGGGACATTTATCAATCTATATCCAGAGAATGTGATGATCTTTGCTGCAATTTTCAACACACAGAAAACGCTCTGACAATGCTTCAAGCGTCGTCAGAAACAAAGGAGTAGGCCGTATGACATAGCAAAGCGAAATCTGTATTATCACAAAAATTTTCATTAGTTTTAGTAAACGCAGAGATAAAAAAATTCGAGAAAGTTCCCCTAAATAAATAATGAATATACGAAGGGCACGGAAGGTTGTTCTTTAAAATCTACGCTGAACTTTTTTGTACTGATATACATCTGGTAAGAGGTAAGGAATATGAAAACTCACCTTCGAGTGGCAAGATATTTGGCCGAGACACCTGGAAGTTAGTGTGACAGCCTCAGGGCAGGTACGTGGCACAAGCCAAGATCTTACTCCATCACAGAGATTAGCAAACGAATCTGTATTCTAGACACTTGATGTTTAATATAAAAAGAGAAAACGGAGGGGCTCGGGTAGGTGATGGAAATAGGTTTCCTCTTCGAAAGAGTTCCTTCTCACTTCATGGAAAACTAAAGTTCATTATTTTAGACTGTTATGTGCCCTCTGACTTTCTTTGAAAATTCCGAAAAAAACGTTTCGGAAAAAAAGACGAAAGAGAGAAAGGGTCGAGCTGGGAACGGAGGGAGAAATAAGAATCCCTCTGAAGGAGAACGTTCACACTTTATATAAAATTAAATAAAACTCGCAGTGTTCGGTGACCTCTGATGTATTCACAGAAAATTCCAATAGAAAGTTCCGGAGAAAAGAGGAAAGGGGAAGTTGTGAAAGGTGGCAAAAGTAAGTTTCCTCTACGGAAGAAATCAATCCCCACTTTACGGAAAACTCAGGTTCGTTGTAAAGTGTTGTTATATTTGACATTAAAAAGTATTCTCTGAAAATCCAGAGAAAACGTTTCGGGATAAATTGGAGAGTAAGCATTTCTGTAAGGGGATGGAAATAGGTTTTCTTTTCGATACACCTATGAAAAATTAAACGTGTTGTATGATCTGAAGGTTTCACTGAAAATTCCGAGAAAACGTTCTGAATAAAAAGAGGGGAAAGAATATGTTCTCTCTTTATAGAAATCTAAAAGTTATGTTCAAGTTGTTATGTGACCCCCTAACGTTTTATCAGAAAGCCTCTGACGTTTTATCTGAAAATTCCGAGAAAACGTTCCCTCCGGGATCAGCCAAATGACCTAATAGAATGATCAAATGTTCAGACCTAAGGGAGATTGACCCCAACGGTCTCACTTAGAACTTTACCCGGGGGAGGCTCGCTTTGCTGAGATTTTTTTCTTGCCATTTTCTTTCTTTAACTTTTTTTCTTGTGTAACAGTTTCTAGCGTTAGTCTATCAGACGCTATGCTTCTTACAATTTTTAAATTTTCAAATATAAGTAGCTTCTACACGTTATTCAAGTAAGATTCATATTTTTTTGCAAACATACGGATAAGGATTTTAAGGCGGCGAACTCAACGTCATCCTTTTAGTTAGCAACTTCAGTGACCCCTAGTTTTTAAGAAATTTTCTTCATCTATATTAAATATTATGAATTCATGAGTGCTTCGAAGCCACAAGACGAGAAATCTAAAATTAATAATTTACTTTTTTCATTCTTACATCACATATTTCGAATCTTAGGTCTCTACAAAGTCTGTTCAAGATTTACGTAATTCTTGACGAGTATATATTCAAGATTTCGGATTTAAAGGCGATGGACTGTTCCTATTTAAATAAACTAACTAAAAGGAAACGTGTCTGTTGCCGAATAATGCGCGTCCTCCCCAGCCTTTTGATCTGTTGTTACACTTATCCTGGCCACTTGGAAAAAAAGAAAAACCTATTGAAGTTCCTACCTTGCTCCAAGGAATGGTAGTAATTAACATCTGGTAGATGTTTTATAATGTAAATTCATCAATTAACTGTTGTCGGGAATGTTCATCACTTACCTGGAAAAGGAAAAACAGAATGTCAACAATTTCGTCCTCAGTTAATTTAAAAAAATACATAAAAAGTTTATGAACTGACAAAAGAGCACACAAACTATTTATAATCCCACATTGAACATTTAAAACAAAAAAATATGTGTTCGCTAACCCATTCATGAATTTCTCTCTCTCTCTCTCACATACATATACACACAAATCTACGCACCTCCTATCTACCTATCTATTTACGTGAAGGGTTAGTAAAAATTTGTAGATATAATATTTCACTAAGGCAACTATGAAAGGTGAAAAAGGCATAACCAACTTTACAAACGTACCTAAGGAAATTTGGCGTGCATGAACCTGGTTGTTAATTATTCCAAACCTAGGAAATAATCCAATATATTCTGTTCCGAGATTTTATCCTTTGTTGTTTTTACTGAAATGAGTAACCCCAATACAATGATTAATAAGTTGGCAGCAGTAACTAACGAAACATAATAGTAGTAATGATTCGACGACAATAATCATATCGAGATGCTAAGTGAAAGTTGCAGTTGACAGCTAAGTAAATCGTCAGTCAAATGGTAAGGGAAAATTAGTCCTTGGAAGTACTACTTTCGGGACCACACTCTAGGCATTGTTACAACAAAAAGTTAATTTCATAACACAAACGAAGACCAGATACTGAAGGGAAACATGCAAGCACATATGTTTCTCCGAGTTTAGGTAAAAGGATTTAATATATTTCGAAATGTAGATATGTCTCTGAACTTAATTACAGCAAAGACAACACACCCATTAATAAACATACTATAGATACAACATTAAACCGGATGGCAGTTAAGAATCCAATCCAATATATTTCGAAATAAACAAAAGCTATGAGACTTCACTAAGGGAGAGAGACAAGAAGCCTTAATTGGAAAATTTTCTATATTTATGGCTTACTCCAATCCATGGCATCGGAAACTGAAACGGGTGCCTGTGAAGGATCCAATATATTTCGAATAGAGATGAGAGACAGCACGCTTAGATGAACATTTTACCATAGTTATGACATTCGCAAATGTAGGGGATCCGTTGAAAGATGCAAACCGATGCCATTATCCGATCCATGCATGCAAAAAAGTGGAGAAATATAATTTTCCTAGTTTGGGGAAAGAGAATGAAAGGAAAATTGATTTCCCTTGTTAAGGAAAGTCCCCGGTCGCTGGGTGTTCACTGAAGTGGTTAACTTGGTAGTTGAAGGCAAGTGGAGGGCCCATTCACCGCTGGGATTCCAACCACACAACGCACTCGTTTTATTTTGTTTTATATATTTTACATGACCACGGCGAACTTAATTATTCGATAGAAAACTAGTTTGACTGCTGGTTGAATGGCTGTGTTTATATAGGTAACGCGGTTATACTATTAATTATATTGTGTTTAATCATTACAATATATAAAATGTGTACACATTAAAAGTAATATGTCGATTTTGTACGTGTAACAAGCAACTGATGCTTGGTGTATATTTTCCCTTGCAGGTGTCACTGGATTTTTTTATTTCTTTCGTAATGAGTTATAGCCTCTGAGAGAGAGAGAGAGAGAGAGAGAGAGAGAGAGAGAGAGAGAGAGTACGTAAGCACTGTGTCAAATGGGAAAATTAACAGCAGGAAAAATTTCGGTTAACTGGAGAAATGTTTTTTTTGACATCTTATAAGCAAATTAATGAAAATTAACTTTGCCCACGACAAAGTTAAGTAAATTCTGAGGTCACAGGCTGGTATCCATTCTTTGAACATCACACACACACTCACACAATATATATACAGTGTATATATATATATATATATATATATATATATATATATATATATATATATATATATATATATATATATATATATATATATATATATAAATATATATATATATATATATACATATATATATTATATATATTATATATGTATAATACATAATGTGTTTGTTTGCGCTTATACGCAACACAATACTTTTTTAAATGGCATGTATAATTCTCATCTACGACAAGGTGGTAAATCAAAGGTCCCTCAAAGTGTATTATACAACACAAATTTTGCAATTAACTTTTGAAAAATTAATAAATCTTAGATATTACAAAAGGAAAATTTATCAAAAACCATCATTAACCTTATAATACCTCATGAAATAATTCACGATAATAATTTTAAAAAATAGCAAAGTGGGAAATTTCAAAGTCATTCAATCAATGCCGTACCACAGAAATAAATAAATTTAGATATGAAAAATACTTAATAAAAAAGATCGATAAAGTCCTCATAAACATCGTGTAACGTATATTAAACTGTTCACGTACGAATAATTTTCACTTCCGACATAGAGGGAGATTTAAAACCCCCTCGATGAATATTAAAAAAATCCCAAATAAATTATTTTCATACACGACAGGGTGGAAAATTTAAGGTCTTTCCATGAACATCGAGTAAAGCAAATAAATAACTTTCCAGATACGAATAATCCTCACGTACGACGAAGGGGAAATCATATGCCAGGCGTAGGGATGCGGTGCGCCCAACGAAATTAATCGCACTGCGACACTTCACTCCTTTATTGAATATTTTACGACATACAGCGTGTCGCGAAATGGATTTCCATTTCACAACTAATAAAGCGCCTTTACAAATTTGTGAGCAAGTTCTTCCTCCGTCCACTGCCAGATGAGAAATAACAGGGTAAGTATCTTTACAATTTTTATGCCTGATATTAATTTTTCCTTTACTTTATCACCAAGGAAACCTTTTGGTGAGAAATCCACAGAAAAGACTCATTGATATCGAATGGTTTGCTTTCTTCTCTTGCGTGATATTAAGAAGACCTTCTCACAAAGATACGGTCCTTTAACGTATGGGAAAATGAAAAGTAAAGCCTATATAATAAATACGTATAATGAATACGGAGAATACAATTTTAGTAAAATGTGGAATTCAGTGAAGGAAAAGAGGTGATAGCGTTGAAGGATGGAGAAGAGACTCGTGTAGTCGAACAGTGGTAGAATATGCAAATTAAGGGGAGATAGAGAAAAGTATATGACAACAAAGTGATATTTTCCAGGAAATATGACGCAAAAGTCTTCAAGAAAAAAGGAAATTTTCTAGAGAAAAATTAATATGGGGAGAGAAGGAAGTAACATATCTCCGAAAAAAAAGATGTTAATTGATTTATGAATGTTTGGTCTAATGACCTAGCACTAGAGCCGTTAGGTTATTCAGTACGACAATACAAAAAGATGAAGAAAAAAGATGTAATTATGAATACCGTGTCTAAAGAAAGTACTTCGTGGCAATGGTGTGAAAATCTATTTAGCTGTTGAATGTAAATCAGAAGAATGCCAAACCTTATTGGATAAGGAGCTAAGGAGACTATCGCAAATCTGAGAAGGATTGTATAATTAACTGGTACTCAAGACATTCTGTGCTGGCATATGTGTAGAAATGTGAAGACAGTGATGGCTTGAGATTCACCCTTGATTCAGAAGTCAGTGAAAGGTTGCCTCTTCGACTGTTAAGCTCTTTCTATGGGGCCAACCTGGGTTAAGGAAAACGTCTTCAACAGTGGAAGATTCAAATATACAAATATTTCTAGTCAACTGGTTACTTTTAAAAGCAAAATGTTTCATAAGCAAGCTTGTTCTAGACTTAACCCATACCATGAACTGCCCTTTTGCGAATTATGTTTTACGACACCTATGCAGAAGTTAAAAGATTGATCTTTTAAAAGTATTTAATGATAAATGGTGCTTATATAGTAAATGCTTCAAGCAGTATGGTTACCGCACAAAATCTATCTACTGAATAACGATTGTTTTACATTATCATCATCAATCATGTATGATTTTCTGTAACGAAACACATCTTTTGAAAAATGTTCCGAAACAGAGCTAAAAATCTAATTTTCAATTAACGAAAGCCTTTGGTTTGGCTTGGTTTTCCTACAACCCGTATGTCTAAATAATCCCTTGAATCTGAAAATACACTAGAACGTCGCCGATATAGATATAATAAATTATATACAGCAGAACACTGAAATTAATAAAATTTTTACTGGATATTACGCATACAAGCAAAATACAGAAACATGTCATATCAAAAATGAAAGATTTGTTTTCTCTTTTGTCTCCTTTCTGATTCACAAAAAAAACTGACAAAAAATCTTTTGTCATGAAAACCAGGGACAAGTGATGACAAAAAAAAAAAAAAAAAAAAAAAACTCGTCGTGTCCTCGTCATTCACACCCTCTGGGAAAAGTTGGGGAACTGACTAAAAATAGCTTTAGACATCCAGACAGCATTTTTGCACAGAAAGGTCATAAGTTTTTGACCAAGACCAAAAGAGTATCACACCACGGTGCCAATTTATAAACAAATACTATTTATTATTCTTAAGCCTTCGATAGATAATGAGAGCAACAAGCCTTCAGTGGATAACTGAGATCAACTGACGTGGGCAAGGTTTGTTTTTATTAACCATTAGTTTGCTAGTTTTCATTCTAATGACAAACTCTGTACATTGTTAATTTCTAACTTCTACTATGACCTTGCACAGTGACTGTTGCAAGTTTAGCAGTATTTTTTTTTACTATGAAGTTTTATTTTCTTTTCGAAGTTAGTAACAAGAAGCAGTCCACTTACACATTCATATTTTTCCTCTATTCTCTCATCTCACAGTCTTGAAGTACAGTTGTCTATCCCATTTTTTTTCACGAACACAATAATCAAGGGAACTGTTAGGGGTCCGCAGTGATAAACCAAAGAAAGAAATAAAGAGGGGAAGTGACCTTAATAGAGGGGGAAGAGCATCTGGATTCCATCAAAGTTTTAAGGGCCGTTTGATTCCTTTCGAGCCATTAACTCGGTTTATGAGGTTCAGACAAAATCTTTAAAAAAACAAATTTACTTAAAAGTAAAAGAAAGAAAATCATGCTTACTAGAAAAGAATGGGTCTTTGGATGAGACGAGCGCCGCTAAACACGTCTGCACGTTTCTGAACTTGTCCCTCACGGACTTTCGGAAAGTACTGTCTCGGGGAGAATGGCTCACTGATCAGACTAAGTAAAACGAAGCTGGTATGCATTATTCACATATCAGAATTCATAAAAATGATTAACGACTGCAAAAAAAAAAAAAAAAACTGTTGCCTGAACGACCTATTTTAACTGAAGCGAATCTTACCAACAAAAAAATTAGTAGTTGTTACATATTAATAACCCGAATCATTTTCCTGTAACAAGACACAAACCAAATCTTTAACTTAACCAGAATTTCAGTTGTGGAACAATCCATATCTTAATACATCTTAATGTCACGTATTTTTGAGTGGTCATTTATTTCTCTAGAAGTGTTAATAAATTCTGGACGGACACATGCTGTAAATATCCATTATTTGAACACAGAAGTGTGTTCAGAAACATGTAAGCTTTGCGGAGGCCGAGCAGTCCACTCACCAAAGCTCTCCCCCGAACTCTAACTCCCCGTCCACAAGTACCTTCCGCCTAAAAGTTACATACTTAAATCTACCAAAGCCTTACCACTTTTTCCAGTCAGAGGGGACCAACTTCTGGCAAAAATATCATAAGCATATCATATCATCGTTATGCATATTCCTGTTAACAAATAAGCGAGAAAAAAAGGGTGGGAGAACCAAAAACCAATTCTATCAGTTATAAAACGCTGCCACATCAAAATAAGTATCAATGAGATCGTGAAAATAAAAACCATTATTTACACATCTGAACTACCATCTTACTCAAAAAGTGCTAATATTATTCTATGTATATCTATTGTACCAAAATTATTTCAAACCCGGGATGTTTTATGATTAATGATAAGAAACAGATGTTTGATATATGGATATAAAACTACTTGTAAAACAAAACTAGCAGTAGAGTAAATCAATGGCAAGCTAAGACTCTTCCTATAACTACACCATATGTAACCTGCCTCACTCTGATTTTCTTTATAAAGAATAAAGTAGTTGTCATGTGTAAAAGATAACACGACTTACCCTCATTCGCGGCAGAACCCAATATTTAAGGAGGAAGGAAACGAAATTTCTTCAATTAATATCGCTGAAATATTGACACAGTTACTTAATATATACTGACTAAATAGCATGTGTCTCATGAATAGGAAATATCGGCTACAAATTAAATATACATCCGGAATATGCAGAGAACAGAAAGTAAATTTCGACTTAATTATGCCACGAACAATTTTTGTATCCGGGATCTGTAATCCCAATCTGCATTCGTAACTCAATTTACCTCAAAGGCCAAAGCAAAACGCCCAAAATAATCTATATTCATTAATAACCTGAAAAAAATTAATCGATGTGCATTAACAATATCTGGCGACAGTACTGAACTCATTCGCATTCAGACTCACCCTAAAAATCTAATTAACTTTCCCTTGGAACATAGCTCACCCTACGCACAATTCAATTGAACTCAATCATTTTCAGATATGGTGGGCAAAAACTGACAAGCAGACACACACGGTGAATGCATAACTTTAAGCAAATGTAATAACTGAATTCAAGAATTCATGTTTTTCTTGACTACCCATACTATACTGTCCATTCCTTGTTCTCCCTTTCTAGCTTGCAATGCAAAGCTGAACAAAAGTATTTTAAAACAATGAGATGAACACACAATGAGAGAGAGAGAGAGAGAGAGAGAGAGAGAGAGAGAGAGAGAGAGAGAGAGAGACCTATACATACAGTAAACAGTACCTCCCGTTCTCAGCTTCCCCTCCAACTTCCTGTGAAAAAAAATGGGGAAAAAAAATCTGTGGCCCATTCCCTTCATCTACCGTGGAATTTCTAGCCATCCCATTTATCTGCGTGGGTCTTGGATAACTTCATTCATTCATCCTCCTCCTCCTGCGCCGGAGGTATTCCTTCATTAATCATGAAGCGAAGAACACACTCGTCACTAGAGGGGAAACAGAAGACCCAGACCCCAAAGCTTCTGGAGAGCACTTGGGACTCCGAGGGTTGAGAAGAAAGGTTGCAGTGGAGCAAGAGAGAGAGAGTGATGTTTTGTTTGTTTTTTTACACATATGTTAGTATGCATGTGTACATACATATGAGTATGTAATATTATGCGATACCCGAGTACACACTAAGGACGGGAAACCATAAAAACTGCCAGTTTTACTCTGAGGTTTAGAGGGGGAAAAATCTTCGGTGTGGTTTCAAGAGAATATTACGGTCGGAGTAGGAGTCTGAGGGAGAAGCAGGCACCCGGTGCACCATCAAAGGACTCGTAGAATAGATAAGGGATGCCAGACAGCCAACAAATACGGTAAAGACCAAACAATTCCTTTTCCCTCGCCCAGACTAATGGTCGAAATATCAGCTATAGCACCGAAATCTCATGCATAATACATTTCATCATGATCTTACATTTATACCTTTCGGAATTTTTATTTCTTTTCTTTCCAATATATTGATCTATATTAGTATGGCATAAGTTTCTGTTCACATTTTTTAAAAGGCTTATTCGGTCAATATTCACAGGTCAGCTAAGGATGCGAAATATTTCAGCTAGTCCTTGAATTACCACCAAAAGCAAAATTGATTATTTACGTATAGTAGTCAATTACACCCCTCATCCCTCACCCATCCTCCAAATCCAACCCCCTCTTCCTCTCTCCGTTTCAGGTTAGCATCCACAAATAAAACGGGGAAATCTAAAAACATTATTGACTGCTGACAAGTCCAATGGGTGCACCAGTTCCCCAGGTGCAGTACGGCTCAAAACAAACCACACAAAAAGGTTTGGTAAGACATCAGATAAAAGGAAAGAACAGGCAGGGACACATGAAAATATGAATGGGACGTTCTGCCTGTCAAAGGCTTCCTGCTACTATTTATTTAAAGAAAGTAGACCAGCAATCATTGAAAGGTTTAGTATATAAAAGCGATGGAAAATTACAAAAATAAACAAAAATAAACTATCTCCTGAAAAAATGTTGTCATTTTACTTTTTTTTTCAGTGATCATCTGGCAATGCTTGTGACGTTTCATATCAAATGAAGAATATAAATAACATTCATTTCATGCTACCTTACATTCACCAGCGAGTTTAATGAGAGGTTAAGTACTAGACAGTGTGTTTTTATCTGTTAATCAAACAGGGTAAATATGACTGCATTTTAAAATCTGTTCAGAATAAGATGCAGGTCTTTTTCTTTTGTCTGAATATCTATCCACAGGATGCCTTAAAAAGTTATTGTTGTATTTCTGTAATTTTTTTTGTAAAGACCTGAAAATATATATATATATATATATATATATATATATATATATATATATATATATATATATATATATATATATACACATATATATGTGTCTGGTAAAAGTGACCAGTAGATTCTACATATATATATATATATATATATATATATATATATATATATATATATATATAATCTTACATATATATTTGGGATAATCTTACACTTTGGGATAAATGTGGATCTGGATGCAGACCAAGAGTAGATTTTGACATGGCTCTAGATCTGATAACACATACTGGATTATTTTCCTTAGATTTGATTACATAAAAAGATAAATCAGGATATAGCGCCAGGATTATTTAGACTGATTAGATCTTTGGTTAATCTGGAAGCAGATCCAGGATTTGTTTTCTTATTTTTTTTATTCAATTTTGGGTCCATTTCCATTAATATTCTTTTTAGATTTGAGTTTTTTTGGGAGGGAGGTGCGTAAATGGGGATCTGAACAAAGATCAAAGATTATTTTTAAGATTTGATCACATTTTGGCAAAAGTCTACATTGGGACGCAGAAACACTATTATTATTGTTAGATTTGGTTACATTTTGGGGTTAACCTGGATCTGCATGTATTTCCATGATTATTTCTCTTAGATGTGATTAAGATTTTGGAATAAATCTGGGTCTGGAACCAGATCCTTTACCGTTCTTCTTAAACTTGATTAGATTTTGAGGTTAACCTTGCTCTGGATACATTTTCCAGCTTTACGCCTCTTAGATTTGAATAAATTGATCAAGGAATGGCACTGACACAGGACCAGTATTTATGTCTACAGTACTTGCTGGGCAGTTTTCATGAATTCAGCGAACTCTTTTGGAGACCTTGGGTGGATTATGATGCTACCAAGGTTTTTCATATATATATATATATATATATATATATATATATATATATATATATATATATACACACATATATACACACACAATATATATATATATATATATATATATATATATATATATATATATATATATATATATATATATATATATATATATATATATATATATATATATATATATATATATATATATATATATATATATATATATATATATATATATATATATATATAAGAAATATCAACACACAATTACGTGTGGAAAAGAAATAAATTTTTAAATTTTATATATATATATATATATATATATATATATATATATATATATATATATATATATATATAAGAAATATCAACACACAATTACGTGTGGAAAAGAAATAAATTTCTGGCTCACATCAGGATCAAACCCAGGTCTTTAAAATGAAAAACCAGAGGGCTGCCAACCAGGCCACACAAGTCATAAAAGACGTTGGAACCTGAGTACAACTGTACTCAAGAAATTACCTGGGCAGGCTAACTGGTTTCCTGCCCAGGTAATTCCTTGAGTACAGTTGTACTCACGTTCCAACTTCTTTTATGACTTGTGTGGCCTGGTTGGCAGTGCTCTGGTCTTTCATTTTGAAGACCTGGGTTCGATCCTGATGTGAGTCAGAAATTTATATATACACAGTATATATATATATATATATATACATATATATATGTATATATATATATATATATATATATATATATATATATATATATATATATATATATATAGGTAATACCCATACACGTATGTGTATATATCTGTAAAATCACTATAAAATAAAATGCCAACACATTTTTGGGAACTGAGCTGTGCGCCGTAGAACCCTTCACTCGTTTAAGGTGTTTATGGAGGCATGCGTTCTCTTGCTGTTTTGTACTCTGATCATGCGAAATGCCCAACATTGACCAGACACAGCTGTTACCAATCTCACGACAGACTTTATACGTTATTGCAAGATTTTCGGCAGATGGGGATTCGGCGTCTAACATTGCAATTTAATCAAGGTTATCACAATGGACGGATTACACGGAAGGAGACTTAATAATAAATGAAGGTTGGGAAAGCTGAAAATTATACAACAATAAAAGTAATCAGGAAGATGCACAATTATTAACTCCAACATTAGTTCTTTTCAGTGTCAATGAATATCTTCCACATCAGTGAATATTTTTTTTTGTAAAAATAATTCATTAAGATTAGGACCGAAGCAAGAGTTATTAGTGTGTTGAGCCATTCGAACAAGTTAGTGCACTCCAGAACAATAAGGTCAAGTAAGGGCATAGTCAAAATACTGCTAGTAACTAATTCTTGATGCATATATATACATTACATGAAATTATAGACCTGGCAGACTCATGTGCCAATTGAGAATGATTACTCTTGCCTTTACATGTTTACAGAATTCTTCATTCTTACATTCCTACAATAAACGGAAGGCATTGTCAAATGTCTAGAAATTATGTTATTTAATTGTTATTTAATGAAGTTATTTAACTTTTACTATGCGTATAATGTACTGACATGTCGAAACGGGGAGAGAATCATTCATACTACATAAGTATCACTTGGTATAATTCTACAAAACATAAGGAATAAAACAATAGCTAAAAAGTTAAGTACGGAATGATCATCAGCTAAACGATTTCAGAAAGAAACAAAATGAAGGAAAAACTTCCTCAAATTCCAGGCAACAACTGAACCCAAAATAGTTCCAGCTGCAGAACATGAAAGGAGAGAACTCCATTGAGTCATTACAGATGGCTGAAGATGTATCTGGGGAAAGTGGCGCTCCATCCACCACTCTGGGTCCTCCAGGTCGACCGGCACGGCTAAAAGCGGGCGCCCCGTTGTCGCCCCTCCGCAGAGACTAGTGGGCGGGAGATGCCGTCTGCTTCCCTTGCCAACATCACCCTTCCAGGAGGAAAAGTCTTTAAGGAATTCTACTCTTCTCAATCGATGAAGAAGTCATATGAGTATCTCATGACAAATTCCACTCTCGGGGATGAGGGAAGAACGTGGGAAGGGGACCTGGCTTTCCCGATTACAGCTGTATAACAAAACAGCCTAAGTCTTCAGTAACTCGTTGTATTCAAACAACACGGAAGGGGAGAATTATCATCAATTATACAAGCAGTTATAAATGCCATACCAATAAAATGAAATGGTAATTAATTAGAAATTTCATGAATCGTCGTCCAGTTTTTTCCCGTCTTCCAGTCTTAGCTCAAAAGTAGAAGTAACTTTAAGTGATGGCAGTACTATATTTCAATAGCGACTGCAATGAAATGAGGAGACGATGTTGAAGGAACAGTACCGTGAAAATACTGCATACTTTTCGTACCTAAGTTACAGATGACTGTAACT
This sequence comes from Macrobrachium rosenbergii, assembly GCF_040412425.1. NCBI lineage: Eukaryota > Metazoa > Arthropoda > Malacostraca > Decapoda > Palaemonidae > Macrobrachium > Macrobrachium rosenbergii. The sequence goes on from NC_089795.1 coordinate 31,987,424, forward strand.
AAAACTAAGTATCAGAGACGTAGAGAGAACCATACCATATTATTATTAAAAAATACTCATAGTAGCATGAGTCTTGAAATGGAGAAACAAATCCATAGTTATGTAAGGGTACACATATTTAAAAATAAATCTCAACAGAGAGACTTCGGAAAATGAGATTGAAAAGGGGAATCAAACAGATTCCCGAAAGCTCTCTGTAGAGATTATTTTTTAATATATGTACTCATACATAACTGTGGATTTGTTTCTTCATTATTACTGTTGTTATTATTATTATTATTATTATCCAGAATGACACACAATGCAATGGAACAAGCTATAAATTTAATTTCCCTATGGAACAGGTTCCTAAAGAAAGGAATTACCTTATTTACAAGAAATAAAAAAATGGGAACCCGAAGGATATATGGGTAAAATGAATAAATGGACTAACTTCAAAAGTTTAGCAATTGCGCATAAAACATAAAAATAACATTACAGCTCCCTCAATCTTTTGGGAGACTGTTCCGTAGTTTTGTAATAGGTGGGATAAAACACATCAGCTACTCCACAGTCACAACGAGAAGCATACACTATTTTCCAAGGTAATCGCACTTTAGTGATAGCAGAAGTTCTCTGTTAAGACTGACTTGAGACATTTCCAACGACCGTATAAAAATCCCCATTACCGTTAACAAGAGAAAACCGACATTATGAGAGATGCAATCTAGAAAATAAAGATGCTAAAGAGGTTGCATATACTATATTTAAAAAAGGAGAACAATATGCTAGCAATGATAAATTAAACCATTTGAGGAATAATGCATTAACGGTGTTTTCCCAGGGGATAGAGCATGTTTTAAATACGATGTTTTTTGTTAGCGTTAAACTATAAGTTTAAGAAGTGTGAAGGAAGCTTGAATTAAAAGATAGCACAGCCTGTCATCAAATATAAGGTACTGTCACATATGCACAACGAATCGTGGAATGAGAATAGACTTTTGGATAAGATGATACACCACTACTCATGCCACTCACCGGTCCATTTCGCTTCATTCGCGTTAAAGAGTGAGCAAATAATGGCAACATTTTCTGCATACTGTACTAAACCATTATCGCGGCCAATAATCATATCGCTCAAAACACTAGAATGTTCAAAATTAGGGTCCTAAGATCGAAGCTCACTCAAAGCATTATCAACAAAAACTCCATTAAAAGTCAATGACATTAAGCATATTACCTGCCACACTGCAGTTACAAAGTTTGTGAAAAAAGGCCTGAATGTTAAACAAGTCAACTTGAACAAGTCTGGACTCATATCCACAGTCAATGTTATCTTGAATATAAATAATTAGATAAACAAGGACATCAAAAGTACCTCACTGTTTCCTGTGATTAAGTGGCAGTCAGAATGCAGCTAACAAAATTGAGAAAGATGCAAGCAAAAAAAAGATTAAAATCATTTAACAAAACTGGCTGTCAGAACACAAAACCAAATGTTAATATTCAAGCTTATATAAGCAAACTGGCTGCCAGGAAGCAAAAGACAAGTTTCATGGTCCTACAGGAGAAACTATCTTGGTGAGTACAAGATTAATTAATCCGTAAATTAATTGGATTTTTCTGGCGTCACAAATGTGTGAGTACCAGACTCATTATCCAAGGTCTTGTTAGATATGGTGACTTCTAAAAATTTTTACATGGAATTAAATTCCTTCAGGAACTTTAAAGGGCGCTGGCAAAACTGGATATTAGTCTTTAATTGCTAGAGCAGGCATTTTATAGCATAATTATAGCTTACTTGAAAATCGCTCATTAAAAGGAAAAAAAATTATAGACTGTACTGATTTAAAGAGGTGCCCCAAACACCATTTGGATATATAACTGGAAAAATCCAACATTTTCTAATGAGCGAGATAAAAAAATGTCACAAAAATTATTTGGATAAACTTTACAAGGAAGAATACTACCAGTCTCCACCTAACTGGAGAAAAAAAACAGCGCGAGTGACTGTTTACAGCAGCAAAGGCAAGAGAACCCTTGGCAGAGCAAACCTAGCACAGTAATGACAATTTTAGTATGATCAATTCAGCTTAAAATAAAATTTATCAAATAGTCTACATCCAGTTATCCTATTTAACACAACTTACATACAAGTAAAAAATGCGTCGAAGTTTCTTCGGCGCAATCGAGTTTTCTGTACAGCGTATAATGCTGTATGAAACTTTCAGCCACGGTCCGGTGGTGGCATGTGTTGTTGGTACCTATAGCGGTGCCATACGTACGATTATGGCTAAATTTAATCGTAAATAAAATGAAAACTACTGAGGCTATAGGGCTGCAATTTGGTATGTTTGATGATTGGAGGGTGGATGATCAACATACCAATTTGCAGCCCTTTAGCCTCAGTAGTTTTTAAGATCTGGGGGCGGACAGACAAGTAGCCATCTCAATATGAAAAGGATCTTGCATTTTTAGAATTTATTCTTGTATTTTTAAAAGGTCGTTAATTTCCTCTGATCAAAAAAAAAAAAAACCAACAGAACGCTTTTCCCGAAAAGAGGTCCCTTTAAGTTTTGCAATTTACTTCAACAACTCTCTACAACACTTACAGTCCTGCGAATTTCTTTACTCCTTATGAAAAAATTGGCTAGTCAATTAAATTGTACTTAAAGAACGAAAGTAACGCCAAACTGTTTACATAGTAAAAGACACATCGTATACAAAAAATTCATTTTCTTTACTAAAGAAAAATCATAACCACTTAAAATAACGGTCATTAGCAAACTGAATAAAAAAAAAATTTAGCGGCAACAACGATTGTACTCGATGTGTAAGGAACTCATAATTTACGAAAATATCAAAATTAGCATAAAATATGTAAAATATTTTACAGTAATTTCAAACACCAGTTGAAAGAACAAACCCGGTTGATAAATCACTCGCACTGTTTAAAAAAAAAAAAAAAAAAAACTAATTTGGTGGCTATTTTCACTCTTGGAAACAAAATCCCGTAGCTTACAACAGTATGCAGTTAATTTTTCAATAAGGATTCGTCGTTACTGACTTAAATTTCAGGTCTTGTCATCATGGAAAAATTAATACGCAAATAAAAAAAATGCGGCGTCTGTAGCTTCAGCTGTATAAAAAAAAGCAACATTACGGCTTCCTAGCAATGAATTCTATATCTCATTATCTCAGAGAATAGGCCTCTGTCATTACCAAAAAATTATATGAACATAAATAGGCAAAAATTACTACCGCTAACCGTCAATTTCATACCACATTACCTTACAAAATTGTAATCTGTCGACAGAATAATAGTGACAAAAATATTTAAATAAAAAGAAAAGCTTATCAGGAATTGCATGCAACATTATCTTACAATGAAATATTTCCTACTTTCAACAGTAAAGTAAACAAAATAAAAAACAATTGAGCGAGTAATATGCAACTATTCCACTTTTATCTTAAACAGGCATCTTTGAATAATTTTATATAAAAACGCAATTTTAAGTTTTGTCCATATTTCGGCGAATTGTTAAAAACTGACAACCCATGTTTTATTCTGCAAACTCACATACTTGAAAATTCTGAATGTAAACACGAAAGATAATATCTGAAATTATATTCAGAGTAGTAACATAATAATCACACAACATTATTAATACCTTAGCAATACCAAAATTATATAAATAAAGAGAGAGAGAGAGAGAGAGAGAGAGAGAGAGAGAGAGAGAGAGAGAGAGAGAGAGAGAGAAGAGAGAGAGAGTCGCGATAAAATACAAAGCAGGGAAAGCTAGAGAAGTCAACGATAAAGAACTCCCGAAACGAAATATATTATTGAAATAATTTTATCGTGCGAAGAGAAATCTTGGAAAATTTTTCAGTAATGTTTTTGCTAATTAAAAAAAAAAGAAAAGACCATTATCTCTTTCACACGTCGTAATTAAGATATTCATTTATATACTAGTCCTCGGCATTTAACAAGCAACATTACTTACTTTGAAATTCATGGCTTCTTTTGTTATCATTATACAGCTTTTCAGCATCCTTATAACTGAACATCGCTCTGATGGGTTGTATCCTGATTAGTATTTTCAGTGATCTTTAATATTCTGGAGAGCAACTCTAGACAAACTATGATTTCTGATAAAAAAAAAAAGCAGCAATCATTACTCGGTATTCAGCACATTCATGTTTTTCTTCCTAATTCTTCTCGGACATTGGAACTAAGATTTATTGTTTCCACATTTCGTGGTGAGTCATACCAAGAATTCATCGTCATCACCATTATCATAATCATCTCTAGATTTATATTTGGAGTCTCTCCTACTGGCCTTCATCCTGACCATTAGGTTGGCACCATTTACTGGTCAGTCATAGTTTAGCTTTCTTTAATAAATCGTTCTTCTATGTCTACTATTTTTCTTTCCTCCTTGAATACCTCTAACACTTGAAGATTTTGTTTGGGTGCCGTTTGATCAAAAGCCTCCGTCGCATCTTTGACCTATTCATCAATAATCGCCCACGCTACTACGTGAAAATATGATTTAGTGGTATATGTATACAGGTACTTTAAATGCTCGGCTTCATAAATAAATAAAGCAAACTCTACAAAGAGAAACGGATTAAGTCAGCAAGACACAGTAGTTCCTTCGAGTCTCTTTTCAGATCCCCGATACAATCCATTTTATTTAACTCTGGCCCGAAGCCAAATTCCTAAAGTCATCTCATGAAAACTCGTGCCCCTATCCAGCTCACTGCCAAATTTAATGGAGGTGTCCTTGGTCGTGGACCGATTTTCCGTGATAGTTTCAAGACATTGTCGGAAGCTGTATCCGGTAAGGCAGTAACAAGTGAAATGAATAATTTCTTTCCAAAGAAAACTTTCATAATATCATTCTATCTGTATTTCTAGTTTGTTTGCTTAGTCACGTCTAAGTGCAAAAACGCAAACACAATTAAAGATGTTAAATTCTTTGTGGGCGTGTGTGATAAGCAAAGAAAAACAAAGAATTTAAAGTTACTCTGCACGTGTTAATAACAAAATGCTGGGAATAAATATTTCAGTCAAAATAAAAATAGAGTACTTAAGAAAACACGATTCAAGGGTTCTCAAAATACTCTAAAAAATCTATGACTAATCAAACTATAAATCGACAATAATGCCGTGGAATAAGACTGCAATCATATCCTGCGAAACCACTGAAACAAATAGCTTTATATAACTGCCACAGAACAGACCTTCTCCCACTGTCATAAAATATTCCTCTATAATCATTCAAAAATGTTCAACACATCTTTTGAGCGTCCGAAAGTAACTTGATAACCAGTAAAATAGAATAAAAATTACAAAAAAAAAGATATACCTAAGGTAAACACATAAATAAATGTCAGAAACAAGCAGACAAACGATTGTAGAGTTTACCGAGTACACAGAACAAAAAAATCAAGACACTGGAATACCAAGGTGCAAATCCTATGGTAAGAGCAAATGTTATGATACCGTGAGCTACATCCTCACTAACCTGCATAAAGGTGCTTAAAACTGGGAGCAAATACAGACAGCTGCCCACCAAAACTTGGATTGAAATGGAATATAAATTTAGGTCGTAGGCCAAGCGCTGAGACCTATGAGGTCATTCAGAACTGAAAGGAAATTTGACAGTAAAAAGTTTTGAAAAGTGTAACTTGAGGAAAATCTCGCAGTTGCACTAAGAAAAAGTTCTAAGAGGAGGGTGGAAAGTAAGATAGAAGAAAGAGAACAGGAACGGAGGTACTGTAAAATTAATTATAGGGTTTGAAGCTAGGGTCCGAAGGGACGCTGCAAAGAACCTTTATACCTACAGTGCGCCGCGTAAAGTGCACTTATGGCACTACCCGCCCCCAAGGGGTACCAATGACTTTACATTCTAATCTCTCAAAATCATTGTAATTAATAAGAATTTCCGCATAACAACCCGATATACCAGCAGCATAAATTTTATCCAGTTTCACAAACAGCTTAGTATTGCAAACAGAAGTTAATATTTTCATGCAGAGGGTAAATTATAAATGAATAGAATGGTTTTTATACACAAATTGTTGCCAATCATACCAGCTATTTATCGTAGAAGCATAGTTTGATGAATAACTCCCCCCCCCCGTCATTCTTTGCACATTTCCTTCCGCAGGCGGTCTTTTCATGCGTTGCTACAAAAAAGAGAGGGAAAAAAAAAAAGGGAATAAAAGTAACCTTTTAACGGAAACCGCAGAGTCGAGGCAAGAAAAAATCTCGACCTCATCACAGAGAATCCATTAACTTTATAAATACCAATCGTGTCTCTCAAAATAAAAGCGGCCACTGACATACCGAAATCGTTTATTAATATCCCTCGCAATAAGAGAGAAAGAGAGTGCGCGCTTGAGCGTGTGTCAGGAAGAAAACGAGCGAAGAAGGAAAATGGACTGATGGAGGAGGGGGAGGGGGGGGGGAACAATTTCTTTAATGGTGCACATATACAACGTAAAAATCAATAACTAATTCAAGAGTTACGCAATTGTTCTGTCGTTATCTCGAAAACTCCTCACCCATTCCTTTCTTATTCATAAAAGGGGGTACATAATGTTAAATAATGGGTTAGATCGTTTTCATTTCTGTAAATATCCCTCGGAAACCCACTGAAAGTTAATCGCCATAAAAAAAATAGCAATGAATTTTTTCACACACATCTTTCAAAATCTAATGTTTAGTTATGAAGATCTCTTCTACCCCACAATTGAACTGACCAATGAACCTTTTCACCCAAATCTGTATAAATCCAATATTTAGTTCTATCATACACAAAACACACTCAAAAGGAAAAAAACATGCGAGGGATATGTGTTTATGGGGAAGTGCTTCTGGATTTCGAAATAAAAATTAAATATTTTCAAGTTTCGACCGGAAGTCTAAAAAAAAATATAAATAAAAAAAATACGTTCTCACTGAGGTCACGCTTCTGCATGCAGTTATACGGAACGTATTTTTGATTCAGAAGAAAAAACATAAAAACTTCCTAATTAAGTGTATCTAAAGTTTTTCTTTCTTTGGGGCGCTATATGTCCCGAAAAAGTTCACTTACAACAATTGATGACGCCTCTTTATTTCATATCGTCGTCAAATTTAAATTTTTTTGTTCAATTACATTTATTTCCCTATCACCTGCTTAAATCTGCTGATGTTTAACGTTCAGCAATTCATCTTCACTTTCCTTATTATTCCTCTTTGCTTCATTTCCTCGATTATATTCTTACTGATTTCACATCATCAAGCTAAAATCGTTGTGGCCCATTACTTGCCAGTATAAATCAGTGCCCGCTGCAAAATGTAACTTTCTTTATGGAGACTATATTTAGCCCCAATAATAAGCGGTTCGTAAACATATTCACAAATTTTTATATCATACAGTTTCAATCATTTTCAATATATATATATATATATATATATATATATATATATATATATATATATATATATATATATATATATATATATATATCCAATGCAGCAATGAAGGAACGTATACATGTTTGAGAATATCACTAAGTCCATTGGTTTTCACCACCTGACGTGGGACTTAGTGATATCTATCTATATATCTTTCACCATACGTCTATTTTCCCCTAGAAGGGTTGGTTATAGAATGTATTTGGTATCCAATTAAAGTATCAAAAAGATAAAGGCCTTTGTGATAAGGTACTGGTCACTTGATCTTCTCTACCGAACTGCAAGTCACAACAGCCAACCAATTCACAGACGATGAATTCACAACTCGGAATTACCGGAAGGCCAGTAGTTTCCATGGGGACTGAACCTAAGACCTCTTGCTGGTGAGGCAAGTTGTCTTAACCACTGGATTGTACATGCTCACAACACACGCGCTATTACATTATATATATATATAGTATATATATATATATATATATATATATATATATATATATATATATATATATTATATATATATATATATATATATATATGTATATATATATATATATATGTATATACATATACACATCCGCATATATGCATGCACAAGCCTTTCCCGTATTTACCAAGCCTAATACCATTAAAAATACAACGGCCGATTTCCAATATACCAAGCAATATCCACATGGTTGGCGCCCCGTTTCATTTCTTTCCAAATGAACTATTTTACACACAAATCGTAATCATGAAATATTCATGATAATATTATAAAGTATTTCAATAGTCCTAGGGGCTTCTATCTATTTTGTATTAACATCTAAGATTAAAAGTCCTTTATGAATGTCAAATACTTTACAATATTAGAAACTCCCTGCATGGATGTTTATTCTTCAAAGAAACGATTAACGAGGCATTGGAACTCCCGAAAGGACAATTATGAGCTCAGCCAGGCCTAAAAACGAATACATAATTATACATTAATAAGGTTTGGGGAAGGTATTTATCAAGAGTCTGGTAGATAGGTCGTTGACTAAGGTTTCTGAGCAGCAGTGACAAGAGACCTCAGGCACAACATGAGGAAATCCTGTAGGAACAGCGACCAAAACAGAGGTGCATCGCAGCTGCGCTCGAAGGACCCCAGGATTTGATGAGTGTTGAAACGGCACCGCGAATCTGGATCCGCAATTCTGTATTGATTGAGGACAGCTGTTGCGCTCTCTCTCTCTCTCTCTCTCTCTCTCTCTCTCTTGTGCGCTCAACTTGAGTCAGGTGCCGGGGATACACTTTTATCCTAGTCAGAAATGGCACATCTCTCTCTCTCTCTTTCTCTTTTGGAAGAATTATATTGGTATGATTCATTCATCGTCCAAAATGCTTGTTCGTTTGCTGTTAACACCAAGCCAAAATCATAATAAAAAAATAATGAAGTCACCGTCTTTAAAATTTAATCACCTGCCATGAATGTGGTCCCTCCTTCGGGTAACATTATTTGTCTATCTATCTATGTACCACTATTATCGCTGGAATTTCTATTACATAACTAAAATGTGCTATATCTTCAGGTAATGCCAATAGTTTAGATAAGAGCCGCTGAGTCTAGTGTCTCAATTAATCACTGATAACCATCAGGTTCATAAATCTATCCGCTTTGCCAGATGGTATCCGGTACATTTATTTTCAAGTGTACAAAATTATATTGTGCTATTAAATCGTCCATATTCTCGTGCCTAACAGATAACACTAATTGAGAAAAAAGTAGAATAATAATAATGATGATGATGATGTACCAGATGTGTCAGATGAACTAGCGCTTTTAATTTCATAGATACGAAATACTAGAAATGCACAATTTTCGTTCCCTGCAGATTACCATTCAGCAATACTGAAAATAAACTTCAATGTAAATAATATGAAAGTATTATTTAGGAAGAGTCTACATAAAATTAACGGGTATTTACGGCTACTGCATTTAGTAAAGTGAGACAGTCTGTGCCAGGCGAATTTATTCATAATGAATTTTAACAGCTGATGAGCAGGAGCACACATTTATGTCATCGTAAACATTCAACTCACTAAGTGCAAAGGTAAGCCAGTTCGCTAAGACTTAAAGCTAAATATATAAAGACAAATACCAGATTTCAATCGTATATTTTCTGCTGGAGAAAAATGAAAGAAAAAGGTTCGCATTAAGAAGAGGCATCTTTCAACGCTGCTGTTGCATTTCACCCACAGGGACATTGGTCGCCTGGTTTATTCCTTTATGCTAATTTTGAGGAACAACTTTAGCACAGTGAATATAAAACAGAAGTACCGCTCGTATATTAGACCTCATGGGAAACGAACGACGATTTAAGATTTTTCCATTTTCGTTTGTTTCTTTTCTTCAAGAACAAATAAATATAAGCGTACTGAACAAACTTCATCCCGAGTTTCAAGCACGAAACTATTTTAAATTTCGGAGGGATGTTGTATATGTTCATAGTTTATAAAGTAAAAAGTCATTCTTTTAACTGTTTGATTTCCACATATTCTCGGGCGAATAATGAATTTTTCTTAACCTTAATTTTAAGAAATTTATAAATTTACTTATCGAATTATATTTTCACAAAATTTATAACGTAAAGGGCAATTCTTTTAGCTGCTTACTTCTCTCAAATTTTAGGATTAAAAGGTAATTATTTGCCATTACTTTAATTAGGGCAAATAAACTGCAATACAACAACGGTCAGTGACGTTCGCTTCCTCTGGCCTATACTAATGAGGCGATTGTTAATCTTGAATATGATAATAAGTACTATGCAGATGCTACAATTTCACACTCCAATTATACAGTTTCCTATAGTGATCCGTTAAGTAGCTCTGAACCTAATGTATAATCGGATTCGAAACTACCGTATACACTGAGATACGAGATTGGAATCCAACAAAGCAAAATACTATTGAGTACCACATTCGCACCATGCATCAACTCCACGATTCACTGCGTCTGTGTGACACAGTACGTAATACTTTTAGTTATCTGACAATACCAGGCGGTTTTTCTCAGTTCCTAAAAATATCGAATACTCCCAAATGTGTATGGTTTTATTTTTCTTTTGCATATCTCTGTTCTACTAATACGACTAACTCAGTTTTAAGTTATCGTCAAATAATCAATGACTTCTCGAGTAACTGTTCCGTAAATACATTTAAAAGGGAATTTCCACCTTTTTTTTTAGTCAGTGCCATTGCAGCCCGTTTCACAAAAGGCTAATGTGTGTACCATCAGCTTCGGAGAAGATTAATGTGCGCCATCCACTTCCCAGAAGGGTAAGGCATGGGCCACTCGCTTGGGGAAGTCTACCGAATGCCACCCACTTCACAGAAGGTTAAGGCACGTGCCATCAACTTTGCAGAAGGCTAATGCGTGCAGGAGGATACTGCAAACCATCCGCTTCCCAGAAAACTAATGCATGCCCGCCCACTTTGCAGAAGGCTACTGAAAGTACCACAAGATTCGCAGAAGTTTAATGCCTGCCACCTGCTTTGCAGAAGGTTTAATGGATGCCTTTTATTTCGCAGAAGATTAATGCATGCTACTCACTTCTTAAAACTTCAGCATCTTTACACGGTACCAAACTGTTCAGTACAAAAAGTCTCGCGCCCTTTCCTACAAAACTGCCGAACTGTATTCTGGGTAACAGTGAGACTGTATTCCTACTTTAAAGCGTTCTGTTCCATGCCTTAGTTTACCGAATATTTCATTCGAAGAATCCTTTATTTATCAATAATTTTCAGCACCGTCTTATCCTGCCTCCAATCTTTCTTATCTTTTTTTTATTTTCTATGCAATGAGCATTTTGTTCTGTGGAGGTTTATTGAAAAATTAATTTCTAAACCTGCTAAGGGCGTGTGCACATGAATAATAATATCTGCCTAATTGTCCTTGAAAACTAGTAAACTTCACCATAAAAGATAATGTTTCGAGTGCCTCAACTGTCAGTGAAAATTCCGTAGAAAATCGGCTCTAATCATCTGTGGCACATGTCACTCATATATTTCGAGATTAACAGATGTTGCGAATTCCCGCTTTACAGGAGATGCAACTTTTGTGACTATAACACCTTGAAATTAGGTAAATATAATGAACTGAGTCAAATAATCAAGTGACCAATCAAATGCTTACCCGGTAAATTTTGTGGAGATCTAATTCAAGTGTGTAATAATGGAAAAAATTAAATTAAATTAACAATATGGGTGAAAACATTAAACTTCTCGAAAGTAATAATGAAAGGGAATAAAAAACATAAAAATAAACAATGATAGCAAAGTTTAATCATAATTTCCTACAGTAGGGGCAAATATAAAAAGTAATTTTGTTTGCAACAGAGTACCTACATGAATTTCTATATAGCTTCAGATTTCTGAAGAACACTAGTAGGTATCCCAGTCTCACGGATATATCTCGAACTAAGAATCGCAAAAAAACTGTAGCCTAGTAATAATGAAAGTCAATATATAAATAAAAGGCACGGATTAATGTATTAAGTTTAGCTGTTCAAAAGAAAATGCCTTAAGGAGATTTCTCCGTTAAATTCCATGGAGTAGCAAAACCCAAAGTGAATGAATTTGCATATTAAAGTACAAAAGTGTTGCATAATTTACTGAGGCAATGAAATGTCAGATGCGGTGTTCATGATAGTATGGTAAAAAAAAAAAGTAAATAGATAGTCATTTATTCCCAGTGACCGAAATTATAGGCGGCACTGACATCTAAAATCAGAGAACTAACATCGAAAAATTCGTAGATTGTGTAAGTTTTGAGAGAGAGAGAGAGAGAGAGAGAGAGAGAGAGCGAGAGAGAGAGAGAGAGAGAGAGAGAGAGAGAGAGAGAGAGAGAGAGAGGCGAGCTGGGGCGAATCCTACCAGCAGTAAAAAGTAAAAGCGAACATAAAGGGAACACCATTCGGGTGGTGAAAGTGTTATTGAAGGCCTATGTAGCACTGCAGGGAACGTCAGGATGTTTAGGGTTTGGGAAGAGGTCAACCTGACATGCTAGCATTAAGCAACGTCCTCCCTCGCCCCTTTCGTATTTCCCTATAAATTAAAGGTCTCCGTCACTCACACAAAGTGAGGTTCATCAGGATGATTGCCTTATGTCTACAAGGGCAGGTCCAAGTGATAGGGGCCATGGTTAGAGACCTTTGTTTGGGGCAAGCTTAAAAATAAGCTTATAAATTAAATGAAAGAACCGTTTAGGCAAATTTGTTCTTAATTGTTACTTTGAACAGCAAAATTCTATTAAGGTTGACAAGAACACCTCTTAAAAATGTTTGTGATTGAAGGACGAACCACTAAAATCAATCGAGTTGGATTTAAGTTTCATCTTACATCACATGAATGAAATCGACACATCAGTAATAAAAGTAAAATTAATACAGACTTTAACTTTGTCAATTGTGTGCCAGGATTGCTATCAATAATCCTTAACATATTTTATAACCAGGAGAAGAAAAGGAAACTATACAGTATTCTGCATCGATAATGCCCATCTTTGCTTCTCAAAATACTTTTACAACAACAATAGTAATAATAATAACAATAGTTATCTTGAAGTTAAGCAGAAATCAAGAACAGGGAATATATAAAAAGAAATTTTTTATGAAAGTTGTTCTTTACCACTAACAACGAAAGAAAAAATATTGCAGTAAGGAGAAGGAACTAAGGATTTTTCGGCAGATTAAAATTTTCTAAGGTACTGAACACTAAGCTGGCACTTCAAAATGAATCTTTACCTTACAACTTCTAATTCTTCCAAAAAATGAAACACACTGCAACACCTGAAAGTCCATAAGAGAAAAGAACAGAATGCTGGTCTGTTTTCTCTTTACACATGTAATAAAAGACTTTACCTATACACAATAGCAAAATAGAAAGGTCAGAGAACTGTATAGTACCAGAGGTAAGAGATATTCCTGTTTAAAACCGCTCAAAAATAGCTACCATAAAATATACAGCAATGAAATCAAATCTTCCTAACAACATTTCTGTGCTACATATCAGGGAAGATCAAGGTACGGTAAGTAAAATTGTAATGTGAAAATTATCGCGAGATTAAGAAAAGGAAATATCGCGATGTGCGGAAGTTAAACAAAAAGATACAAATACAAATCAAAATTAAGATACAAATACAAATAAAAATTATTCTGCGAAATCTTTTCAACTCAACAGAAACTTTTCATGGCGCAGCAAAAGCCGTCAAAATACTAAAAAAAAAAAACACATCAATTTAGTTTGCTCATATAATTCCGTGCATCGCATCCTCAAAAACGACCTCCATCGTCCGAAACCTATATTTTCATGAGAAACGTCTATAAACAGAAATACCACCCAATTTCAATAACGTCTGTAATACAGCATTTAAGAAAGAAAACGCTGACCGTGCAAAACCAACAAACAACCAAATAAAGATAATGGGATCAAATTTAAGGGCACGTTATTTATGCACAATTATATATATATTATATATATATATATATATATATATATATATATATATATATATATATATATATATATATATGTATATATCACACACACACACACACACACACACATATATATATATATATATATATATATATATATATATATATATATATATATATATATATATATAGTATGTCATTTATGTCTGCATTTCTATATTTTTCGAGACTACGTTAGCGCCTAAAACAAAGTCTAAGCACTCATACTCTTTAATGCAAATATGATAGCTAATGACATGAATAAATTATGTAAATACTTTCCTTTGAGTGCACGGTAAAGGAATACATTGCTCTCTCACAATATATATAATATATATATGTATATTTATATATATATATATATATATATATATATATATATATATATATATATATATATATATAAATTGAAATTAAACTTTTTTTTTTCATTCTGCTGTTTTCAAATGAATGTCTAGCTGTTATAGAGTAGTGGAAAATTTATTGAAATTTCCCAGAGAGGGAAAATGTCATCAACTTGTCTCAGCCAGATCACGTCTTAAGGTTTCTTTAGAGGTCGAATTTCTGTCTCCAAGTATTTCACGCAAAAGATTAGCAAAAGATTAGATATTCACACTACATCCAAAATTAGTTATTTGAAATCTGACATTGAAACAATTTATCAGTTACGCAGAAAAAAATAATGTATTTAATACTTTTCTAAATGAGAGCCTACAGGATAATGCTCTTCATTTGGCTGAAATTTTTAACTAAATGAGAGCCTACAGAATAATGCTCTTCATTTGGCTGAAATTTTTAAAGATCTCCAGCAAGGGAACAGTGATTCCATGTCTAAATCATTACGTAAGGTATTGTTCTTAGAAATACTTAAACATATTTCTGAATTAATTCCTTCACATACTTTACATGAAAAGACAATAGTTACTTACAAGATGGGACACCAGACTTGCAAACCATTTAGACATATACTTACAGAAACCCTAATTCAAAACGATGGCCATAAGGGGATTTCGTTTTTATGGCATTCAGGCAGATCATAAGCACAGAGATGAGGTACGTTGATAATTTTAACCATTCCTAGACCTCACTTTATTTTTTATTACCTCCTGCTATTCCTACCATTTTTCATAATTTTTTTAGAGTTTATAACTGTAAAAGTGTGTGTGTGTGTGTGTGTGTGCAGCTGGGTTGTTAGTGTTGCACGTTTATGCTTAAGTTGATATTCCACTTTATCTTTTCTGGGCTAACTACGTCACAATGCATAATTATCAAATTTCAACCTTTCTCCTTTCATTCACAACTATGATGAGTGACTTCCAACAAAGACAGTCAATAATTATTAACCTCAGTGATTGTCATTACTATATTAGCCCTTAAATTTCCTCAACATTAAGAATAAACAAGCTTAAAAAACGAGAGAGAGAGAGAGAGAGAGAGAGAGAGAGAGAGAGAGAGAGAGAGAGAGAGAGACTTAGTTGCATTCTCTACACCAAATCAAACAACTTTAAAGCTTTTCAGTTCTCGTTTCCTTCTCAGGTATATCTTGCACGTCTTAATTACAAGATTTTGAATCTCCTCTTTCACCCACAACACTTTGCAAATCAAATGTCTACTTAATTACATTCCATATTTCAGTGTCCAAACCAGATTTCGGAAAAATCCACCAGGCAATTGAAATGTAATGACATATTAACTAGAATTCAAATAAATCCTCCAAAACATTCAATTTAATGATAAATGTACCCAGAGTTCGAAATAGAGACAAATCTAAAATAGTGTGACGAATCTACCTAGTGAACCAATAAATCCTCTCCAGCCACTAAAATAGAATGAGAAATTTAACTAGAATTAGAACTAATCCTTCCAACCTGTAGCAAAAAAATAACAATTCTAATTATAGTTCGAATACATCCTCTAAACCCACCAAAATAGAAGGACAAGTAAACGACAGTACGAATATATCATTCCAGCCACTAAAATAAGATGAAAAGCCTAGAGTTCGAATAAAATATTCTAATTTGAGTTCGATAAAACCCTACCAGGTAACAAAAAATTTATGAAATATCTACCCAGAGTTCATCTAAATCTACCCAAGCCGCATTAATATGATGAGAAATCTACCTAGAGTTCGAATACATCCATCAGAGGCACTAAATAAATCCAACACAAACTCGAGTCGTTCTCCCTGATCACTAAAATATAATGAGATCTATCTAGATGTCCAATCAATCCTCCGAACCCACTGGAACATAATCATACATCTAACTGGCGTTGGAATCCATTTAACCATGCAACTAGAATATGATGACAAGTCTAACTATGATTAGGATCAATCTACCCAAACTCCTAGAAATAATAACAAACCTAACTTCAGTGCGAATCAATCCATCCACGCCGCTAGAAAAATGTGACTCGAGCTCGGCGAAAATCACCTAAGCAACAAAAGCATGAAAACTCTAACCGTGACAACACCACTAAAGGAATTTAAGAATTGTAATCGAGGAAAGCCCATCACCTAAGCACTTGTTCTACCGATTTCGAGGACTGAGCAAAGTTTCCCAGATTCATAGGAGAATAATCGTAAAGATTAGGTATTCCCGAGCGAAGATTTAGCTGCACTGATCTCTTATGAGACTCTCGTTAATTTGTAAAATACTTTTCCTCAAGCGAGGGAAAAAATAACCCGTTCGTGCTTAAAAGGGACAATGTAAGTATCTAATAATGATCATTAGAGCAGATTTTCATACTGATTCTTGCATTTTAGTCTGCACCAGGAATCATTGCGAACAAGTTGTGTTAGGTGGGAAACCTCATTCATAGTCTAATAGCTGGTCGTACTCAAAAAATGTAAATATAGTATGGTCTGTTTATTCGATTTTAATTATGCTCGGCATCAAAGATATGGGATTAATTTTCTTAATGTCCCGTTCGCTCATCGAAAACGTAGCAAGTACTGGCAATACGTGAAATCGGTCGTGTGCTTGTGTTACCATATGCGACATTATTTCCCGTTTACCTAAGTACTAAAACCGCTAGCTTTCAGCTTATTACATTATAATAACAATCTTAATTTTTTCTTGAATCCCACCAGATCTGATAATTCCCCGAAGGGGGAAAAATTTGAATCTAGCGAACAAAAACGCTTAGATGACAACGCACCTGTGGGGAGACTTCAAAGTTCACACACCGTGCTTCTGTCACTGGGCTGTTTACTTCGATATCTTTTATTACTCTGGTAAGGAAAAACCATTCGTTATGCGTAAAACGTAAATACTAAATGCACAGTTGCTCTTTGCCTTCTTATCACCTTTGCATCGATAAAGCTGAAGAAAATATTAGGTCAAATTACTGGATATTAAAAAAAATATTCCTTGACTATAAGCAAGGAGCGGCTACCACTAACCGGACAAAATCTGAGTATTATATATATATATATATATATATATATATATATATATATATATATATATATATATATATATATATAATTTATATACATATTAAAAAATTTGCTCAAACAGAATTAACAGCACCTAACGCATAATGAATAGTTATAATTCCATTCTGTTTTATGGAAACGTTATTCATCACCCCGTTTCTGTATTTACACTCTTATTTAATAAACTTATAAACAATTCAGGCCTTTTTTTATTTCCTTTTAGTCACTGAATCTTTCAAATGGCCTATTCGCGAGTGGAAATTTATTCCCTTATTTGGGGTGCTGACCTTTTATTTCTTTCTCGACTGGGTTGAAAAAATACATCTCATCTTTTGCACTAACCCTCCTTCGTGGAATCCTACTAGCTTTCATTCTCCGTTTCTATCAGTTCCACGTAAGGTTTTAGTGCAGAGCAAGCAAAACACCGTAGTCCTTGTTTCCTGTCAGTAACACACAAATTTACG
>NC_089795.1:32010267-32065267 GCF_040412425.1 Macrobrachium rosenbergii
AGAAAGACCTCTGTGTTCCAAAATTCTGTGTCTGAGCCAGCGGGAACTAGATCCCACGTATCCGCAGACCACACTGCGAACAAGTGAACAAGTAAACGACACAGGAATTAAGGTCCACAGGCAGAGTAGGCTTCTCTCTCAAAAGTGATCTCATTGTAAAAGGATTACAGAAAACAAACCGGAAACTGATTTGAGGGAAACAATGCTTAAGTATTTCTTGTAACTTTTTTCGGACCATATAGCTACTATGACCAAGGTAAGGCAATTTAATGTACTTTACATCTTTACTAGCAGTACTGTACACCGGTCTGGAACAAAACTTTTCATTTAAAAAATTTTCAGAACTTTGTAAAATACAAAAATGGGATATGAGTTTTCAGAAAATAATTCTGGAGGAAAACCATATCTTGATGAAATAAATTAAAATCACAACAAACATTGTAGGCTCTATTAATCAAAGTGCATTGAGGTTCATCTTATACAACTTAGGCGAAAAACTGAGGTAATTCAATCCCAAGCCAGTAAAAGTACTTTTCCTATAAACAGAGGTCTCTCAAATTTGCCACTATTTCTGTATACCTGTACATCTAAAATGACAACTTATTATCCTGTTCTGTCTCACAAGTAAAAGAAATGTTAGGGGTGACGAGAATTAAAATATTCAAAACAAATCAACATGTGATAATTCCTTAAACACAAGGAAAGTATCATCTACATACCTACGGTAATACAAAGGTTTGAAAGCACTAGGGCATTCAGACATCCAAATCCTTTCACAATAACCATGAAGCAATCCGCATATACAGGTCCAAGGGAATTTCCCATAGCTACTCCATCTATTTGATTATATAATTTACCATCAAAAGTAAAATGCCATCAAAGTAGTTACAAATGTAATAATTTTTGCAAGTCTATTTTATTAAGTCCAAACACTGATAAAATGGTTTTCACATATATTATTAAGAATAATGTCAGTTGTTTCTTTTAATGGGATATTGGTGAAAAAGAGGTTACATCGAAACTAGCCATTACAACATCTTGGTTAAAAATTGAAAGAGCATAATTCTTTAACAAATTTGGAAGAATTAGATATGTTAAATTCACCTAAAGTTAGAGGGTTTTAAAACTGGAACCAAAAACTTGGACAGGTTATAACTAAAAGTACCAATTGAGGAAATAATAGGTCTTAAAGGGTTTCCTATTTTATGTACCTTAGGCAGACTGTACAAATAACCAGGCTTAGACCCTGAAGCAAATAAAGAGCTATATGTAGCTTCCCCAATCTTATCTCTCAGACCTCTAAGCAACCTATTTAGTTTGTCTTCTAATTTCAAAATGTGACTCCAATATCTACATTTAAAATCCTAAATTTTTATTGTCAGAGAGTATTTCATTAATTTTATCTAAATAATCAGACCTATTCATTAATACAACACCCCTACCTTTATCTGGTTTGGTAATAACTATACTATTATCGTTCTTAAGGTTACGTAAAATATTGATTCTGTCTTTATTTAACTGATTGTCACCCTCCTTTTTCGATTAAAATTTTGAAGGTATCGTTTGCAATTACAGAAATTTTGCTAAAAGTGAAGTAAGGGTTTCACTGCCAAAAATGTCACAGCCTCTCAAAGTAGAACATAGTTTTTCAAAACTTAAAAAATACTTAAAGAAATTGAATTTCATGGGGATCAAAGCAAAATCAAGACCAAGAGAAAAGAACTTCCTTTTCATCTGTTGTTAAATTTCTGTTAGAAAAATTAAAAATAAACTTTACTACTATCTATTTTCTTATTAACGTCAACACCAGAGATTTCTTAACTTTCTCTTGTGGGTAAGCCTAACATCAGCCAATTTTTTCTCAACATTGGAATCTAAAATCGACGACAAACACTTAAAATCCAAAAAAGAAAGGTTGTTCTTTAAATCCCTATGAAAACTCATATCCCATTTTTGTATTTTACAAAGTTCTGAAAAATTTTTTAAATGAAAAGTTTTGTCCCAGACCGGTGTACAGTACTGCTAGTAAAGATGTAAAGTACATTAAATTGCCTTACCTTGGTCATAGTAGCTATATGGTCCGAAAAAGTTACAAGAAATACTTAAAAGCATTGTTTCCCCTCAAAATCAGTTTTCGGTTTGTTTTCTCTGTAATCCTTTTACAATGAGATCACTTTTGAGAGAGAAGTACTCTGCCTGGGACCTAATTCCTGTGTCGTTTATTTGTTCACTTGTTCGCAGTGTGGTCTGCGATACGTGGGATCTAGTTCCCGCTGGCTCAGACACAGAATTTTGGAACACAGAGTCTTTCTATTAGAACTAGGTTTCCCCTTTCCAAACCACCCTTTTCTGCCATTAGAGAACACAGTTTAACACAGGACCATCCTTTCACTGACCTGGATTTTCCGGGTACTGTCTTTTTGTTCAAATAGACTGGTCCTTTTTAATTTCAGAGTCGCTGACTATTAAAAGATGAACCCGAATTGAACAACAACTCGTCTGGTATTCAACTAGCTATCGTGTAATTTCATAGTAGGTACTCAATTAGGTTGTTAAATATTTTTACTTTTTGTGAGTGGTAGTTTGTTTACATTTCACTTTAGTTTTATTTTTCATATTTTTATGTTTGTGTTTTTAATTTTTCGTTATTTTACGTCTCACCCCTTTTAGTTTGTATTTACTTGTTCATTTTATATATTTCGTTAGTATTTTTGCTGAAGATTTATTATGACAATTCATTTTATTGTAATTTTACTGATTCTCATCCTTGTCGGTTTTTCAGCCTGATGATGAGGTTTTATACCTCAAAGCTTGTATAATAAAGAATGTTCTTCCTGGTCTTGCAATATATTTATCATTGTTATATCATTATATATATATATATATATATATATATATACATATCATAAGTAGCTCAAAGACCTTATTTAGCCCAAGCAAGAATACAAGGAAATGAAGGGGGCGAAAAATGGGACTCATCCCTAAATGTAGTGACCAAGCTGTCACTTAAAGAATTGGAAAACAGAATCAAAAAGAAGGACTTAGGTTAGAATTTAGTAGGAGAAGGAAAGAAATAGTCAGTGAACCTTAAATGCAAAAATATCATAGATTTTTCAAATATATAAACAAGAACCCCATATACCACGTGTCAAAAACGGATATCCGGGAGCTAGAAAAACAAAGACGAGTTACCAGAGAACAAGAATGGAACTATACACAGAACCTAGGTAAAGCAGCTCAGACTTGTGAAATACCAAAGGCTATATCAAACATAAAAGTTAAAGATTCTCAGTAGACCCAAGAAAAGATGACCGAGCATAAGAAAGACAGAGTAGATCCTGCAAGACTCGTGGCTTGAAATGGTACTGTTAGATCCAATATTTTTTCATAAACTGAGAGCTAAAAGATATCATTAATAATTTAGCAATAATAGGAGATAAAGTAATGAGATGATACCATGAAAAATTAGAACAGTCATCTACCTTTAAAATGGGTTGAACCGGGTAATATATGAAGACAGATTATCTAGTGGATTTATTTACCAAATAAAAAAAGATCTCGAAGCACAAAAGCCAAACAATTCCTATGTAGAAGAACGATCCAATCCAAAATACTAGTCACAGTCTTTGAAGGTTGCACGAACATGACAAAACCTTTCAAAAAGGCTACTGTGAAGTTGGTGGATCAAAATCAACCACGAAATTGCTTAAAGAGTTGGCCGAAAAACGATAAGACCAAAAAGTGCACTTTCGTCAAGATGGAGACAGGAAGGAAATTGGACTTAAAACAGTTGTTGAAAACTTTATCACAAGACAAGAAACTTTAACTTCCCAGTTGGAAACAACACTGAGGAGTCAAATTTTCTTAAAGAACTGAAAAACCTTCTTATAAGCACAAAAGTACAGTGATTCCCACATGATATAAATGATGTATGTTTACCAATGGAAATTAAGTAAGAATGGAAGGTCAGCTCTTGCTTGCTACCGGATGGGTAAGGAGCAGGAACATTCAAATCAGACCCCACTACGGGCTTAGTGGTTTCTGACCCAAACTTAAGATTAGAAAGTGGAGTTGAAACTTCGCCGGCATAAACTGCTCCTGTAGACTATGCATCGGCAGATATTTCTTCTGAAATCTGGCATATGGCACACCAATCAACAACATTACTCAGGATGAAAATCCACAACTTTTATGTTTCTCCTTATGTTTAAAGTGTATTTTTGATAAGGAAAGCGTCAATGTTCAGGCAAAAATTATATGCATATAATTAATCATATTCACGATGAAGATTACCCGGCTCCAGCATAAAGGTAAGGTAAAAGCTAACTAATGTAAGAGAGAATAAAGAAATACATGCTGTATAAAGCCAATACAATAAAAAAAGTCACAAATTATACAAAGGTCCATCAAAATTATTCCTCAACATTTGTAAGTCTTTTCAAAATATAACTACTTTCAAACACACACACACACACACACACACACACACGCACACACACATACGCACACAAAGACTTCATCTGGAAAGTGAGTCAGAAACACCAAGTTCTGGTTAGGGGAAATATTTATGGTTATTAAGAGCAGTTTCACACTATTTCAAGATGATGAATGACCTCATCAAGGAAAGTTACTAAAAGGAGCGAGAGAAGCGGGAAGAGTTCTATTTTCATTCCAGCAGCTAAACGTTTTCTCAGGAAGGAAATGGAATGCTACGGAATATTATGAAAAGAGTCGTGTTCGCAATTAGGAAAAGGAAGTCTTCACGCAATCAAAAAAGATAAGTGTTTTGTATTTTAAGAGAATTAATCATAATTAAAAAATAATAAAGCCTACGTGAAATTAAACCTGACAGCTAATCAATTAAGAAAGCCTTTTCATTGAGTTGAAAAATGTGTATGGAAATAAATTAGTATGGTCTTCGTGACATTAAAACTTACGGTATTTTGGTATTTAAGAATAGGATCCTAATGAAAATAATACTGATGAAGGAAACTTATGATACTTATAATCTTACAAAATAAAAAAGACTTTTAAATGAAATTAGAAATTCTTGCCATCATGAATTAGAATCAATATTAAAAAGTTACTCCAAATGCAATTAAAACTGGTGGTCATAAGGAAATTATTTTGAAAATTTTATTGAAGATATGAAAAGGCGGTCTAATTAAAACAAAACTTACAAAATTAGGGAAGACTTTCTTTTACAGATTTAGAGTTAAAATATAAGAAAGATAATAGTGAACCAATTACTGTATGCTGTATCTCACTAACATTACACTTCACCTAGGGTACAACCGATAAACTCAACATCTAACAGTCGTATATAGTCTCATAACTATTACAGAATTCAGTAGTAATAAGAATACTTAGAAAATATGAACTAACTGCTTTATCAATTTCCATTTCTCCATACAAAAGTAACTACTGAAAAACAAATCAAAATTTCTAGATAGATTCAATTTTTTTCACATAAAATGTTGACAATAAAAAATGTAGAGAGAGAGAGAGAGAAAGAGATCCCCAGACCCCGATTCACAAGAACTCAATTCAAGGTATACTGATGCGAATTTTAAAGTAATGCAATCAGAGATTTTGCTGCACTGGAGTGCACTTTATTCTTTGTGTGCGCTTTAGTATTTAAATATGTAAGTGTGTATGTATGTATGTATGCATATAAATAAATAATATATATATATATATATATATATATATATATATATATATATATATATATTATATATATATATATATATATCAGACATCAGAAGAGACGTCTTGCAGCATTTCATCTGTTTTATTTGGTAACGTTTCAGAATGCCTCATCATCAAGCTGAAACATACAAACATTAGATAGTATAAAATTGACTCGACTAATTATAAAAGGTAATTTATTTAAAAGGAAACTAAAAAACTAAAAAGGAAATGCTAAGTACCTTTCAAGGAATAGCATTTCCCTTTTAGTTTTTTAGTGTCTTTTTAAATAAATTACCTTTTATAATTAGTCGAGTCAATTATATTATTCAATGTTTGTATGTTTCAACTGATGACAAGCCTCGAAACGTTGCCAAATAAAAATAGATGAAAATGCTGCAAGACGTTCCTCTGATGCCCTTTTGCTTCTATATTCTGCCAATGGACGGTGTTCTGAAATTATATATATATATATTATATATATATATATATATATATATATATATATATATATATATATATATATATATATATATATATATATATATATATACATATACACACATACACATATATGTTTGTATATATACATACAGTATATATTTATATATATATATATGACAAAACAAAAATTTGATTAGGTTACCAAAGTTAAAATGGCATTCTTCAAATCCAAAAGAATGCGAACTGAAGTAATTTTATCTAGTCTACAAATTGGCCATACTCGACAGACCCATGAAAACTTAATGAATAGCCCTCATGACCCAGTCCCCGTATGCGAAAAATGCAGCTCAACATTAACAGTGTGAATGTCCAAAACTTCTACAAACAACGATGTCAAGATTCGGAAATGAAGTGATTCAATTATGACATTGTTCAAGAATTGAATGTTATGCGCTAAGAAGTTGATTCTATCATTATAGACAAACCCTGCCGACCAGCCCTACGAGAGTTAATTATTTTGACTAAATGGTGTGGTTATTGAATGTTATGCGCTAAGAAGTTGATTCTATCATTATAGACAAACCCTGCCGACCAGCCCTAAGAGAGTTAAGTATTTTGACTAAATGGTGTGGTTAAACTATTCGATAATATAACCGCTATGAAAAAAAATAAAACCTCAACGAAAAAAAAGCAGAGAGAGAGAGAGAGAGAGAGAGAGAGAGAGAGAGAGAGAGAGAGAGAGAGAGAGAGAGAGAGAGAGAGAGTTTCAGAAAAATTGGATGACTTTTCAACCTATATTTTCTTGTTGCACAAACTCTGGATATTAGAGTGGAGGGTTATTATGGAAATTGCCTTGCTTGGTAAATTCCTTCCGAGCTGGTGTTTCCTACGCTCTTTTCTGGTACTGCTCCGAGGTCCGTTTTGAGAAGGAAGAGAAAAGTCCGTCTATTTCCCCACGATTTTGACTTTTAACTAACTATACAAGCACTAAAAAAAATTGTTTATATGTAATCACATGAATTCTAAATGCTTCTCGAAGCAAATAATACTAATTTCCATTTATAATGATTATTGTAAGTTATTCTATAGAATTCCACGTTGCAAAGAGTGGTTAGGATTTTCAGTGGATAGGAGAACTTGCTTTGGAACCTCGGAATAATTCTACAAAAAATTATGAATGGATGGTCCATGGGGAGCAAAGCGGTCTATTTCTTTCTTTATTTTCCTAGCCTTCTGGTTTGAGTACATTTTACCTTCATATCAAGATTGACTTTCCTTCATTTGAACATTTATGGTTTCTGCAACAAATTAAAACTGTACAACCTACATTAACTCATTTTCTGAAAAAAATGGTCAGCATTATGGACTTAGCCTAAATCCACGCGGGGATTTCTCAATCTAGTTTATTTTGACAATTTTCTGTCATCTATAATTGCTATATGTACTTCCACTGAGCCTGTTTATTTCTACTTAACCTATATGGTAAATTTTCCCTGGAATTTGCGCATTCAAAAAGTTATTCATCAAGTGCTTTGGATAAAGGTGCATAGTTCTAACACAAAAAGTTGGCTTGGTTCCTGAGAAATGTTATGAATAATTCATCAATTATTATACCATTCTAAACTGATCAAAGCAGTTGGTTCCTTGGAAGCAAACAGGGATTTTCGTAGCAATGCAAAACACATTAATATTTCATATTAATTTATACAATATTTTTAATCTTTATCCTATAGTCTTTCGCCTATCAAGCAAACTACGTTAAGTAGGAACTAAAATAAATTTTCACCCTTTCTGGTAGTGCACTGGGCTAGCGCAGACCTCCGTCTTTTGAGACTGCATTCTACTCTCACTTCAAAGTTTTATAATCGTTTCCACTTCCAGATTTTAAAGATTTTCACTAAGAAATCGAGAAGATGAAAGCTTAACGTGGCTATTATACTATACTGCGAGTGAAGGTAACCAGAAGATTCTACATGTCAGTCTACCAGTCACATCTTAAATTATGCTTCCATGATAAATATTTATATTTTTTGGCCCTTGTAAAAATGTAACTGAATTTGACAGATATAAGTACCTATGGACTTGAATACATGTTTTGGGGGTTCGAGTCCCATTTGTAAAGGAGTACTTATTCATTTTCCTGTCTCCGGTTACGAGCTTTCAGTTGCAATCGCATTTAAAAGTATGTTAAACATGCTGATCACATTTCCCAGCATCTGGTATCCTTGGCCATTCTAGAGATTTCTAGTTTAAGTCAAAATGCTTTATGCCCCGTAAGCCATTAATAAAAGTAATGTTGGTACAAACCGAGAGGCTGATATTACAATGAGAAAGTCGTACAACATAACTGAATTAAATAATGTTACTTGAAACTATTTACAAAATTGTAATTGTACATTAAGATAGTTTTTGAAATATTTATTTGATATCCTTTAAATTTACAGATGGTACCCGATCTCTTTTCTCCTGGAAGAAAAGTCTATTTGAAAATTATCATACAACTAACACATTCAAGATTCCATTTTCATAATGGACGCTAGTTATCAAGCTGATAATTTTCAATATGAAAAGCCTACATTCTGTGACGTCCCTGAAAGCCGTACAAAGAAAAAATGTAGACCGGATGAGGAAGTCTCCTACTTAAGAAAATTGCTTGCTCTTGCAATTAGTTTAGAAAATTCATTTTGTCTTGTGGGTTTATGTGAGCATTTGTTGGTATCCGCGCCTCTGTGAGTGCATGACTGGGTGGGAGGCCAGTTTACATGGGTGCTGGAGTGTATCGAGCTACTTTTTTATAGCAAAATAATCAAGATGGGTATGGAAGCCCAAAATAAAGCCGTCACCTTAACTGATGTCTTTTCTGATTTTATTGCACACATGATCTATAAATGTCGGGTAAAATGGACCAGAAATCACAAAGAGAAGCAAAGAAAACGATGGCTTCTTATTGGGCAACTATACTGTTCCGTTTCTAAGCAAGAAACTTTTACACCAAACAACTTCATGTTTGCATGCCTTTTTTTTTTTTAAAGCACCACACGAATCCACCAGGAGGCACCGTGCTATAAGAGCTATATAATGACAAGATGTGAAGAGAATTGCTTCCTTTACTAAACGCCTCCTAAAAGTTTCGAATACTGAAGTGCACTATCAATATTGCAGAAAAGGTACTGCATTTGTATTGAGCCTCAGAAAACCGCTGATAATACCTTACTGATTTCTAATGCCTTTAAAATGGCTTATAGATATATCTTAAACTCTCTTACAAATAACTTTACTGATCAATAAATGAACTATTTCTTCAAAATGATGAGTAAACTTTATTCCCTAAAACGTCTCCTGCATTAAAAATTAATTTTACAATGGTTTTAGTTTAAATATTAAGGTCTGCATGTTCATATACACTCAGATTTTTATGCGTGCTGATCGATACATGAATTGTTAGAGAGAGAGAGAGAGAGAGAGAGAGAGAGAGAGGACACAATCATAAACTTTTAAACATTTCCAAAATTCTCCAGAGTTTTTACTTAACCACGGACAAACAGACAATAACAAACATTCATTTACTTACGGTCACGCACACTTGCATTTTTCCCAATGCTTTAAATAATTACAAATGTAATTACGTGTAAGTGACGTTTACAAAAAAAAAAGTAATAAATTGCTTGTACCATCCAGGATTTCCTTAGAGACAAGAAGCACCGGAAGACAGCTTGTATGCATGACCGTTTAAACGATTTTTCTCGCTTGAGAAAATTAAACGACACAGTGAAGTGAAGGAGACTGCAGACTGAAGCTGTAATACGTATGTGGAGCATTTCAAGTCAAAACGCTATTAACGCCTCTGAAAAATCAAAATATGTCGTATTTTCAAGCATCTACCGCACGAACATACAGAAGTATTTGAATTTACGCCACCATTATTGTTTATTTCATACTCGATCGATGAAATGAACTCAGAAAATTACTCGCAATTTATCAATGATTTTCTCTTACAACTATGCTCAACTGTGTAAAAAAACGAGGGACAGTAAATTACGCTAGTCAGACCTTTGCTTTTCCATACCTTCAACCGGAAATTTATGTTGTGATTTTTTCCGGTAAAGGTAATTTTCGAATAATTAAACATCTAATAGACCCGCAATATCAGGATTTGGTCAAGCCTGCGCGTGATCTTTAAGAATGTTTTCAGGGGCTTTCTGGAAAATGAATGAAAGCTAGCAAACTGAAGTCTAAATTCCCTATCTGTTGAAACAATTCTTACAATCTTTACTAACAATAGAGCTGAACATACTGGTGCCCGTGCTCCTACACAAGTCAGAAACAAAGTGACTTTAAGATAAAATACTTATAACTTATGCGAAATAAACTTTAATAACCGACAACTTGGCAAGGAAAATACGCTATACAGCACGTATGCTACGAGGCTAAGTGGACTAGCCCTGGATTCTCATTCGCTTGGTCTGTGGTTTGATCTCGGCCTGCCGCCCAACAGTCGACCTAGCTGTAATTTAGTATCAGAGTAAGTAGGGATCAAATAAAGGAACGGGTCAAGCATCCTCATACTAAAGCCTTGCGGAGAACCGAATTTTTATACCCCTCTGGAGCGAAACCTCTAAACAGGAAAACCTGTCACAGCCAAATTCATACTTTAATAGCTGTATCGTCAATGAACCAAAGTGGGATCAAACTGCCACAATATTAGCTGCTTAATACACCTACAGAGGCTCATCAACAGCGCGTCAAACATAGTGTGGCAGTCACACCTATCTTGAACCCATTCCCACGTCCACTGACTTTAAGACCCATTCTTTCCCATCGTTCTTTCGCACCATTTATCCAATCCACTGCAGATCTTTCTTTCTTCCTTAGCCAATAACACTACTAAATTATACACCATAATCACCAACAAATCACCTTCCATTCTCTTCACGTCACTCAATAACACCATATCTATACACATCCACTTCTAGCGTCTTTCCTTTCTTCAGATATTGGTTGTCCTCCTAGCGTCCTTATCACTCACTTTCACAAGTATTCTTTTGAACCTAATAATAACTCTTTCCACTCCTGAATCATTAAGCTCTCCCTTTCTTCTATCCTGCACATTCAACAAATCTTCAAAATACTCCCTCTATTGACCTAGAACTGCATTCACTTCCAACACCTTCTCCCCATTTGCATCTTTTGTTCGGGGTCTCTTTGTTCATTAGCCTTTCTCTCTGCATTTATTTCCCTGTGCAGAACATTTTTTATCCCTATAGAAGTTGTTCACATTTTCCTTCTATCTTTTTTTTCTGGTGTTCTTCTTCTCCCTCCCTTTCCTCTTGACTGCTCTATACAACTTCATGTACCTGCCCACGAACTTCTCTGTGTGCAAATACACCTTAAAACCTCTTTCCTTCATTAAACCTCTCATTTCCTAATGCCACCACTCTAATTTATTCCTTATTCCTACTATTATACCTACATACTTTCCCTGCTGTCCCTATGGCCTTTGTATCCTTAACCTTCCCACAGATTTCATTCATTTTCACCATTTTATACTCTCATTCTTACTTTTCATCAATCTAGTCTAAATTACAATTACAGTCACATTTCCTCCCACCCTCCCAACCTTCTTAGCTTCTGTCCTGATTTTCGCATCAAATAATGTATAACTTTAGATACTACTTTTCTTAGCATTACATCCACAACCTCCTTTTCCATCTACTCTGTACAAACACATAATGGAGCAAACCTTTTCCCCCGCCATTTTTACTTCCTATGCCTACATACGAATATTCTTCTTTCGAAACCATTTATTTTCAACAACCAAACCCCTTTCCAGCCTCACACCTTTCATAGTCTTCCGACCGAACAATGAATGGACCATATGCATTGATTATCACATCTTTTTCTTTCGCCACATTTTCTTCCCCAATATACAACTCCTGACGCTACAAGAACTACCCATTCCCTAGTCCCACTCGAGCTATCCCAGGCACAATTACTTTGTCCTTCAGATTCCTATTCACACTGCCATTTCACCTTTGTTTCATTAATTGCCAAAACATCCATCTTTTTCTTCTAACACATATCAACTATCAAAAATTTCTTGTTTTCTGCACATTTCCACATATATTCAGTAAAAAGACTTATTTAATTTTTTTCTCTGGCTTTTTGCATTATCAATGAAGGAACACACACACATATACTGTATATATGTATATATATATACTGTATATAATTATACATACATACAAGCCTACATTTGCAGACACATAAATACACAACACACGCGCGCACACACAATATATATACGTGTGCGCGCGCGCGTTTGTTTTAGTTACTAATCGTAGTCTAACAACAGATTTTACTTAAAACATTTTGCCAACAAGATGACTTATGTACCGAGAACGGTGCACCAGTTACGAGAGAGAGAGAGAGAGAGAGAGAGAGAGAGAGAGAGAGAGAGAGAGAGAGAGAGAGAGAGAGAGAGAGAGGAAGGGGTGGGGAAGAGGGGTTACTGACTGAAAGGGAATTAGTTTAGCTCCACCTGTTCTGTTCCCATACTCTGGGCCAATAGGTTCTAGGAGTTTATGCTTATTGAAAAGGCAAACATGGTGCTGGATTTCTATTTCTCTTTACGCACGATTTACAAAGTATTCTTTTAACAGTAACGGCACTTTTATTTGTTTAAATTTACTCAAGGGCCGGGGATATTAATAAAGGTTGATAATTAACATAATAAAATAGTTAAGGAGCTTTGTACTAGTGACAGAAACGGTTAATAATCACCACAGTAATGGGGGCCTCTATTTATATTAAATAGAAAGAGTTTTTTTGCATTTTATGTTAACTTCCTTTTAGGATGCTTCCTACCCACCAAGAAAAGTAATAAACAACACCCCGTTGGTATACATAGAAAAATTATATGCCTCCTTGAACTACAATCTCGGAAAACCATAAATATGACTTAAATGGGAATTAGTGTTGTAAGTGAAATACTGCCGAAGAAAAATAATCACGGAGAAAGGCAACGAAGGAAAGAAATCGTTGTTCAGGAGAGAGATGAGGCTCACAAAAGCTATTACAAAAAGAGGTTTAATGAATACTTGGCTCCCGCTGGACTCAACGTCACTTTTAATATCATCCCATGGAAATTATATTTGAAAAGTCTACCATTTTTCTTCACCTACGCACATTTTTTGTGTAAATTATAAACTTCACTTTGTATAGATATCAAATATCATTACTATTGCATGTACGTTTACTTTTGTATAGATATCAAATATCATTACTGTTGCAAGTATATTTACTTTATTATTATCTTACAGGAGAATTATGTTTACTTTATCATGCATCAATACTTTAACCATTACTACGATTTTAGTTTATCACTCTCGTTCCATTGTCTACATGGACATATGTGGCAGGGTTACATGCCGCAGATACACACTTGAGCTGTGTACTGCTCTTGCTCATGGAAAGTCACTTCCGTGTACTCGCACTACTCTTTAATTATTTCTTAAGATTTTCGGCTTGTCCTCATCACTAATCTTATCAAGATTAATAAGGTTGGTAACAAACGCAACCTTTCATCTGTTACGAGAATAGAGAGAGAGAGAGAGAGAGAGAGAGAGAGTTTGCTTTGTAGCTGTAAATTTGCAAAGCGCGGTACATACAAAAAAAATACATGACTACTGACATCTGACATGTACAGAGAAAGGAGCTGAATGGCTTTACTCTTAAGAAACACAAAACCGATAGGAAATGTTTCTTGAACTGGGATTAAAATAATGATCGGTTCCACCAGTGACATATTGATTTGGAGGCGTGACAGTGAGCTCAGGAGTGTTAGCCGAGAAATCTGGGAATGAAAGTGAGAACGGAACCGAAAAAGGCACTAACATAGATTTAATGAGGTTGAAAAAGTACTCTTGCATGAGGCTTAATTTTGTCGAAATGGTTATGCTGTTCAGCATGTTTGCAAAAGTAGGTGGTGACAAAAGGCGTTAACTGCAAAGCAGATTTAACGTGAAGGAGGGTTGAAGAATATGTAGAAATGAAGAGGAAAGACTTAAAAGATTTTGTTAATACATAGATGGAAAACTTAGTTCAATGTAAACTGGGAAGAAGAGGATTGTCTTTGGGTTTACAGATTATTGCTATGTTGAAGAAAAAACGAGACATGTACTTCATATGAAATAGGAGTGAAAGTGTAATTTATGTTTAAAAGACTCTGAATCTGGATAGGCGAGAAAACGGAAGGTTTAAACATTCAAGGATAGTACCCTAGGGGTGTCAAAGGTGACTATGGAGGCTGAAAGATATGGAGGGTACGAAAACGGAATACGAGATTAAATGAAGGAGAAAAGATTGCTTGAATTATAGCTACAAGGTATCAGTGACTGTTTGTACAGAAAAGGTCCCAGGGCCTGAATAAGGAATTAAAAGATAATATTTTGAAAAGCAATGGACACATACGACAATGTTTCAGAACAAATGCTTCCTTTATTAAACAAGCACATGGTAATACGTTATTAGAAGGTAATACAGTTTTGTGTTCGAGTATTAATAAATCACAGAAACAGCGGAAAATTCTGCTTTTATGGAAGCTGGTGCAAAGAATGTAAATCTTGATAAGAAAAAATTGCTACAGTTGTTAGGATGGCAATAAAATTGGTGGGATTACAAGTGAGATACAGAATTATGGCGACGGAGGTGGAATTTATATCCTGGCTGGGATATATCTACTTAAATGGAAGCTTCTGAAGGAAATGATCAGAGATCTAACTTCACTGATTATGCAAAACAATTGCAACAACGAATAAGAATGACTTCAATGAAATGTTACTCAATATACCTGGCATTGTGTTAGAATGATTTTTTGGGAATAGTTGTAAAAACCTCTGAGCAACATTTCTAGAAACTATTGGGGTTTGCCTGAAGATCTGGAGATAACACTGGAGCAGGACAAAGTTAAAATAGTAGTTTATCGAGGTGGTAAAAGACCTGTATAGTGCCGTCGGCAGTGTGCCATGCAAGGCATACTACTGAAATTATGGGACCAAAGAATAATGTGAGAAGCGAAGTGAGAATACAAACAATATTTAAGACATGAAGTACAGGTTTCGTTCACCGCCCTGCGCAGATTAAATATGATTTCAAAAAGATTAAATAACCGTAAGTGGTAAATCAAAAAGTGTTGAGGATGATCATTTGTTTTGGGATGGATGCAGAGTTTACATATATATACGAAAGCAGACGGGAGAATGGATGGTTTTATGCAAAACCATTCATAGACGAGGCAGCTCAACGTGGCTAGGGAAGTGTTGAGAAGAGACAGAAGGGGATAAAAGGTGGTTCTATCTGATGTCTTCATATGGTACTGCTGATTTTTTATTGCAGAGTGGTTGCAGAGACTGGCCAAAAAGTTTGAACGTGCCTATGTAAATAGTTGAAAGTGAATGTTAGCGAGTACATACTGTATAATAGTAACTGGAAGCAAGAAATATGAAACGATGAATGTTAATCTTAATAGTAGAGACATGGAAGTGGTACACTTACTTCGAGTTGAATCGTGAAATGCATCAGTTCTGGAGAAGTCAGAATAGAATAAGAGCCAAGGGCGGCAAAAGAAAGAATGTATGACAATGTAGTTGAACTATATCTTCCGCAATAAAAAAAAGTGTTGAACTTCCATGGAAAAAAATTTATGAAAGTGAAGAAACTTGGACGGGAAAAGTAGTCCAGTTCCGATATTGCTACAAGAACAGGAAGAGAAATCCCAACAATACCAAACCTTCATTTCTGTTTCCTAAGTGAAGAGGTCCATATTTTTCAAAAAGAATATGATGAAAATCTCATCAAACTTCACAGCACCAACAAAATATCTAAGAGAACGTAAGCCAAGGAAGCTACCGCAGTAAAGAGTCAAGAAGTGCGGTCATCTAATTATGGCGCTGAAATTAGTGTCTTTGAATGAAAGGGCTGGGTTACTGGCAAGGCGAAAGCGTTGGATTTTACCTTCAAAAGAAACTGTATATGAAGAGCCTCATTAGTTATGCGAACAATATTTTAAATAAGAGAGGATATAACCCAAATAAATCAGAAGCTGCCCCAAGAACAATTACATGCAGCATTTAAAGGGAACATTTACCTTCTCAGAGGTCTACTGATTGGATCTTTCCAAGCCCGGATGCAATTGATTTCGAGTTATAAATAATGATAGATCTAAAGGCTACGGTCTCCAAATTCAAGAACATGGCATAGCAATGAAAAAAACTCACTGCAGACGCGTGATAAATAAACGATAAATGAAAGAAACCCGTTATTTTGATACATGTTACATAGTAATGACTCTAAAGTCCCTTAACTCAGTTAGTTTCCTATCACTCTCTCTCTGTTAAATGTTGTACACATATAGGCGATATTTCTGACATCGTTCCACACAGTTGTGGGAATGAATCTGTCTCTCAAGACGCTTGTAACCATGTCCCAAATTCATGATGCCCTTGTCGGCAAAGTCCGTACTGGTCAGTCAGGCTATATCTCTTCCCTCTACTCTACAGCTGCGAGATATTTTATTGTTTCTATTTTCCAGTTTCGAAGATGTCACTCTTTCAATAAGAGTAGACATATTTACAAATTCTATTTGTCTTTTTCATTCTCTCTACGTTTTTGTTCCATTGACATGGGTTTCATTTTATCAGTTTTATAGTTCTGTTATTCATCATGTCAAAACCACAGTACACAAACACACAGTGGTCTAGTGGTTATCAATTTTGTCTTACCCGCCAGGAATCTGAGAACGATTGCAATAGAAAATTACCTGATAAATAAATGTTTTTTTTCTCGAATGGTAAATTAGGTACATAGATGCTGGACGCCTGAAGTAGATCGCAGCCTATGTGAAGGAGGTGTTGAGACTTACAACCTTATTCTTTAAGAAAAAAATAAGATAATACAAAAAAGACTGGAAATCGCTAGGTAAATGCCATTTGCAATCGCCCCATTCAAATGAAGGGAAATAGTTGAGATGATTTCGTATATTCAGTATATATGCATGTATGTATACACATACGTATATATGTACGTGTGTGTAAGCCACACACACACACACACATACAAAGAGAGAGAGAGAGAGAGAGAGAGAGAGAGAGAGAGGAGAGAGAGAGAGAGGAGAGAGAGAGAGAGAGTATATGCGCGTATGTAAGAGAGGCAGAGAGGGAGCGAGAGAGAGGTTTAGGATACCGAGCTCGGGGCACAAGAAGTCCTTCGGCTTTAACAGTGAAAGCCTCTTCACCTGTTTTGGCCCCAAGATACGAAACAAGCCTTGGGAAAAAGCTAAAATATGAGAAGACATAAACACAAGATAAAATAAAAGCAAATTAAGTCTTAAATCTTGCATGGGCTTCACTGGATAGGTAGATATACGAGTATAAGTAAAATAGACAAATAGTTTACGGAAACAGAAAATACATCACAAAGCCAGCAAGATCTTCGCAGGATATTCTAAAAGACAGATTTTTTCTACAAGTGACTGACAGCACTATTTTTCTTTATTAAGTCTCTTCCATAGACATTTATCACTTAATTCTACACTTAATTCTAGGACAATATTATGAATGAATTCCCTACATTATTAAAAAAATCTTAAGCGTAAGAACCCTATAAAATGTCAAAAAGAAACCAATTTTAATTAAAAAAAAAAAAATTGTATGGGTAAACCCTAGGTCCACAAGAGAGAAAAATCTAAAGGAAAAAAAACACACGGATCCACACCACAGCTCATTTATAAAGTTGTTTGTTCAGAGGGCAAGAAGTAGATGCAAACAGACAATGCGCTGGGTAAGCAAGAGAGCTGTTGGCCGTAAGGAATTATGAAAATGATCCTTACAAAGGATTCAGCAACTTATATCGCCCCGCCCCTCCTCTCTCTCTCTCTCTCTCGAAATGTAGGAAAAAATAAACAATTGTCCATTCTTCTTGCGTCAGTTTTTGTTTCTACAGCAGCGCACGTACAAATTTAACTTTTCCAGGACACGCTGGGATATATATGTTACTGTAAGTATAATTATGTGTACGCTAAGAAAAAACGGATATACATGCACTGTACACACACAAAACACAGACATTTACGAAAGTAAATCTGCTTGAACACGTGTAAGCTATTGCTGCCTAACTGTAATAAAAAACTTGTTCATATAAATTGTGTAAAATTGTAAACGGAGTCAGAATTTTAACTTTCAAAACAGGCGGTAACGAATTCAAGAATAAAATTCCAAAAAGAGCAAAAGGTATGTCGCTTTAAATGTAAATAATGAACAGAAAATAAAATAAAAATTACAATGTACAATAGTCAGAGCACAAATATTTACATTTCTGATAATTCTGTTTGAATGAGGTACGCATGTTTGCATCACCAACCTCCAAGAGGCGTATTCTCAATATTTACCCTAAATGAACTGAGACTCCATCACCTTTAATATTCTCTGCAAATAGAGAAGAGATTTTTAGAGAGGAGGTAAGCGGAAATCATCGTGAAAAAGTGAGACTTAGGCTAATAGCTTTTGTAGATATCAAATGAGCGTACGATAACATTTACCGGAGGCTAATTTTCATTTTACTGTTTTGAGAATCTGAAGATTTCTGTGTTATATGCGTACATCACGCTCCAGTAATTAGTCTAGTAATGTTGGTCTCACTTTAACAAATAATGTTATATCCCACGACGATGGGAATTTTCGCATTTCCGTAACTAAATGCTCAAGGACATTCTTATCTTTACTTATTCGTGGAAAATTGAATAGGTTTTGCACTTCAAAGAGAAACTGATGGTTAGTGAAAATTTCTGAAATAAAGTCCCAACCATTTATGCCAGTTATAAGCGATATCTCACCTTTTATCGTGTTAAATGCTAGCTTTATGAAGCAAACAAGAAGCACTGCAACATGATCACCATTTGCTACGGTCTGACATCCAAAATAGTCTAATATAACCATCTCACCAATGCTATCGACTAAGGTCATTCAAGCAAATTAGAGAACATCTGTTATACCAGCATCCTGTATAAATAATCTATTTTCTGAGAAACCCCTTCATCAAACAAAGTTTATCCTTCATCAAACAAAGTTTATTTATGCAGCTCATGATTTTAACATTGTCTCTTCAATGTTAACAAAATAAAAGTAAAATAAAAGTCATTTCTTGCATGGACGTCATTACCTAATTGGACAAATACCATGAAATAATAGTATCTGTGGGCCAGACTTTAGTCTTTGACCGTAATTTCTCGGTCAAACCAATACAGAGTAATAATAATAATAATAATAATAATAATAATAATAATAATAATAATAAAACAGTCGGGCGACGGCAAATAGTTCTATGATAGGAAGAAGCCGAAGATGTAAAAACTCATAATCTAATAGAAATTAATAAGAGGAATCAGGGAATGAACAATAATTGTGAACCCTCTACGTAAAAGTGTGCATGTCTTAGTATGTCTAATAACTGATATTACTATGTTGTTTTTTTATTCTTGGATGAGAAACTAACACAGCATTAAGAAAATAGCTGTTTGTTATCAACTGGAGAGTATTTCAGCAATAGAAATGGAACAAAGTCCAATAAATTTAATTAAAAAACAGAATTGAGATATAATAACTCCCTAATTATTAAGTTTACTTCTCTTTCCAGAGCCAATCGAAATAAAGAAAAGTTTTCCAATTTTGATTAATGGTTATATCGCTTATCTCAGTTAACCCACGAAGAGTATCTATAATTTACACACATGCATGAAGATCGTCAGTGAACACTAGCTAACAGATTCACTGTTGCTGTTGTTGCAGCTATAGTATACATAAGGTGGGCTTGTGCCAGCACGTGTCTTTCATGAAAGGTTTCATAGCCGGGGACTTTCATGAAGAAAATCATATTCATATAATTGTTTGGTTTGCATACCCTGAGGTGAAAATAACAAACCAACAAATACAAAAATCATTAGGGTAAAACATAGAGTATTTTTAACATTTTGTGTGTGCTAATTTTACATTTCATGACGTCACTAGTGTTTCCATCTCGTCAAAAGTGACTATTCTACCTGGGGCCGTGATAATAAAACACAATTAATAATTCCCACTTCAGAAAAGTCATATTCATTTTGTGTACTTCATATAAATTTCAGCTTAAGTGAAGCTGGCCTCGGACTTAATTACCAATGGAATATTTTCACAACCGTAAGGACGTTGTATACCGTCAAGAAGCTCGGGTTGTGTGTGGACTATCTTCCCAACCTTAGGGTTGTGGTTGCGGTAAAATTCCCGGAAAGGAAAGATATTTGGATACAAGTTTCGCTTTATACACTAAAATTATGTGTATTATTACCACATTTTCAAAAGTAAGACTTTTATCACTAATCCTCTTAAGCACTAAAGACTCATGAGAAAGCCTTTATGATTGCCTGATTAGAGAAAAATAACCATTTTTTCGAAATTTCATGACAAAAATGATTATGTTCAAAGAAAACGTTTATTATTTAATTTTTGTGAAAATCCTTTAGTATCTCGTTAATCCCAAAATATTCCTTTGTGATCATTTCCTTCGTGCTATCAGTAGCTGACTTCACTTTCTCGGAACTTTCAATTGGTAACAACCGATTCCCTTGTCAGTTGCTGCAGCCACGAAGAGTGGCTCGGGGCCTTTCCTCTCGTACCCCCTTTCAGTCGCTCTTTAGCATGAGCTACGCAGGACCTGTCCCTCTCTCTCACGGCCCCTCTATCCCTTAGGCTCACAGTCCAACCAGTCGCCGCTCTTTGGATAGGGCAGCTTCAACTCTTCGAAAACGCTTTGAAGAATTTCGAGTGACCCATAGCAAACGCTAACCAGTAATGGCGATTCCGCTATGATAAATAGCTTATTCCGCTCAAATTCGACTTGCCCTATGAGTTTACACCAATCCATTAAAAATAAATGCATGTTTCATTGCTCAGCAATACCACTATCAGCACCTGTCGCCAACGCTATCTGAGAATTTCCTAAATAATTCAACTGCCCTTATAGTTGGTGCCCTTCGTTACTTACTCCATAATTGTGAGGTGTGCAGGAAGGCCTTATCCATTTCCCAGCAACGCAAGTTAACCATGTCTGCCTAACGACAATGTTATATCTTAGCTTATATTGCACATGTTCTGTCAGTGTTTCCTCTTTAGCTTTGGCACGACGATTCCGTTTACTGATATTTTATGAAGATAAATATAAAAGTCGTAACCCAATATGCAAGTACCAAGTACATTGAGGTTTGTGATTCCTTGTACAATAAGTAACTTCCCGGAATATAACGTAAAATTTATACACATGTTATACGAACGTTTATTTATACTCTTTTATATTTATTAATATGTTTATTCGCCTAACTCATTTATGTCTGCAAGATTATTAGACACTAAAAACGATGATTCTTATTGTAAAATATGAAAAGGTAGAAAAATTTACACAAAAAAATGTGACCCACATAAAATAATTTCACAGCTTGTTACCAGGTCTGTGGAAGCCAAATAAAAACTACTCAACTACTTAAACACCGAAATGTAGTAACATTACGTGACTGAGTACTCTTTCTGTATCTGCGACGTACGAAGGCCAAACACAAGTGGACGCATACAGAATTTAAATGGAAAAACTTTCTTCATTAGGAGAACTCCCCTGAAATAATAATAATAATAATAATACAATACATATAATAATAATAATAATAATAATAATAATATGAAAGGAGCAGATCCTATTTTAAACAGGTTCTGTTGAAAAGAATGGTAGAACTTACTTTATAAAAAGACATTTACATTCTTATTACTTTTTGTTTAGCGAATATAAGCATTGAAGAAAAGAAATAATGCAAAGAACTGAAAAGGCAATAAAATTAACTGATGCTGCCAGTCTTTTGAACATAATAATAATAATAATAATAATAATAATAATAAATAATAATAATAATAAGAAATATTATTATTATTATTATGTTATTATTATTATTATTATTATTATTATTATGTCTGATATCATCACTTTCTCGTGATCTTAATGGAAGGAAATGAGTCCGCATTAGTGTGTATGTAGTATATTGCTATATACTGTATAGGCTGAAGAGGCCAACTGATCAAGTTGGCGAACGCTTCCCTTATATAGCAATATAATACAGACATACTACTGCGGACTTTACTTTTCCAATAATAAAAATAATAATAATAATAATAATAATAATAATAATAATAATAATAATAATAATAATAATAAGGGAAGGTCACAAACTTTTTTACGGCAATAATTTTTATGATGCTACTGCAGGGAATAAAGTTTACCACTCACGTCAGCAGGATTTGTAAAACTCTACAGGTACAATATTACACTTTTCATTGTCAGAAGAGTTCGAATTGTCGACATACATCATTGCTTCACACTTACTATTCAGAAAGTTAACCAGTGCATAAAAACAAGCAGAATAATGGGATAGGTACTTATAATCTTTTTTTTTTGATAAAGAATCAATGTAATTCAGCTTATCTGCATGACTGTCTCTTGTGCGCCCACTACGATCATACCATTTGCACATGAACAGCTGAAGCAGATCATTCTATTACAACCGGTCCATTGCTCATAATTACACAAGTGTGGAAAAAATTGTGCCTTCAAGTCCCTCAGACTCTGTTAGTACGTGCATTACTATAAGAACTGATCTCCTGTTAAATGGCTCAGCCAGCCAACATTCAAAATCTGTCTTCAAGCTGAGAATGCTAAAATAAGGTAGAGCCCCAATCCTCAGAGCTTTCCAGCTAGCGCCTAGCTTCCATTTTCCAGTATTTTCTGGTTGCTACAGCTCAGAATTTCGACCGAGATCTCCCAGGCTTCCCTCGACCTTCTTTTGTTTTGGAGCACAAACTTCCTGTCACATCACGATAGTAGGATCATTTAGGGTTGCCAGTGCTTAAAACACGCCGACGAGACCGAACGAGTTGGGCTGCCCAAAAACAATATTCACTGCGAAAAGTTCCCCAATAACAGATCTCAAACTCATATTCTGCCTACTCTGCCACGACCCGCCTTTCTAAATAATAATTACGGTTCGTATGGAAATGCCAGCAGATGTTCACCTTAACAACAATTAAACCCCAGTGGTGAAAGCAAGCCTTTCTTACCTGGGACCTGATTTTTGCAGTGGTTAATAAATTAAAATTACTTCACTCTCCATTCACTGACAATAACAGTGTAATTGACAGCTTTTTCACCCCAAGGCAGATCGTTTTAATTTTCACAAATAATGTTTTATCTGTTCATCAAGGCTTGTGTTTTGATGTCGGACTGGATAATACACTGAATAAGGAGTGTCCTTTATATTTGTATTGTATCACGAAACTTCTTTTATAAACGCTTTTTCTGATTATTGTTGGTGTTACTGCTAATGTAAATAGTCGGTATTATTACTTCGTCATCATAACAGAATTAGTAGAAATGTAACAGTTAAAAGTTCCACAAGATTTTGTGTTACGATCAACGGAAAACTCAAGTTGTCGATGCCCATGGTATTTTGAGACTAAAACGTTCATATAAATGCAAAGGCTCTTTCCTACTGATATTTTAGGTTTCATGAGGCCGAACACCACTGGGAACATATCCTCATAAAGTAAAGATTATATTTTAAGACGAATTCTCGTTCCACGCCCTCATTTTCAGGGAAAAGTGACTGCGCATTAGTATAAACACTTTCATGTCACACAATCATACTGAAAATAATCAAATTCACTCCGTGTAAATATAGTTAACAAATTTATGAAAAAATTTGTGCTTGAAACTTGCACGGAATTTCCTTTGTAGTAATGGATGGAAAAGGCTGTTTCAATAAGCCCTCGCCAACTATCGCTCCCCATTTATACCCCAATTTGGAACGCCAACTTCTATGGCAATTCGAATACCCAATAAATACCATGCAGTTTCATTAAATTTGTAAACGCTCGTTCTCTCTCCCTTGTTGATGATGTTCTTATGATTATCATATGATTAGATTTTTTGTGTTTCCACTTTAAAAATCAGTACTGCAAACTGGATATTGTGAGCGTGGGTTCAAGGATAGGATAGGAAAATAAAATTTTTATCAGTTTTTGCTATCGAGTGGTGATTCAAAAGAAAGTTTTGATTGTGTTTGTTAATGCCTGAAATACTTCATTTCATTTTGCATTTGATTACTGCATGCAAATTACGTGTACAAAAAGAGCGCAGTTTTCCCGTTCCGTTCAAAGCGTAAAACGGAGGGAAGAGAAAAATTTTATAAATAACTGAAATATGGAAGAGGGAGGTGGGGAAAAATTAGTTATGACAGAAAATGGGCGACTAAGTTTTATTGGACAGACATGGGAAATAAAAGTCACTGTTTTTTTCGGACATAAAATGAATCAAAAATTTTTTTTCGAT
Source organism: Macrobrachium rosenbergii (assembly GCF_040412425.1). Classification (NCBI taxonomy): domain Eukaryota; kingdom Metazoa; phylum Arthropoda; class Malacostraca; order Decapoda; family Palaemonidae; genus Macrobrachium; species Macrobrachium rosenbergii. The sequence continues at coordinate 32,034,853 of NC_089795.1, forward strand.
CATTTGAGAATGGCTTTGTGTGTGGCTCTGCTCATATCGTATGTGCGTTTCTGTTTGTTTCGGGATTTGTTAGTTTTGTGAACAAAGTGCGCTATGAAATTCAAAATATTGTGTGAGTGAAGTGTTCACTATTTATTTTTCTCATTTAGCGTGTTTTACATAGTCTCCAACTAAATATAAGAAAAGTGAAATATGGATGAGTGTGCAATCCAGACACCTAAGGCACTGTGTGTATAGAGATCAAAATAAATTTGATCTTTGTCTATAGTGTTGTTTCAGTAATGTTAGTATAGTACCTACTGCCATCCCATTGTGAGTGAAACTTCCTAAATATGGGGAAATATTCTGAGTTAGAAGTTGTTGGGAGGGTTTTGGTGTTTGATAACTGTCACTTTTTTCACCTAGCCCACTGCAATTTTCATTACTGACAGCCTAAATTTCTGGTTGTTTACAATGAGGCTAGAACTTTCATAGTTCACTGTAAGGACGAACTAAGTATTCTTCTACAGGTGTGACTTTTTCAGCATTTAATATTAGCGTGTAGCGCTTGAAATTATATTCTTGCTTCCGATATGCCCTTTTTGTCTAACCAAGAAGTTTTCCTCAAATTTGTTTTCAACAAGGATTGAAATTATGGTAGCTGAAGACCTTTACTTGATAAGGTTATAACCCAACCCTTTATGTGATCGATGACGAACTTGGGGTATGCACTCCTAAGTACTTATCCAATTTTTGTAAGCATGAACTATGTAATTTCGAAACACTTACCCACGTTAGTTACTCGAGGACCATTTTTTTCAGGCCGGTGATGCACGTAATGCTTTTTAAGACCTTCGATTAAGACATATAACCTGCTGCTTTTGTTTTGATCTTTCTAGAGATGCTGTTCCTCAGCACTGACTTCCTGTTTCATATCCTATGCATTTGACGACCATACTAAATGTCCTGCTGCTATTCCCACTTTTCTGTTAAACTGTTGTCAGCTCCTTTATTTTGAATGGAATATTGAATTTACTGCACACAACCGTGTACGGCAAATAACGGAAAAAATAGGATTTTTTTGCAATCTGCAGACAGAAAAATACAATAATCTCAAACTAGGAAATATGCATGGCAAAATGATCTAGTTGGATACTTGAACATGACTTGAGTCTCGCTGTTGTTGGCATCGGAGAACAGAGCAAAGAACAAATTTCCAAGGCGCTATTTTAAGCAGCTTTTTTGTTCTTAAAGGAACCGTAAAGCTGTTGTCCTTCCCTGTTATTAATATATATGATTTCGTTTACCGTTATCATTATAGTGTTGCAATTCATTTAATCAACGTTATTTTCGTGAATGTTACTGACTCGAGTGTCAAGGCTATTAATACTTCCTACTAAAAAATGATCATGAGATACTTTAGGTTAACATGCATACTAAAAGGCATGATTCAAAATTTGCTTGTACACCAAGGAGACTGCTACAGCCTCGCCTATCATGAGGTAGGCTGTAAATGGCTCTAGACCTTTGGGAAGCGTTTCCATTTCATGTCGACCGATGTGCATATCCCGTCAAATGCTGCAGGAAAGTTCCATGCTTTGCATGTACCTGGGACAGAGGCATTCACAGTTCAGTTCTGAGCATGAAAACTGAGGGAATCCACTATCTTAGCAAAGCCCTGCGTAGTTTATTAATACAGGAAATAGCATCTGACTAGCGTAAATAGAAGGTCCTGAGGGATGCCGATTTACAGGGTTACAAGGAATAACTTGGCCCCAATTAGTCCTAAAACCTGTACAATATGTCAGCGTCAGAAGGACAACAATGCCTGTCTTTTGCTGGTGTTTGTTAGCAGTACTGATCTTGGTACCGATATTCTCCTCGTCCTCAGTCTTGCAGCCTATTACATACAAACGCGCTCATAAAAGCATTCCCTCCAAGTATTTATGTCCTGCCTACCATTTTCATTCAAATATAAGATGTTACTTCACCTCAAACAAAAAATAAATCTCAAAGCTCAATATCATGGCGTTCCTCGCATCTATGCATATGAAAAGATAGCTTCTGTCACAATAGGTGAAAGAAATCTACGTGCAAGAAAATATGAGAGAGAGAGAGAGAGAGAGAGAGAGAGAGAGAGAGAGAGAGAGAGAGAGAGAGAGAGAGAGAGAGAGAGAGTGTTCAAACCTTATTAGAGGATTAAACCAAACGAAAAGATCTCCAAGTAGCTCTAAGAAGCTGCCATATAACTAAATTAAATCTACTTTGTTTCCACGCCATAATCACAGAAATGACTGATAATAAAATACTACCAACTAAAACGACAAAAGCAAATAACCGGCAACAAATCTAATAAAAATAACACTAAAATTATGAATTAATTAATTTATTAAGTACATACAGCGCTGGTTACCTTCCCTCTTACTCTTAAATTAAACAGCTTACAGAAATAAAAACGCCAGGCTGCATTTAAACCGAGCACCTTTTCCCCCTTGCCTTGAATATGTAATATTTTCATTGTTATTCTTTAAACACGGAGTTTCAACAATTTCTTTAGAGCTACCGGAATATGTTTCTCGTTTCCTAATATGTATGTTACATAAAATGTACGGTGTATTTCAGAGGCTTCCGAAAAGCTTATCAGTGCTTCGGATGCCGTTCAACCAAATGATTCTGGAGAAAGAGTTTCTAGAGTTTTAACATAAGGAAGACATAACTTAAGCATAAAAGTAATCATTAGTTTTCAGTGCTAAATAATCAAAATATCCTGGCCCCATTATAATTATCCTGACAGTAGCATACAGTAAAGCAAAAGATGTATCTTCAAGGAGCCCTATGATAATTATATATTAAGGTTTAGTTAATGTTGACTTTGCGTGTTGAGAGGGAATGGAATATGGAATGAACAGCAAAAACTAATAAATGTCATGGCCGTAAGCACATCCATCGCATACAAAGGTTGAAAATGAAATCCTGAATATTACCTAGGCCAGAGATGGAGGGAATTTGGCTGTCTACCCGTCTTTGTCCCTCTCTGCCTGCCTGTCTGTCTGTCCTCTAAGATACCGCAGTTTGTTTTAAGACAGCTACAGATCCGGACCCAGGATTGTGTACGTCAATGGTCCAACCACTACGCCGGAGATTTAGTCACCAACTTTTGTAATTACCTCTGCCGGAGGCTGTCTCTTTCTTCTTATTAGACTCCTTGCGGATTCCGACAAGCAACAGAAACTGGTGCATAAAAGCGCTTATAAGGACTGCGATTATTTACTGATACCATCGGAGTTCCATGTTTTGATTCACTTGACATCTAAGGAAATTTGACTTGTACATAAGTGAGTGTGGGCATTTATAAAAGAAAATTATGTAAATTTGTTATTACGCCTCCGTACCATCGCAGAAACTATATATATATATATATATATATATATATATATATATATATATATATATATATATATATGTGTGTGTGTGTGTGTGTGTGTGTGTGTGTGTGTGTGTGTGTTATGATTACTTCCCTACAGCTGCGGCTAATGGTAATAATTACGAAAAGAATATTGAATAATACTGAATTCTGCTGCAATACTGAGTACATCACATTCACTTGTAAGGAACAAGAAAGACTTCATATATATATATATATATATATATATATATATATATATATATATATATATATATATATATATATATATATATATATATATATATATATATATATATATATATATATAACATAAAAAAATCTGAATGATTGCCTAATGGAATAGAAACCTGCGTATGTGTCGATTAGTTTAATATTTTTGGAACGTGTTACAATTTTAAAACATGCGTACATTAAGAATTCTGTTTAACAAAACAATTCTTAAATAAGTTTCCATTAATATATGTTTTATTACAGTTATAACCAAGCCATATTATTAGGGTGGGTTTTATTCGTAAAATATATGACGCTTGAAAGAAGACAACGGCAGCGCAGGGTATCATAAAGGCCATTTGGTGGGTCCTGCAGGATACAGCAGACTCCTGCCACGGGCAACGTTATTGTGGGCCGCGCAGGAGTGTCAGCTCCATCCTATGCAGGAGTAATTTGCAAGCGCAGGAGCCATCCTACTCTTTGAAGCTACACAGAGATGCTCTCTTTTTCTCACTCTCTTTCTCTCTCTTCCTCCAAACCCCCATCCTCCCGTTCTTCCTTCCTTCCTCTCTGCTGTGTCTCTCTCTCTCCCTCCCTCTCTCTCTCTAACGGCCATTGCATCGGTGACGTCATTGAGCCACTCCCTTGGGAACCAACCAAAATCTAGTGACGTCACCCTGCCCATGTTTCGACTTTTTAGAGAATGTATTTGCAAGACTACTCTCCTGCTACCCCGTATATCCGCAACCCCCCCCCCCTCTCTCTCTCTCAACAATAACCATATCACCTCTTAGAGAACGTTCAAACAGAGAACAAAGGAAGAACAAAAAGTTCTGCCGTTGCTCTTTAGCAACGGTACCAATTTCATTAGATGTAAAATAACTGAGGGGAATCTTCCTCGGAGACTCCTTCCAATTTCTTCTTAGTTCCATTATTTCCATTATAGTACACCTTACCGGTATAATAGTGAGGATTCCACAACCTAGAAGAATTTATAATAAAGACGGTAATGAAACAATAGCAGTAATTAATTCATGTTTCCACAAAAAGTAAAGTAACGTACAATGTTTAAAGGAATTAAAAACCGCACCAGAGATGATTACAACAATAATATTATCGTTTTAGCCAATACTTGGTTATAGGTATAACCTGACATCTCTACATAACGAAAAATGTTTCATTCAATATAGAAGGAAAAGGTAGAAGTGATCGTTGATTTGAGATGTATCGTAGTCATGAAAACCGCAAATAAACAACTAATAGTTTTTGATGTGGTTGCAACTGCATTCCTATCCAACCATTTGTACATTTTGAATCTTTACCTATTTACATTCCAAAGGATATTTTAAATCACAGAATTTCCTCAATATCTAAATAAGAAAACCAAGATGGAAATGGGTATCCTTGGAATTATCCTTTTTCCATATGGATTTCATTCAATATTATTTTGGTTCAATAAACAAGTGGCGTTTTTACTTAACAACAAAATTATTTGAACAGCAGTTTTGTTTTGCACTGACATCAGTTATAATACTGCCAACCATATTGCCAGTTGTACAGAGATTATTTTATCTTTCTACTCGTGTCCGCTGTAGTTCTGGTCCTTCACGACAATGCATTCCAGACTGAGGGGGTTAATTTACAAATTCAAGCTGATGACACTCGAGGAATATCGGTGAATATTCGACGTATCTGATCGACGCAGAACATTCAGACATTGCAGTGTCGTCTGCAATTTCTGGATATTTTATGTTCATCCACTAAAGACTACATTGAAGGGTAAATCATGCCTGTTCAAAGCACATATTAAGTTGCTGACTGTCACTCAATTTGCGTTTCTAGTCAGTTCTTAGGAAATTAATTTTAACTCCTATTGCTTTCATATATTTGTTGTTGAATGTTATGGCAGGAGGGAATCACCGCAAGTCCCTTTGAGAACCCAACTTTGTATGATGAAATGTTATCCCACTGGACATAGGACTGCCGAGTGGATACTCAGCAATGTGGAATACCAATGGGATATGGTGAGGATGCATCCAACATGCAGATTCCGGAAGAGTACAAGCGTTTAAATTAATTTTATCAGGAATAGCGACAGAGCCAGACTTGTCGATATGGATGCATCATACAAGGCAGATTTCACGTACGGGAACTTAAGTATTTTAGCGCTTTTGTAATGAAACCATTTCCACTCGGACATGTTCTCAATAAGTCACCATTCAGGTAGAGCAGATACAATTTTAAAAATAACAGTAGTTATTTCTAAAAGGACATTACTTCTACAAGAGCATTTTTCTGGTCGCCTGCGTAGCTTTATCATATTTTTACGTTTTTATTCAACTTGCCTTCTCTTCTGCGTTTGTTTGGGTCAAAACTTATAACTTAATTTTCGACCTGTTCCCTTCGTCCTTACATGATCAGTAAGCCAGCAGTGACCTCTAGTGACCCTACAGTAACCTCTCCCAGTATCGCAGTTGTATGAAAATCTCCGGATATTTCATACCGTTGACTCGGTAGAATAAGTTAATAACTACGGATTTTTGAACCTACTTTGGTTCGACAGGATATCACGCTCAATTTCGTTAGCTACAATCATAAATCGGTTACAATTTCTGTCAAAACTAAAAAGTATAAAATAGCTAAATCATTTTTTCTAAGCACGCCTTTGAAAGTGATCACTTCATATACCTGCAATAGCTCTAGCCTCCATCAGTATTTAGAGACATTTAACGACATTAGAATTTCATTATATCATACAATTTCTTGCTGTTAATGGATAGCTGGAGCATGGTGATCCTGGAAGCTAATGGTTTCATATTCCTCGGCAATTATGGCGACATACCCAAATACAGCAAAACTTTTAAAAGATATTGCACTCAATTTCCACTGCTTCAATATAGTTTTGAAATGAAAGCGAGATGGCATCACATTAATGGCATAAGTCTCTTTAAGACTATTTTGCACTGAAATTTTGTTAAAATAAGATGCAAGTCTCATTTGACTGTTACTCCATCCCGGTGTACAACAAGAATTTTTTAAAAAATCAAAATATTTCCTAATATGGATCAAGCATTTTATTTCGTTGATTACGGTCGCATTTAGAAATTCTTAGTGGCTTTCAAAATCCCAGTTAATGGATGATGGATGCTCGAGGAGGGGGATGGGTATAAATCTGAGAGAATGAGCAGATTCTTTTATTTGTAGTCAAGTTCATTAGCATTTCCTGATAAATAACATATGTAAGACGGACCTGTAAATGCTGCTTGCTTTCTAGATCATTAGATTTCTTAATATAGGTTGAGGAAGCTCGTCACTGAGCCACGTAATGGAGGTCTGTGCTTCCCAGTGTTATATCAAATGCGATTGCGTTTTTCTGGCAGTAATAATGATGCCTTGCTTACAAGTTCAAAAGCGACTACCTAACATTCATTCTCCATGTCTCAGCTGTCATAACATCTTACTAGCTGATTTGCGAATTTTTTTCCAATGCTCGCCCTTATGAATTTGGTCATTCTATGGAGGCTTGTCTAGTAATTTCATGGTCTTTTAATAATTTTTTATGTAGGCGTTTGCAAATTTTCGAGTAATAATAATAAATATAATAATAATAATACAATAATGTACAATAATAATAATAATAATAAAGTTTTAGTCAGAGGATAGAGAACGGCATTAACCGTATCGGGAGATAGGTTGGATTAAACAATTTACTTCGAAAAGGCCAATAATATTATACACCGTTAACATTTTTTTGTGTATGTACAAACACTTTATCGTATCAAAATTTCTTCGAAACATATTTGCAAGTTCAAGAGAAAGCCTATCTAAAAATTTAGGACAGGGTAAGCAATAGCCTTCCGAAATAAAAATAAAACAGCGTTCTAAAACTATAACGCCTTACGATCACTTTGGAAGGTGAGATAAAAGGCGCCGACTTACAAGATGTCTAGTTACCGTTTCAAAATACGAAAACACTCAGAACTGTTGTCGGAAAAGGCAAACACTCTTTAATCCTTCCCTTTGATAGAGGCTGTGCAATGTAAGAAGTAAATTTAAAACGATTCTGTATTTTGGTCCGCTCTTAGAAAATACAAGCACTTTCTACCCTCCTTATGTTCGTACTATCAAACCTCACACGTGACTCTCTTCACTGATAATGCTTTGTTCGTTAATTAATGAGCTCTCTAGTCCCATTTTGTTCAGTTCTTTACTGTTTGGGCTCAGGGGCAAAATATAATTTTCTTTTGGGTTTTGGTAATTGAAATTTTGAGAGAGAGAGAGAGAGAGAGAGAGAGAGAGAGAGAGAGAGAGAGAGAGAGAGAGAGAGAGAGAGAGAGAGAGAGGTGTTCAATCATGCCAGTTTATAACTTACATAACAAAGCTAATTAAGCAATCTCTTTTTCCAAAGATAAGTGGAAAGCAGTGTCATCGTTTAATTCAAGTATGAAACCAGGAAACTTAAATTTATTTATTTATATATAAACAAAACGATAACGACATATAAAAAATATAATTAATACACAATTTACAATTTTAATTATTTATATATATATATATATATATATATATATATATATATATATAAACACATATATATAAAATTAAAATATATAATATACATAAACATGAAAAGTTTTGGCCTAACATTCTTTCTCAAAATCAAGAATGTCTTAAAAAAATTGAAGATAATTAGTTTAACATCCTTATTTCCAGTTTTATTCAAGCATAAAAGCATCCTAAGAGGCTAAATCACCTATTTACGTTTTTTTCGAAATTAAAAGATTTTAAATGTAGGCATGCAAAAACAATGTTAAAAGTTTTAATCAAACGTCCACCGAAGATGGGGTCGGCTTTAATTCTCTTTTGCGTAAAATATGATGCGATACATTAATCTCTCATGACAAGAAGGAATCACAAGTCGCAAAATGGCTGCTGGGCTTCATTTTGTTCAGTGACACCAGCTATGGAATTCTGAATATATTTCTTTATTTACGAAGCATTTAATTATAGATGTCCCGTAAAGAAAACAAATAATTCAAATACCAGACTTTACTATCTGAAACAATTATGTAAAAGAAGAACTGTTATTCAAGAAAACTATAACTGACAAGCAAAAGATTACTCAGAGAACTGAATGACTAGGGTGATGAAGATATTGATGACATACTCTTTAAAACAGCACTAACGCCGGAATAACTCAGTGAATATAATAATTCAAGATTATGAACACGCTAAGAGACATCAAGGCCAAAGAAGACAAACACGTATCAGAACTCTAAATGCAATTTAGAGGGCCTTGAGTAAGTATGTGTGTATGTATGCATGTATATATGTATGTGTGTATATTATATATATATATATATATATATATATATATATATATATATATAGTTCCTCATTGGATGGGTCAGTATAGCTCTCAGCTAGCACTCTGCTGGGCCCACGTTCTAGTCTCCGGCCAGCCAGCTGTTAATCAGCTCAGTTGTCTGGTTAAACTAAGATATACTTAACTTAGCCACGTAAAATAAGTCTAATCCCTTCCGCCAGCCCTAGGGAGAGCTGTTAATCAGCTCAGTGATCTGGGTTAAGCTAAGGTATACTGAACTTTATGTATACATATATATATATATATATATATATATATATATATATATATATATATATATATATATATATATATACACACACACACATACACATACATATTACTTAAGTAATCTGTATTTGTATTAGGTATACAAACCAGAGTCTTTTACGTTGGAGTATTCCTCGATGAGGTCAGGAATCGGTCGTTGAAACATGGTAACAAGGTACAAGTAACTGGTGGCAGATGGGAGAGTAAAGGAGTAAAGCCCAGTAGTCTGGGGCAACCGCACTTCTGAAGACATCTGAATTAGCAGAACACTTGGGGGTTATTACCAGCTTGAAGCAATGAGCTGTGAAACGGTAAACAATCTGATTGAAAACAAAGCAGAAGCTTCCTGAAGGAGTGATGGATAGGTGCTTGGAAGTACTGGTCTCCAGATCCACATGGAATAAAGAACTATCTTTTCAAGAGAAATGTTTGCCCATAGGTTGATGCTCTGATGCATGAAAAAAGTAAGCGCCTCTTCCCCCGACAACAGCAACTTCTGAATTCTGCCTTCTCATCCTCAGTGACAGCAAAGTTAGCAATGGAGAAAGATGATGACCGATCTCCAGCCTCCTGCACCATGGAGAGGAGATTGTAAAAGCCTAGAGATTGGACACCTATGACTCCGAGTTTACCGATAAGGCAAGAGCTTTTGGAGCCTCAAAAATAAGTCGGAAACAATAATAGAACAAATGATGAGGGGGGGGAGGGTCACTCCTTAAAAGGTATTCTGTAATTATCCCAAAGATAATTAGGTTATCCAAAGCTCTGCTCTGTGTCTCTGCCGCATTACTCAATTGCATGACTAGCATCCCCTACTCATGGCTGTTGGAGAGAGGAAACAACAACCACAGCTTCTTCTCTTTACCTCTCCTCCTAATCAAGGCTGGAGGAGGGGAGCTATGGACAAAGGGCTGGGAAGGCTACTTGCACCACCTAGAGAAGCAGTCTGGGCCCCTTGCCTCAGTTTCACTAGAGAGAGAGAGAGAGAGAGAGAGAGAGAGAGAGAGAGAGGATCACCTCCCAACATCAGACACAGAAGGCTGGCCAGTCCTGACGGCTTGACCGTGGTTCCCTTCATCTCACTGGAGGTTCTGAAGTAATCAAAAAGTGAACCAAGAGTTTTAATTGTTGGTAGATCTCTCTGCCAACACCATCCCTACCTTTTCCTTTAGAAAAAATAAGGGGGTTCCTAGAACCGGACTGTTCCATAGCAAAAGATTACCATTAGTTGAAACCTATCTTGAAATAACAAAAGATTCCCAATGTTTGCCAGTTGATTGGCACTCTGATAAGTGAAGAAAGTCACCATCTCTCCCCACTACAACAGCAACCTCCTGAACTTTGCCCTCTCATCCTCTAAAGAAACACTAATGACTGTGAAGTTAGCAAGTTTGTTCAACCAAAGGTTAAGCCACAATGCTCCCTGGAGAGAACTCAAGATGACAAATTCAGGGGCTTGCTCAATTTGCTTAACAACAATGAGCCCTCTGATCCAAAGATCAGATCATTCATTTGGTTCCAAACACCAAGAGATTAAGCTCAGATCTGGTACTAGGGTTGCCTCCATCATATCACCACTTTTTTTAGCTTCATAAGCTCTCAAACCTGTCCTGCTGGGGTTCTGACCAGTTAGGACCCACTAATCCTATCATATACCTGAAAGCATGAGAAAAATCCTCTCCAAGGATATATAACACGCAAGCCTGGCCCTGTGACTTCCCGGCTGATCAATGAGCCATAAACTGAGCAAGGTTCTGAACTGTAGTACTCCCTCATCCTACACTCCATACAACTCGCCAAAGCTGTACTAGTAGAACCCACTGTAGAGCAGGCACAAGGACTATTATGCATGTGCACCTGGAGGCTTAAGGTGAACCCAGAACCGAACACAATCAAGTGTCATTGTTAAACCCATGCATATTGTACAACAGCAACCTGTTTCCTATGAACCCTGTCTGCTGGAGTACAATCAGGAGACAATGCACATACGAACGAGTATGTGGCACTGACTCTGCCCCACGCACCTTGGCTGAAGTAAGGGAATAATAGTCCAGGGCAGTCCTCCTGTCCAAGAAGGGCAGTAAGACTCAAGAGGCCTAAGCATGCTCAGGAACCCGAGTCAACCTTGCCTACTGTAGAAGTTGTCCCACCACAGGTGGGCAAACATCACAGCCCCAACACTACAAGGCAAACAATGATCATGCGAATCCTACTTGGACATCTGGTAAGAAGAGGAGAGGGAGGAGGAAAAGCTCAAAGACAGAGTAGGAAGAAGTAGTATGCTTGCATTTCTCCACTAGTTTCATTACCTGTCTTCTCTAATGGTGCAGGAGAACTGGGTGAGGTAAGGAAAGTAAATGTGCCCAGGTACAAGGCATAGCTGATACCTCATGGCATCTCCAACTGGCAGAACAAGTTACCAGAGGTGCAACAGGGTTGTGCTCCTCTGCAGGAGGCACAACAGGGTGAGCTCCTTTGCAGTAGCAACAGCAGAAGATCCTGGCAGAGTTAAGCAAAAGATGAGTTCCCCAGAATGCAATGGGAAGACCACACCTTCCCCAAGTACTCACTAAATGCCGTTATCCCTAGTGCAGCCAGTAGTTGTTGTTGTTGTTGTGGTTCCCCAGACTCTGTTATGCCAGGAAGCCTGCACCGCGCAAGAAGGACACCACGCTTACTGGATCTGACCATAACTGTGTGGTAGTGTGCATGTTGTGTTGTTGTCTAAGGGCTGCCAAGTTAGGGCAATCTATTAAGAGATGTGTAATTGTGTGGGGACTAACTTGGCAGAGTGGACATATGTCTGTTTGGGTGTTGTCTATGCAGTGTTTGTAGGTGTTTAGCGATTGGTGATGACCGCAGCGAAGTCGAGTCAGGTGTACTCTCTCCAATCTTGAGAGCTGTGTTTCTGTGCTAATTATGTTGGGTGGGGGTGCCGAGTATTTTGTTGTTGGTAAGGTTATTAAGTGCTTGTCTGGTGAGGTGAGTATGGATGTGCTTTTGTTTTGTGTGATGTTGGTGTGGTGGTATAGAATTCAAGATATTTGTATAGTGTCTGTGTGGTGTATTCGCTATTTGCCTGTGTGTTTGGAGGGTGGTCGTGAAGGTAATAGCATGGGCGGTTTGTGTTGTTTATGACCGATGCCAAGAATTGTGTGCCTCTCATGTCTAAGTGTTGCCTGATAGTGAGAATCTTGGTTTCGCGTGTAAAGTGTTCTATTGGTGTGGATTGTGTACTGCCAAGGATGATTCTAAGAGCTGTGTTTTGTATTATTTGTAGTTTGTTTAGTTGTGTGTTGGATATGGCAGGGTGCCAGGCTGGGCTGGCGTAGTTTATTATGGAGGCGGATGTATTGTTTGTATACTGTGATGAGCGTTTCTTTTTGTTAATAAATGTTGTGCCTGTTAGTGATCTTAGTGCATTTAGTCTAGGTCTGCATTTCTTGATGATGTTACTGACATGTGGAGCAAATGACACTGAAGTGTTGTATGTGACTCCTAGGATTTTTGTTTCGTGTGTGTGTGGGAATTGTGGTGTTGTTCAGCGTTGCTGTGGGTCTGTACTGATGTTCTTTGTTGTGACTTGTGAGTAGTGTACTTGTGGATTTTGTTGGTGCTACCTGTAATCTGTTTTGTGAGCCAGTTTTCAAGTTGTGTTATGTAAGTCTGTACTCTGTGTGGAGCATACATTTTTGTCTGCATGTATTGATATGATTGTTAGATCGTCTGCATATGAGGAGATGTATATGTTGTTAGGTGGTGTTGGTATGTCATGCATGAACAGGTTAAAAAGTGTTGGGCTTAGGACGGAGCCTTGTGGGACGCCGTTCGGGAAGTTTCTGATTTAGGATAACTCGCCATTGTAGTGTACAAATGCTTGTCTGTCTGTTAAGTAATTGGCGAGCCAGCGTTTGGTGTTGTTGTGTAGTGTGGTGTTGTAAACTTTGTTGATGAGAAGTGGTCTAGAGATGGCGTCAAAGGCTTTACTGATGTCTATTGTGATTAGCAGTGTTCTTTGTGGTGGGCGTCTGGAGTTAATGCCATCTTGTATTTTTTGTGTAAGGTTGGTGAGTAGTGTTGTTGTGGAGTGGTGTGGTCTGTAGCCATGTTGAGTGGGTGACAGTAGTAGGAGAAGGTGGTGGTGAAGCATACCGACACACTAGGGTCTCACCTGGGGAGGGCCCAGCTTGAACACCTGATTCATATGGGAAGAGAACTTTTGCTGATCACCTACCTTCCACTGAGCAACTCGCCTGTACCATGCCAGGAGCGGGGAGAAGTTCAGGGGGTGGGGGACCAAAAAGAAAATTACCTCTCAACAACACCAGCACACTTTTGTAGCTTTCCTTTCTCTTGCCCAAACCTTTTTAACTGCAAAGGGAACCAACTGAACACTTCTTGCAGAGAAGATCTGGAGTGCAGGTTCTGTTATTACAGACGGAACAATATTGGTGGGGATCCATTGACACACAGGACATGAAGCAACAACTCACTTGCTCAAGTGCTTCCCACCTTCGTTGTTCACTCTTTTTAAGTTCATCTATCAGGTACACCCAATTTTCAATCAATGAAAATGATCATACATGCAAAAAAGTAGAGACTCGGTTTCAAATTGGCAGTCAGAGGAAGCATAGCAAGGCATCCTCATCCAACGGCAACCAAAGAAAAAAGGGCTTGGTGATGGCAGGTGAATTCGGGTTTCCAATGACTCACCCTCCTAATATCACAGATAACTAACTAGTTACTACGTCTAAACGACAGACTCCTGCTTCCGCACAGGAATACTCCTGCACAAAAGGTGACAGTTTGTATTACCATAGGAACATATATATATATATATATATATATATATATATATATATATATATATATATATATATATATATATATATATATATATATATATTAAAATGTAGTTATGTAAGTACTCACAGAACATTAGTCATGATGCACGAATCAGGCCATACTCACCTGAAAAATTAAATCGAAGATTAAGAACCAGAGTTAATAAAAATTTATTATTAATATCAACTCAGCTAAGAGTTAAATACAATGCTTACTGATAATTTCCGTTCATAAAATGTTACGTGTGTGTGTGTATATATATGTATATATATATATATATATATATATATATATATATATATATATATATATATATATATATATATATATATATATTATATATATATTATACATATATAAACATTTTATGAACAGAGTTAGTAAGCATTGTGTTTAACTCTGGCCGAGTTGATATTAATAATAAACTTTTATTAACTTGGTCAATACAATGCTTACTAATAATTTCCTTTCATAAATGCTATTGTGTATATGTATATATATATATATATATATATATATATATATATATATATATATATATATATATAATATATAATATCAGAATGAATATAATTCAGTTTATTATTGAGCGAATCTCACTGGAACACCTCAAAACAGAATTATTGGTGGGAAGCCTATTGAAAGCCAAAGGGAGGAACACAATGAAAGTCTTGTTATAACGGTGAATGGGTACGGGGTAATCTTTTGTTCCTTCAAGTCAACACAATGTTCCCTCCGCCCGTCCCAAATCCTTCCTTTTCACCTATGGATATGACGACGACAAAGGTAAGCAGAGGTAGCGACTTTATTCTTTTCCTCACGAAACATCTTTTCTTATATGTGACGGCCTGCTTCAGAATTAAAACAAACGTTGTTTTCATCGCACGGGATCAAATGAATATTTATCAGCTACGTAACATCAACAAACACAGGCTCATGGATTTAATACAAGAAATGACCATCCAACAAGACGGACACGCGTCATCCACTAATGCCAAGTCTGTCTTCGTTTACAATTTCACAATCTGTTCTTACCTAAAGTAGAAAGAATCCTTCCAGAAGGGCAGGTGCTTCACTACGTCGTAACATCAAAACATCGTCACACTATGTTAGGAAAAAATTACTGTTACCAACAAGAGCTCAGATCTTCACATTGTGACTTCGAGATCAGGAATAAATACGTAACTCGAACCCTTATATCCGATAGTGATAAAATGTACCATTCAACGCTCAGTATAAATAGCCTTATACATAATTCGAGGTGCTCCGGCAATTTGTCTCTCTTTTGATTTACATTAAACAAAGAATTCATAAACGCAATGCTATCTGCCCGTTCATGCATTTACCGTGATTTTAGAAAATATACCAACAACCAGTAAAACGGAAATAAGAATTAAATTACATTTACATACCTCTTGCGAACTCCTAGTGTACTGTTTTATCTTTGTGACTTTGATAAAACGTTTAAGCAGATTTTCTCGACTCACATAGCAAGAGATTGTTCTTTCCCACGAAGGGGAAATGACTCGAACATGTTTCCTACGAAATCCAATGTGCATCTGTTTACCTCAATAGTTAAGGAGATACCTGGTGGCTTATTTAACTGTAATGGATCGAAGCCAAGACAGAAAAATGCATGGGTGTGGGAACTTCATACCTCAAGACCGGATGGTTTAAAACCATCTTAAACAACCATATTTTGATAGATTTGTGTATGTACGTGTGTGTGTGTATATATATATATATATATATATATATATATATATATATATATGTATGTATAAGTGCGTATATGTATGTATGCATGTATGTATATGTATATATATATATATATATATATATATATATATATATATATATATATATATATATATACACATATATACTTATATGTGTGCTTTGAATGTGCTTGGAGAATGTTACTTTATTCAAAGGGAGAAAGGTGTGTTGGCGATGTCCGTGTGCGCATTAGTGTGAAGGAGAGTGTCTCGTGTAGCTGATAGGTGTGGGAATATACCCGATGTAGTGTAAAAAATAAATAAATAATTAATTAAAGATATGTACGGGTAAGATCGAGTGCGGCAGAAGGTTGTAACCAGAGGATATTGTCCCCCACAGAAAGCGATTGACAGCGGAGGTTTTTAAGTGTGAGAAACCAAGAAACTAAACCTGGTTGGTTTGAAGAACATGAAAGTGTGGCTGTACTATGTGATTTAAATGAAAGGTAGTTGTAGTAAATAAAAGTGCAGCCTTGTAGAAATTTGTCTGGAAAGCTGCCCGATTAGTGAGGTGACTGGAGGTTTATCTGATTATTATTTGACCGAAGCAAACATCATGGTAAAATGCGGCTCCAAATGCAATTAAGACAAGTTTGTTTGATAAAAAGGAAGGGAAAATAGCACACAGGGAAAAATGGATGTAATGAGGGCTATCTTCTAATGCAGAGGTGAACTAGGTAGATAAGGAGTATGTAAAATTTCTTGAAGTGGTCACGGGTACTGAGGTTTGTGAATGTATGAGGGTAATAAGATGGAATAAAAACATCAAGTAGTCGATGATGGAAAGAAAGGTTTACTGAAAAGATTAAAGAATATCTAAGGTACAACTGCATGACAGAAGACAAGATTATTTATCTACGGGTATAAGGAGGATGGACAAGGCAGTGAAAAAGAAAGGGAGATGAAGAAACAATTTATAAAAATAAGAGGAAAAAAGACGAGTAAGAAATTTACGGGAAATAATAATTTTCTCCACGGGTAAGTGCATGCATGCAGTTTGAAAGGTTAATGAACAAAAGGATTTCAAAATATAATACGTTATCCAAAGTGGATGCTGTCCTGCATCGATGGTGTAAGTTCGGAAGATCCGTTACATGGGGGGAAAACGGCAGATTGAAAGACGTTAATGTAAGTGACTGATGAATTGTACCTGATGAAGACATTCGCTGAACAGAGAAGTGGCTGAAGAATGGAAAGGTACAATTGCTATAGTATGAATGAGTAGCTGACCAACATTTGTATATGTGTGAATGACGGAAAGGTTACCAAGGAATGAGAGAAGTATAATTGTCTCACTGCATACGGAAGTGGATTTCAGAATTATAAGCGAACAAAGTTCCTAGTGCACCAATGAAGGTGTATGGGAGGAATCAATAGAGGAGTAATGAAGATGATGATATGGTACAAAAGAGTTACTATGGTATTAAATATAATCATGTTAACAAGACTTTTAGTATAAAAGATACTCATGTTTACAAGATTTATGGTATAAAAGGCAATCATTTTAACAAGATTTATAAATTTTTACTACAGAAGCAAAGGATGTTTAAATATGTAAAGGAGGATGTGCCTTGTTTGGTGTGAAGAGTCTGAGACAAGGGAGTTTATGTATCCAAGGTAGTTGAATATCATTATGGATGAAGTTATGAGAAAGGTCAGAGAAGAAAGAGTTGTGAATGGAATGTTGAATGACTGATGTTTGAAGATGATACAGTATCAAAAAGGGATAAAGAATTGAAAATGGAATCTACTGCGGGTTGTGAAGTGTTGGGAAGAGGGGAAAGTTAGAGTAAATGTGAGCATTATTAGGGTTATAAGGGTAAATGGAAACCAGGAATATGAAACAATAGATGTTAATGTAGACACTGGAAGAAAGAAAGCAGACGAATTGTATCTGAGTAAATATAATAAAGGAAAAAAGAATGATTCATAGGTAGGTGAAACAAGGAAGGTGGCTGGGTGTGTCCTAAGGACTGGGAAGAGATTTTGAGTCAAAGGGAGCCTAGGTAGGAATGTATGAAGAGAGTGTTGATCCAACAGATTTATGGAAGTGTAGCATGGATGCTAAAAGCAAAGTCAAGAAAAAGATTATAGCTGCTGAGATGAAAAGTTTGCGTAATATATCAGGTATAAGAAGAACAGGAGGGGTGAGATGTGGAGATAAAGAACTGGTAGAACATGGTTTTTTTAAATTTACACAAAAATAAACTTACATACATGAGGAAAACTGGAAGACAACAGGTTGGTGAAGAGTGTATCTTCATAAGTACTAGAAGGGAAGAGATGAAGACCTAGAAAGAAGTATAAGCGTGCATGCAAAATAGAGGTGGATGACTGTGTGTGTGTGTGTGTGTGTGTGTGTGTGTGTGTGTGTGTGTGTGTGTGTGTGTGTGTGTGACGTGAAGCTGATCAGCCTTTTGAGTAGGATATGAAACGGCTCATCAATAATTCAGCATACAGAATGACAGCTGTAGTGACGAGTGTTCTTTTTCTCTGAAGCTATCTTCTGTTGGAAACGTGTGTGTGTGTGTGTGTGTGTGTGTGTGTGTGTGTGTGTGTGTGTGTGTGTGTGTGTGTGTGTGTGTGTGTGTGTAAGTCACAAATATCGTTCATGAATTCACTATAACTTCGGAATAACATAACCGTAATGGGAATTATAACTGATAATGCTTCTGCCCGGCCAGGACTCGAATCTTTGAGCCTTTGGTTTAGAAACAATGATAGACAGTCGACTTAAATCACTCGGCTAGGATGGAAAAAATTAACAATTATAATTCATTTTGAATGTCAGTTATTCCAAAGGTATAATGAATTCGATATTAAACAATATTTGTGGATATAAAAAAAAATTTCCCGTGTATTAGTGACAAATCTATCTATAACCTATATATCTATCTCTATCAATGTACACACACACACACACACACACATATATATATATATATATATATATATATATATATATATATATATATATATATATATATATATATATATATATATACACACACACACACACAACACAAGCAAAAGGAGTGAAGCAGCGTGAGCATTAAATATTACAATTGATGTTCTACTTTTTTTTTTCTTTTTCGATACGCTTTCGTGACGTCAGGTACCAACGATGACTGGAATGTTGTAAGCATTTCTGTTAGCTGATGACAATTCTCTCTGCTGGAGTTTGGGATTTCCGACGGTTACCAAGGATTTCATCTATTTCCTCTTCATATTCCTGACAGGGGACAGAAACGTGAATGGCAGCCTTGTTGACCTTCCTGGTGATTTTGTCAGGAGGATTTTTGGACTGTCTCACTTTTCTGATAAAGAGAAAGATGAATGGTTTCACCATGGTTGGAACGAGGATTCCCTAGTTGAGGCAACCAGCCCGTCCGGTTTTTTATTTTGTTATAGTGGTATACAATTTGACACAGCAGAGATCACGCACACCTGTAGTTTTATCTCTTTCTCTGTTATTTCTCTCCCTCCTCACACCAGCTGCGACCAAGAACAGTCGACTATTCAAAAATACACAACTCGCTGCTTGATTCATCCGAGTCATTTTGAATTTCTGAGGAAAAGTTTCCCTGACGCTCCTTCCTCATTCCTAATCTCCCTGGAGAGTATACAAGTCTACTCGTTGGTGAACCAAGCGGCTCTCCTTGGCTTGAAAAACATTCATAAAATAATCCTTATAGGGAGGGGTTTCGAGAAGTGTCAGCCTTCAGCTTCTCAGCAAGTTCTGTTTGGGATGAAGTTACAAGACCATGCCCTTCTCCACTTCTGCAGTGAAATATGACACGTCGACTAACCAATAGGTGCATAATTTGCTGACTAGGTTAATGGACCAATGAATTTTAAAGAAAACAGGCCGTAGCCATATATACATATATATATATATATATATATAATATATATATACATATATATTTATATATTATATATATATATATAAATATATAATACATGTACACATACACGAGTAAATTTTAAATTCGCTGTAATATATATCCACAAACAAATGTTGCCATGAAAGATGGGATTGTACACAACGCTATTAGCACCACAGGATCCTCCGCCCGAGCCAATTAAATTTCTTCTGCAAATAATTCTGACCATGAGCCCTTTACACGTAAAATAAATTAACGTGGTAAAAAAGTTGTGCCAATTAGCTTTGTTAAGCGAACCACAGCCATCGCTCACTGTTGTTTCCTCTTTCTTTGAAGCGACGTTTGTTCTTTACTTTTCCCCAAGTAACACTGGGAAAGAGAGGACAATTAATTTCAACAAAACGTAACAAAAATACAGTACGTTAAACATTCGGCCTAAAATATATTAACCGTGTTTCAAGGTAGTTCTTTTAAAAGTATTTTTTTCAAGTTATTCACAAACATCAACGTGCATACCTTCATTCGTGAGTAAACACCCGCATGTGTACCGTAAATGCTTTCTTAAAGAGCAAGTAAAACATACAAAGTAAATGTATGGTTAAACCTATAATAATTCAAACCATAAAAACAGATAAGACCAAGTCTAAAATAATATAAAGTGTTTTTAAAAATAAAAAAAATACATGAAATTATTATTATTATTATTATTTAGTTTATGGAAATAACTGTGACACAGCTAGCGACTCATTCTCCTCGCCCGAAAGATTTATTCTAAAACAAGATGTTATATAAAACTTGAGCAAGGTGAAGTTAATGTAGTGCGGCAACTAGGTAGAAAGAACAAAGGAAATAAATGAATATGGAAGATAAAAACAAGAGAGACAAAAGAGAGATTCTTAAATGCTTTGTGTGAGATTAAAAAAATCAGATATCAGATAACAAAAGGTCTCGAATATAATAGTTTAACAGAGAGAGAGAGAGAGAGAGAGAGAGAGAGAGAGAGAGAGAGAGAGAGAGAGAGAGAGAGATAATGTCTTAGGTTTTTAATGAATATATTACACAAATAAATCTTTATCAGAATGAAATAAGTACGAGATGAATGTCTGCATCCGATGTACTTGAAGATTTAATGACAAGGAATAACTGGGATCAAAATAACTAATCTTCAAGAGAAATACGATGTTTACAAAATTTCACAAACAGGAATGTGGAAAATTAATAGATAAATAAATGTGATGCAATGATATATTATCTGACTTATTGAAAAATGAAATAATCATGAATCTTCAAAAAATGAAATATTTAGAAATTTTGGCAGATATATGAAACAACGAAATTATCAAGAAATATATCTCAATGACATTTCGCTCCCGCCCCATTTTTCATATAAAGTGAGAATGTGGGTCTGCAGATGCTACTAGTGTTTATGTTTGTAACTTTGTCACATAAATGGATGAAACAACAAAAAATCAGCTGGTTTTTAAAAGAAAAAACTAGCCAGGAATTCTGAAATATGGAGAGCATTTGGAAAATAAAACTGTCACGGTTAAAAACAAATGCACAATTCCCAAAAAAACTACAGTAATACGATATAACATCTACAGACGGACGAGTGTATGAAAATGATAAAGCGAATTCATCAGCCTGATTATGTCTTGATCAAGACCAACTCGTTCCCTAAAGAAAATAAGTACCTAGAAACAATGAAGAGGACATGATTGCCCCGAACCATACAGGTCAACATATACAAGCTACTCGCCTACACTCTCATCCCCATTTATAGGTTGCTATGTCATAAAGTAAATCGTTCTGGGGGATGTGAGCTGAGGCATGGGATGATTTGGAAGATGCATCGTGATAGGAATCCACTGACGTCAACAGAGTAGCATGATAGACGTTGGGTACAAGAGCAATTCGAGAGTACGCTTTCGGATTTCCAAAGGAGACTGACTGCTTTATCAACACTGCTCACACTGACTTCAGGGAAAATACTTCAATGCCTATTATTGTTGCTTTTTTCCCTCTCTTGTTTTTAGAATTTTAATACTTTCAAGTTAGACGACCAGTCTTTCAATATATTAAGAGGGCTTGTTGATGAAACATATATATATATATATATATATATATATATATATATATATATATATATATATATATATATATATATATATATATATATATATATATATAATATATATATATATTCAAGTGCAAATGGTCCAGTGATCTGGCCATTTGCCTTACCAGCAGTGGTTCAAGGGTTAGATTTCCGAGTGATCCGGAACTCTGGGCATGTTCTGTTATATCCCACTGTGCCTCTGCTGGCCTCAACAGTGAATCACGTGCCGGATTGTCAGGTGAATAAGGTTGGTCGCAACCACGGTAGAAAAATGACACAGGGCTAACTGACATCCAGAGAACTTGTGACCACCAAAAGACTATACACACACACACACACACACACATATATATATATATATATATATATATATATATATATATATATATATATATATATATATATATATATATATATATATATTACTAAAAGGACCTCATTCAATTGGATGGTATCTAATGGAGTTTTTATTCAAAAGTTACAAGTTTTCTTGGACAAACAGTCCACATTATCAAGTATCCGTACGGATAGTTGATAATGTGGACTGTCTGTCCAAGAAAACTTGTAACTTTTTGAATAAAAACTCCATTAGATACGGATACTTGATAATGTGGACTGTTTGTCCAAGAAAGCTTGTAACTTTTTTAATAAAAACTCCATTAGATACCATCCAGTTTGAATGAGGTCCTTTCAGTAATTTACTAATGCACAGAACAATTGTGTATGTGATAAAGTTAATATATATATATATATATATATATATATATATATATATATATATATATATATATATACATACGTAAGGATATCAAGCATTAAAAAAGATGTGTGTGTTTCATGGATAAGGCCATGATGTAAAGAAAATGTGCAAGCATAACTGATGTAAAAATGGGCTTAGTTGGCAATTGTTTACGGGATAGAGGAGGGAAATCTCGAGAAGTGTTGAGATGGCAGTTTGACATGTAATCTGCTCTGGATAACACTTAAAATTATTATTGTTTGGGACTCTCCTCTTCGAGCCCACCGTCCTCAATCGCATTTCAATCCATTTCTTGTTATATCGTGACACAATTATAAAGAGTATTATGGATGATAAATGCTCCTTATTGTAAGCGTGAAACGACAACCTAAATTAGACTTAGTTTACTTTAAATGAAAACTTCTTGATCTGCTACGGATTTATTAAGTTGAAGTTAATTTTACATATAATGAGTTTTCATTCTGCATTTTCCTATCAATATATTTCTTTTACTGTTAAGTCTGCAGCATTCTGGCTTATTCTAAATGATGTTCAAATAATAATAATAGAGAATCAAGGGATTGATTGCGGCGTTGTTACTAAAGTGCTTGATCAAGAAGGTAACTAATATTACTACAACGTTTTGAATACCAAGTTTTTCCAGTTTCATTATTACGAGGCTAGCTGTACAACATTAACATACAGCACAAGAGGAGAGTAAGAGTGGTAACAATATTTATATACTTGTTAATTAGATTTCCTTCCAGAAAATACCGAATGTGAAAATTCTAAAAAAAATTCATATCTTTATTATGGATGCTACGACTAAAAACAGGTTTGATACATGATAAAGAGCTCCCGCTCTTTCCCTCTTTCTCTTTTCTGTGAAAAATCAATCTGCCAAATCCTGTGAGCATTTAGTTCAGGAACAGATGTTCCCGAGCTCTTCAAAGGATCAAGTTAATACAAGCAGAGCCATGCTGAGCTCTTACGTGGCTAAAGCTGTAATCAGATGAAGCCAGGAGAAATCATCTCTCTTGGAGGCTTCGTAGGAAGACCAGCATTTTTCTTTACCTTGTCGCGTCACTCGTATTTTTTCCCTGTTTGTTGTCACTGAAAGACTAGTTCAATTATAGCAACAACAAAATTTTTGCGAGCTGTGGGCAAACCTATAACTGATAAAAAAGGAAATGCAGACAATAAAAATATTACTCAGAATACACACAAAATTTGTGCTTAATGTTTCTTCACCATTTGAACATTAGCTCAATGATGCACGGATGATTAGCACGATGTTTAGTTGACACTTATGAAAAGTTATGGGCTAAGAAGTTAAGGGTATACTAAAAGTGGCAGTTGAATTTTCACAGGTCCGGTCAAGGTAATCAGCAGGTTTCCTGTATTTCAGCCGCCAAGCAGCATTAGAGAACTAAATTCTTTGCACAACGCTTTCAGAGTCCAGATGAAGCTTGTCGATCCAAGTAAGATATACCTGCATTCGATGTGTAAGAACTTGAATAAATTCCCTATCCTTCTTGCAGTGTGGATGTCATGTAACTGAGACCCCGTTCCAACCTCAGTTCGAATCTCGCTGATGTAGATTTCTTTTTTTTTTTTTACCATTCCCTATTCTGGATATCTAAGTTTTCAGAGTAAAACTTATCCAAAATTAATCTGGAATTGAACAGTTCATATTTTCATTGTACTTGGTCATTGAAGTTATATAAATCTGACCAGTATGACCAGAACAAAGCCACTGTTTATCATAGTTTTGCTTGAAAACTCTGATATTCAGTTTGAAGAAGACATAAGCAATATTTTACTAAACTTACACACTGAAGCTAATTAATAATGTTTAAACGCCACTAGTCTTTCTTTTCGATACTGAAGCATTGTCTGATATGTGAACTTAAGTGCCGTTGATTCTTCTCTTCCCTTTGCTTCCTGGTTTTGAAATATTCATAAAAATGTATTATTTTCGAGTCTCCTTTTACCGCGATGCGAGCGGAAACTGAGTTCTTTTCCTAGGCTCCATTCCTTTAAAATGTGAACGAAATAATTCACGCTCAAATGAACATCCTTTTCATTTACATCTGAAGAGAATACGGCTGGATGCTTTCGTCAACGACGCTGGTTTTATAAATTTTTTCCTCAGTCTGGCGGTATGCCTGTCGGTTTGTATGCTTATGACATACTTGAAAATATTGTGAAGCAACGGGGTTTTCTGGCAAAAAAACCTAGTTATTACATAATAAAGGGGTGAACGAAGGTTTTTTTTTTTTTTGGTGGATGTGCTTTATCGAGCATCTACGTGTTTAAACGCATTACAAAAAACAAAAGCCTTCACAAATAAATTTTGTCCAATGACTAAAGAATTTCTATCTAGAATGAAGTAGGCTCTAATAAAAACACCAAAATCACCATCGAAAGAAATCAACACTCTCTGCTTAGAAACGTGGTGCTTTTTCAAGAAAATAACGATAAAATTAAAAACCTCATGAGCCTTACATTTTCCAATTAAATCTGTATGTAATACATCTTATTCTGGTTGTGTTTTCATAACCGAATTCTTGAATTCTAAACGTTCACTGTAACGCTTGGATTTGAAACTACAAGTTACGTTTGTTTCTTAAACAAGCACTAAATTGTCCTGTTAAGTTGATTTACCTTTCCTCAAGAGCTGCAGTATTCGTCAAACAAAATTTGCTTAAACTCTCGTCACAATTCCAGTCTAACGTGAGTTTATACGCTAAGGGTCAAACACCTAAGGTCAGAGTCTGAAAGAAGAAAAATCAGTGCGCTGATATGGCATTTCTCCTAAGACTTTTTGTTTAAACAAATGTTGAACTTTATTCAACTGTGGCTGACATCAGAAAATCCCATTATTCTTAATCTAATTGAAATATAGAGAGTAATGTTATCATGACAATATTCTTTTTATTCCATCTTTACTTCTATTTTGAATTCTGGAGGTAATTCCAAAGGACATTCTCTGAGTTTATCCTGAGGACCTTTTTTCATATTTATTTTTTTAGCAATCTCAAGGGACATTCTCTGAGTTTATTGTAAGAGCTTTTTTCATATTTATTTTTTTAAGGTAAAAATTAAAAGCATACTATACTTATGGTAATCTGTTTCACTGGTCTCATTTTGCACACCGAATGAATGTATGTTAATTGTCACGATTTACTTTGTTATAAGGCTACTGGATATTTATCCTAGATTATCCAATATTTTTTCTTGAAGGGTAGTTACAAGCGTCATTAGTTCCTATTCTCAGTATCAAGTAAGCACTGCAAAAATAAGTCGCTGCAACTTAGTTTATCTTGGAATGAGAAATTTTTTTGCTACCCTTTATTCATATCAATACTATTAATATTAATCAATTTCTGGCACTAATGAATCCACATAAAACCGAACCAAATTACTTACAATTATTTAAGTCTTTCTTTGACTGCAAATACTGTAACATTACCAAAACATTTTTAAAAGTTACCCTTTCTAGGGCAAGTATATAGGCCTTGTTTTTCACTTATGCCGCTCGCAGAAAACTGTTATTCTTAGCAGGGGTGTAATAACCGTACCTAGCACAAGCTTATACCATTCATGTCTTATTTTTGTTCGTCTTAAGATGTGTTATTTTAAGCGGAGATACTGAAGAAATGAAACAGAATCACTTGATGGCACACATCACCTCTTTCGCAAGGTTACGGGAAAGGAACTCCAAGCGTCCAGGAGTTCTATCAAAGTGAAGTCATTAGAGTTTCCACCTCAACACAAACACACACAACGACCCATTCGACAGTGAACCAGATATTTTAAGAAACCTAAGAACACTGAGTGATGCTCCAGCCCCGTTACTCATTGCTGAATTCTTCGCAATACCGTGTCACAACGCAAATGGTGGAGAGAATTGTTTCTTTGATACAAAGCCGGGGGAACAAAGGAAAAGGAACCGACTAAGTGTTGCAACAAAGAGAAGGATTCTTTGCAATGTCACTACAAAGCCGCTTGAGATTTTTACGCTCTTTTAAAAACCAAGCAAACCGTAATGGATATAATAAGAGGGAAATGTATGCGTGGTCGTAAAAGTCATATATGCAAAGCCTAAGAAAGGAACTCACCGATTACAGTGTCACAATATTCCGGAATACTTGGCATGTTATAAGTAAATTTTTACTCATGTTATCCTATGAGTAACCGACTTGTTTCTTTTACATATTTCCTACCAAGTCTGTGCTTTTGCCAGTATCAAAATTACAATGCGGCTCACACGCTGAACTTTTATAGCCAACATGACTCCCCTAATTCTTTCTTCACTGCCTAGCTGTGGTAACCTGATATTTATTACAAAAAGCAAACTTAACAAACACTGTAATGCTTAAAATCTTCCAAGTGGATAAATGAAGACTGAGCTTGAATCGAATATACTTATGGTTCTAAAACGCAATGTCTTTTTCCATATGGATTACGTAATTGGCCTTTTAAAGCCTAAGGTCTCATTCTCAATGGATATACTCACAGATTTCTGCAAAAATACATTTCCCTTGTTTCCTATGAATATACAGCAGAGGCTGCAACGATTACATTTAGCAATCAAAATCCCCATGTATTTACTTAATGGATTTGTAGACAACTGCCACGATTAAATTCTGCCCTCCAGAGACTCATCCCTTATTCTAAATTGATATACTATCACAGGTTACAACAACTGCATTCAGCGTTCAAAAACTTCAAAACCGTGCCTTGTTCCAAATGAATATATCGACAGAGGCCGCAAAGACTGAATTTAGCGTTCCAAGACATCATATACTGTTCAAAATAAATAAATAAATAAAGGCTAATACGATTAAATTGGCGATTAAATTTAGCATTCTAACACCCCATGTACTATTGCAAATGAATATATTAACAGAAGTTACAATGTAATCATTCCAACACCTCATGACGCGTTCCAAATGAATACATTAAGTTTTCAATGGTTACATGAAACCTTTCAACGCCGTAAATCCTCTTTTTAAACAATATACTGACAAAGGTTTAAGTGTTAACATTTTGCATTTAGCAACCGTATTTACTGTTCCATATCAATATAATGATAGAAGTTACTGTGATTACATTTAACGCTTCGAAACTCCACATCTTTTTCCCACATGGATATATGGACTTTTGAAACTATGTTTAGCTCTCCAAAGCCACGTGTCCTGTTCCCGATGGATATACTAACGGAGATTGCCGCGACTGCAATCAGCGTTCCAACACCTCATTTCTTGTTCTAAATGATTATACAGACGGAATTAGTAAATGATTGCTCTTAGCATCAAACCCTGTCTCTTTTCTTGATTTATTTTTAATGGTTACAATAATTAAACCTAAATTCCAGGAGCTTCATTTTTCGTTCTGCAAATTAGAATAAAACAAATATGGAAGTTGCAAAGAATGATTAGTCAAAGCATATGTCTTGTTCCCAAATGAATGAGGCGATGGATGCTACAACGATTAAATTTAACTTTCCAAAATCTCATGTGCTGTTCTACATGGATATACAGACCAAGTGGACCTTGATACAGACAAGCTGCAGCGATTACTTTTGCCGGCGTTATGAAGCATTAAGTCCTGTTCCAAACAGATATCTAAACAAGGCTTGCATGAATTACATTTAGCGTTCCAATACCGCACGTCTTGTAACTGTATATAGACAAGGCTGCAATGGCTAAATTTAGCAATCTGAAACCTCATGTCTTGTTCCAGATGTATACACAGACGAGGGATGCAACGATTACAATCAGTTACAAAATCTCAAATCTTGTTCCAAATGCATTTAAAGATAGAGGATATAGCAATTACATTTAACGTTCCAAGCGGATAGAGATAAGGCTCGCAGCGATTTAATTTAACGTTCCAAATCCTCATTTCTTGAAGGCCGCGCAATCTCGCTGTGCCTACACCCTGCGGGAAGGAAGAATGGGATGCCTCACCCGAGACACTGGGTTAACTCTCTCCTCCACGGAATCTCAAGAAGAAGATGCTTTTTGTGGAACCATAAATCAAGTAGAGCGCTGTGTAAGTGACGCTTTGCCCAGCTACGACTTGACTATCCCCCTAAAAGACCTTCGAGAGTATAACCATCCTTCATTCTGGATTGCCCGAGATCACTTTAAGAAAGCATGTACGCCCCGCAATAATAGATTTCATCTCTCTCTCTCTCTCTCTCTCTCTCTCTCTCTCTCTCTCTCTCTGGATATGTATGGGGTTTTAGTGATAAGCCCATGCTTCTTCCTTTATCTTTGAGCTTTATTAACTGACCTTCCTTAGAAAGATTTGCCTTCTTGCGGTTCTTTGTGCGCTTTAGTCGATATCCAGTTTTTTTTTTTTTTTTAAAGATTCGTTCTACTTGTCTTTGTAATTATCTTTCTACATTTTCCAAAGACTAACTATAAGACTAACAATGTACGGGTATAACTATAAGACTAACAATGTACTGGTACACCTAACTGATGCCAATATCTTTTGTGGCTGCTTATTTTGCTTTTCTTGCTCTTTAAATTGCATTTCATCTGAATGCAAGTTTTAATTTATATTTTCAAAGGGCTCTTCATATTCACTATTAAGATACCAGACAGTGCCTGAAATGCGTGGTAACATAGATGGAGGTGAGTCAGAGATATATATCTATAAATTTATTTTTTCATTGTTCACGAGCTTCTTCCTAAATAATATCATTATTCAGCTTTACTTAAACCCAGCAATAATTCCTTAGCCATAACACTGAACCACATAAACTACCTTCTCAGATATATAAAAAAAATTATCATCAAAAGGAAACAAAATTTATGCCTAAACCTGCAAATATTTATGAGTGATTAAAGAAGAAACAAAATGTTGTCGCTTGGGTGACAGTATTTTATGAGCATATCATTCTAAATAATCAACTAAAATTCAATAAAGCGAGTATGCAAGCCTATTCACAACACACCATAAAGAAGGCACTGTGACGAATATCGTTTGCATACTGACTACATCTTTCCTAAAAATACATATTAATGGCCCACGATGTGCCAGGTGGGAAGGAATTATTGCACAAAATAGCGGGGGTGGGGACTTTTCAGAGACCTCTGTAGAGCGGTTTAAATGGGATGATTTCCAGTTTCGCTCCATCGCTGAA
This sequence comes from Macrobrachium rosenbergii, assembly GCF_040412425.1. Classification (NCBI taxonomy): domain Eukaryota; kingdom Metazoa; phylum Arthropoda; class Malacostraca; order Decapoda; family Palaemonidae; genus Macrobrachium; species Macrobrachium rosenbergii. The sequence goes on from NC_089795.1 coordinate 32,064,637, forward strand.
TGTCATTAGGCTCACAGGAATTTCAAACAACGTAAGTCATTAACTGTCAAGACCCACATTTCTAACATTAAAGACAGCGAATACTTTCAATGTATGTGAGGCTGTAATACAGCACGACTTTAATACAATTCTGACAAGAAACATACAAGCTATAACCTAAAACATCTAAAAATCTGAAGCTCATTTCACCAAAACTGTTCACAAAGGATAGCACTCTCATGTAATACCAAATATCTAAGATGCTATAGGGTTATGAGGAAAGATAACATTACATCAAGAAAAAACTGGATACAATCGATTGCATTAGGCCTAACTGGAAAAGTGACTAAATTATAAGGCAGGAGAGAGAGAGAGAGAGAGAGAGAGAGAGAGAGAGAGAGAGAGAGAGAGAGAGAGAGAGAGAGAGAGAGAGAGATGAAATAAAACACAAATTAGAAACTGCATAACTGCATGAACTTTTTTGGAACAACGTTGAGAACAACAGAAAGATTACAACGACTGAGGAACTATGCAATGCGGGAAAAGCAAACATTAAACCTAACTCCTAAATAGCATGGAGAAAATTCGATAATAAAAAAAATCAAAACAGGGAACCTGCGATGACCGAGCAGCCATAAATAGCGACAGATAC
>NC_089795.1:32070267-32075267 GCF_040412425.1 Macrobrachium rosenbergii
TCAAGCTTTCACCAGATTCCGCACAGTATGCACGCCATCTCGTCAGTGATATAACGAACATAAATGTTGCTGTTGTTTTAGATGAAGTCAGAATTACACTTGCATTGGGTCTAGCTTCCAGAGCAGCCCGCAGTGTAATTAAAACCTGAGGACGAGAGAAAACGTGGTCATATGGAGAACGCCTTCAAAACTTTCGGTACCCCTCAGTAAAAGGGAAAAAAGGTTTACAGAAGCAAGTCCTAGTACAGTCAGAGCGGCCAGGAAGGAAAGGAAAACTTTTAAAAAGGGAATTAGTCCTGTTACAGAAATGGAAGGCCAGGAAAAAAAAGGCAGCATTTCACGTCTCAGAAAAATGGAAGACTCTTATGAAAATATTCAACAGAATTCGAGAATAAACTTAAGGTAGACGAAAGACTAAAGAATTCAGTTTCTGACATGAAAAAAAAGAGGACCAAAAAAAAGGAAGGACCCAAAAAAGAAATAAAAGTTCGGGACCGACTTAAATTACGGGGTGGTACTTAATTGCAGTCTAAAGTCAGAGATCAAATGAGAAGAGGGAAAACATGTTCCAGTCGGAGAGAAAGAGCGGCAGTTACTCAAAAAGAATAACAACTACTCGAGTGCTCATTACTGAGGGAAGTGTGTCAAAGGGAAGGTGATAGGGTGTTATATATAGATTACTTGGGTGAAGGAAGTGTCTACCTTAGCGAGTCCTTTCTAAATCTTTTTTTAATTCTGCTTCTGCTAAGAGATTCTCCGGTTTTCACGTTAAATATCGAGCATTTTGTAAAGCTGACGGTCGAACTGTCTTGAGGTAACTTGCAGCTCTCTGATTTTGTCACAGTGCACTATATTATCAGGTATTAATGTCAGCTGACACCCAGGGAAAAGAGGGAGGTCGTGAGGAAGAAAGGGAGGAAGAAGAGGCGGACGGAAATACAAGTCTCAGGAGAGGAGGTTGGAAAGGGATCCGATCTCTCTCTACTTGACGTCCTCTCAATAAAAGAAGAAAAACTGTCAATAAACCTTCGGTATGAAGAATTTTTCATCCTCCCAACGCTGCGACATCTAACGGAAACCCGCAGCACACCTGAGACTTTCATTTTCACCTAAACCCAAGGCCCTTTTCCCGTGCATCGGATTGGCCAACGTTTACTGCAGCCTTCAGTGTCATATTCTGGCTTCTAGCTCTATTTATTCCACAACTCTGATTTTTCATTGTTAATACTGTCTCCTTTACCTCAGTTTTGTATAAATCCTGCCTTTTATTACAATTTTCTTCATTACACCGCTGGCGACCAAGACTTGTCTTGAAACGTTCGGAGATACAACAAAATCAAACAGATTACTAGATTTTGATTTTCAAGTCCGAAGATTGTGGAAATATATATATATATATATATATATATATATATATATATATATATATATATATATATATATATATATATATATATATGTATATATATAATATATACATATATATATATATTGTATATATATATATATATATACACACACATACACATAGAAGTTAGTTGTTCATGTGAGGTTTCAATAAGATGAGATGGTATAGATTCTGATTCCTTAATTTAATAACAAAATAGAATTTACCAAAAACTAGCTTTCGAAGACATCAGGTGCCGATGCATCGGTACCGCATGAGGAAAAGTGTGTGCATTCGAAAGCTAGTACTTGGTAAATTGTGCTTTGTAAATTAAAGGATATGAATCTAAACCATCCCGTCTTACTAAGCCTTACACGAGAAAAGAATATACATATGTTAAGATAGAAACTGATACCACGAAATCTTTGAAATTTTCAGGAAATAGAAATCACCAAATATTTAGAAGATGATCCAATAGTACAAAAGACGGAGGAACAGTGAAGAATCACTGCTCTGCCGTGTTAGTACTAGCCCCTCGGGAATCAAATGGCCTTAAGTGAATTGCTGATATCACAAACTCCCTTGAAATTTCTGGGATTTCGTAATATCCCTGGTTTCACAGTCTTACTATAACATATACACAGAGGTGTGAGGCTATTTTTGTGATATATATATATGTGTGTGTGTGTGTGTGTGTAAAAGTATGTATAAATGTATGTATGTATGTATGTGTTAGTATGTATATATATATATATATATATATATATATATATATATGTATATGTATATATACACATATATACACACAAATAGTTTATATTGTATATACTGGCGTACCCGCAGCGTGATGATACCAACATAAGAACAGAAAAAACATGAAAAAGGTAGGACGATAATCAACAGGAACTTGACACATCGTCATCTTCATTCTGCACGCTATAGGTAGGCCAGTGAGAACACAGGTCAAACCTGGACAGGTATAACAGTAGGCTAAAGTCTTCATCATAAAGCAAGTTGACTAGCCATTGCGCTTAGAAAATGACATCATTGCGATGGTATGCAACAGAGGCGAGTGAGTGGTTCCAGGCAGGAGTAATCTTCAGCTATCATTTTCAGCCTAAGTGATGATGTCTTTGGATGTTATATACACACGCGCACAAGCATGATATATATATATATATATATATATATATATATATATATATATATATATATATGTATGTATAGGTATATGTATATATATATATACATATATAAATATAAATATATATATATATATATATATATATATATATTGATATTGAATTTTATCACATCACTGTGATTCATATGCAATCATTAAGACGGAAATAGGTAGAGCGAATTGATATTAAGGAGTGTGTAGCTGAATGTGTTTATATACGTTGAATGTATATATATATATATAGTAAAGAGTATATATATATATATATATATATATATATATATATATATATATATATATATGTATATGTATGTATGTGTGTGTATATATACATATATATTATATATACCCTCAATTTGTATGTATTCCATAAGCACTGCTGAATCACAGGCCACAAGCCGTACATCTACATTAGTCTGGCCAAGATAAAACACGCACCCAATTGAATAATTATAAAGCACACAGAACTGAGGGAGGGTGATATTACCAACTTCAAGCTTTTGTAACAAATGTAAAATGCCCCCACCCCCAAAAAAATATCGAAAGTTCCCCATTCAGTAAAAACACTTTAGAAAGAGAGGCTGTCCCACCACAATCAAAAAGTTTGCAGAAAGCAATTTCGTCTTGACCATATGATAAATATCTCCTCAGAAACTTCTAAAACCCCGTAATCTCCCTTGAGGAAACACAGTGACTTGATTATATCATGACTAGCAGGAGTTAAGCGGCTACGACTCGTCCTAGGGAGTTTCAAGGGATGCCCAACACGATAAGCTTGCACAAAAACGATAAGGCACTGTCCCGTGGGACATTCTGCTCTGTGCACTAAAAAAGGTATATTAGCCAGGCCAACGGACAGGCAGTGTTCCCTGGGGAGTAGGTACACGAACACTATCGCTTTACGAGGTGAATCTTCTATTATCTTCGTTTCTTCTCCTTTCGCTTTTCTGACTTTCTCACATGAGAAAGGAAGAGCGAGGAACAATAGCAATACCAGTGGAAAAAAGATTTTTATACTTTTCTCGAGATCGTATGCTCTAGACATAATGAATGAATGAGTTTGTGCTTTATAAACAACTTGAGAGAGAGAGAGAGAGAGAGAGAGAGAGAGAGAGAGAGAGAGAGAGAGAGAGAGAGAGAGAGTCAACACTTCTTTGCTACAAAAAATGTTTTGTGCTACTGATTAATTCCGTACGATAACATTATCAGTTTTTCTTCGTTGTTTCATGAAGTTTTTTTTTTACAAAGGAAGATCTTGCAATGTGTATGAGAGAGAGAGAGAGAGAGAGAGAGAGAGAGAGAGAGAGAGAGAGAGAGAGAGAGAGAGAGGAGCAGTCAACACTTCTTTGCTACAAAATATTTTTTGTGCTACTAAATAATTGCGTACGATAACATTACCATTCACAATAAGAAAACAAAAAGTTTGGCTGAATATCTTCATTTGAAATGAATGACAAAATCGAGAATGAAACTATGGCCCCTTTCTAAAGTTCACATCTCTTCTTACTCCAAAATACCGCATGATAACAAGATAAAAAAGTTGTGGGTATTAATTCTACGGCAATAAAATTTTTATTATACAACAATGCGATATTTATTTTAAAAATTAGTTAAAGCTATATGATAACAGCGAAATTAAAAAGAGAATGTACATCGTTTCTTGACGACTAATGAATTTCTATAGCTATGTAAATCCTTGAAAAAACGGCGAAACAAACCTACAATACCTTACTAGGTAATTACATCGGTGCCGGTAATTCAGAAAACTTTCCCTTTAACTTAACGCCTTTTGGATAACAAATATTTCTTACACTGAAGGAATACAAAAACGTATTACTTGTTTTAGGGGTGGCCTCATTCCTCTTTCAGCTATGTTATCAGAACTTGTAAGAGGTAGTGCGAATCATTAAATGTTAAATTACAGTAAAAGGTGCTATACTCTACAGAAAAATTATTTTTTTTTAAATAAATCGTTTTCCTTTATGCGGGTTTCCAAAAAATATAGAAAAAAAAGCTCTGACACATTCAAGCTTCAAAGATTATCTATCTAAAACTGGGTACAAGACGGCTTAAAACTAAAATTTTCCAAGAAGTAAGAAGAGAAACATACTGATAATTTGAATCATTAATTCAGTAAGATAAGGGTAGTATAAAATAATATTTTGTAATAATGGCTCAAGAGCACAAAACAATATAAGGTTTGGATGAAATACGATGCAGTATTTAACAAAATTTAATTTGTTTAAGGTGGATACGACAGGCGATCAATCAATATATTTCTGCAAGTATAAATCTTTGAGATATTTATTTATTTCACAGTTATTGTTCATTACAAAACAATTAAAACATTCAATACTTTCTTGGCCGCTAATAAGGATTAAATCATATATGTCAATTTACAACAAACAGTCATCCTGACCAGAGTTCCCT
>NC_089795.1:32080267-32107767 GCF_040412425.1 Macrobrachium rosenbergii
AATAGCAATAACAGTAACACCAGTAGCAGTAGCAGCACCAACAACATTAACAGCAAAACATTATTTGTATCATCCTCAGAAGTAATGGTAATGATAACTTCCATTCCACTGACAACACATCTTGTTTAAAAACCCCTACAAATTCTAAAACAAATGTTGTCAGTATTCTTTCATTTCCCAAGATTTCCTACTTCCACAACGGGTTCCAAGCTTAAAAGTTTGAATAAGGAAAATAAGACGAAAAATGCACAAATTTAATAAATAAATCTGTGACTGGTGTTATTTTAATATATACTGAGTGCGAGCCAGCGATTTTTTCTTTTTATTTTTATGCGAAAAATAGTCGAAATACCAAGAGAATTTAAATGTTATGGGTGCTATTAGTATGTATGCTCGACAATCTATGAAAAAAGGGATGATATAATTATATGTATGCTCGACAATCTATGAAAAAAGGGATAATATAATTATATGTATGCTCGACAATCTATGAAAAAAGGGATGATATAATTAAGACCACTTCTTGTAGATGATGTAATATTTACTGAACTTCATTCTAGCAGAATCATTTCTTGCTTCCAAAGAGCTTTTCCCATGCATTACAGTAAAAGAACAATACTAGGTAGCGGTCATGAACACTTTTATTGGCAATACTATATTTCCTCTTTTTCATTCAATATGATAGCTTAAATGAGGGAAGATTAATTTTTTCGTATGGCATACTGCTTCCTACCAGCCGGTCAAAACCTCTTGTCTTTACACGGGGGATGAAGAAGGTAATCAGCTTCTTAAGTCATATAAGGGGAAGTTGCCTACAATTTTGTTGGTACAGAGTGGATAACATTTGGAGTCTGTAAAAAAATTTGGAAGAAACCTTGGATTCGACTCTGATTAATGATTGCTGCAATCTTATCTACAACAAAATTTTGAGTAAAATTTTAGCTTTATTTAGGATGATGATGTAAATTTTCAATTCAAGTGATTTTTCTGCCAATTCTTTATGCGGTGTTCTACCTGTTATCATTCATAATTACTTTCTTTTACTCACCGAATAAAACGGCTGTAGTGATATAACTGCACTTATTAACACCCTAAACAAATAACATGTGTCGCAATAAAAAAAAAACGGATATACTGCAGCATCCTAGGATACACAAAAACTTTTGAATGAGATGATGCGAGCTGCGAGACTGCAGGTGCCCGTTTCATACGGGGACTGCAGATATCGTTTAATACCAAGACTGTAGTGATCGTTCAAGAGTTCGACAGTGGGGTAGAGAACGAGTAATACTCTGGTTATCTGAGCAAAAGAAAGAACTTATGACTCCAACAGAAATGTGACTCCAAAGTCAAAAGGATAATTCTCACGTTATTAGTATGTTCACGACTTTAAAAAAGCCCGCTATTTTCCTTTACGGGCCGTTCCACATGACTCAATAACGCAAACGAGAGGAGATGGTGAAATCACTGTCCCAAAACAAACATGTGTGTGTCTGCTCCCCTATTGCAAGAGACATCCCAAATCGATATCTAGTTCAAAAAGTAAAAGTTCCTTCTCTCAATGGTGAGAACCCCTGCCACCCCCAAACCCTACGAGTCTTTAGCAAACCCCCACATCCCTTCCCCCACCGTTATTGTTCCCAGATCCCGACGCCGCCAAACTCTATTCTTCCGCCACTCGGGGCTTCAACTCTCATCATCAGAGCCATTTTCTACTTCTCTGGTTTTGAACTTCTCGCCACCTCAAAGAATTCTGAAAAAAAGTAGAAGAGGGAAAGGGAGGAATCGTGAGAGATGAAGAGGTGCGCAGCAGATAAAGAATTTTTCAACCAAGCGAAGAGGAAAAGATCAGAAGAAAAACACACGTAAAACCAATCCACGTTAGAAGGAAAATTATGGAGAGAAGAGCCATGGTAGTTATCAAAAATAAGAGCCATGGTAGCTATCAAAAATAAGCAACCAGATAATCTACAAATAAATAAAAAAAAAAACTTGCTAAATTATCATGATTACAGTGTATTGCAAAGTTTTTCAATCAAGTACAGCAATCTTCAGACGTCGTGATAGCTGCATCATTTCACATCCAAGAACTCATGTTATAATGCATTTTTATTCATATACTCAACTGCACATCGATCCAGTCCTAACAAACTTTCTCGGAAAACCATTTTTTATTTCTTAAACGACTGCAGTGAGACTATTCATTCACAGGTTATGGAAAATGGCTAATACTGAAACATCAAGGAATAGCTGATGTAAGTAATCTTTTTTCATACAGTGGGAGTTAATGATATTCATATATATATATATATATATATATATATATATATATATATATATATATATATATATATAATATGTATGTATGTATATGTTCTACTCGAAGCAATTCTAGAACGGGTCCCAAACAAAAGTTAGATTTACCCCTCAGGAATATGAAACATTAATTCCTTGAACGGTGATTTCCTGTATGGTCCCATGTAACTAAGTTTAAGCCGTCTGATATGTCATCAGTTCTGTTGTGATTTGTTTATTACAGTGTTAGTTCCATCTGCAGTAGTCTCGTACCTTAAACATACCGTGGATCAAGTGTACGTACGTTTAGAAATAAATAATCATACAACAAGGAACTCAACTACAACAGATTGGAAGATACTTTCTTTTTTGAGGAAGGGAAGGAGGGGAGAGTGGATATTACACATTGCAAATCGTAACGTACAAATACAAGTACAAGAGGATTATTGCTGTCTGCCACTGAATTTATGCTTTGTTTTGTCAAATTTGTGGATACATGGAAAATGCACAATGCAAATTCATGATTGTGGTTTACACGCTAAAAGCTAGGGAACATTATATGCACATTCATTTGTACATTTGTAGCGTACATGCATCTGTATAATTAATTACTTCATAAAAGCCTGGATAATTCTTCTTGACTTTTCCCAAAACAAATCTATTTCACTATACAATTACTAAATAACACTCGGCGGCTTAAAAGATAAAATGTATTGACTTATATATATATATATATATATATATATATATATATATATATATATATATATATATATATATATATATATATATATATATATATATATATATTATATATATGTGTGTGTGTGTGTGTGTGTGTGTGTGCGCGCGTTTGTGTTTTTGTGATGCATAACAACTGAGAGAAAGAACGATTCTCGAAAAAAGGTTCACTCATGAAGCCTGCCGGGTACTAGAGACTGTAATTTAGGTAAATTTAGGTAATTTTAAGTTGTATTAAAAGCAAAACCGGTGTAAATTTTTGGCATACTCGTATACTTGTTGAAAAAAAGCTAAATTGTTTACAGTAATCAACTGTGTACGATGTAAATCAATTAAACGTATTCTACTCTGCTTCTTAGGTTTCAAGATTTTCCTGTTCCGTTAACTAACATAGGAAGGCAATTATGCAGATAACCGAGAATGTTGGAGTAAACTTAATTGAAAGAAAAACTTCTTTCAATTATGAAATATTTCTATGGAGAGGAGCGCCTATTGTATGGTCGCGAAACCCATAAAGATTAATATTCTCCATAAATGACAGATGCCTCCCTCACTTAATGTCAACAGCAACTACATTCGTTAGATCGGTTATACACAGTGGTAGTATCCAGACACCGCTGCCCTAGGATGTGCCTATGGTTTGTGAGCACATAGTGAAGGGCTGTGGACCCCTTACTGAAAGAAGTGCCCCATATATGTAGAAGTAATCTCTCTTCCTGGAGCCAATGGTAACCATATGTTTAGTTCTGTGGGATGCCAAAAAAGAAAAATTGCAGCATTTACGCTGCTCTATATGGTGTCAAAGTCGCTAACTGGCTTGCATTACATAAAAACCAAAGAAAAGTAAAATACAAAGACTTGGGGTTTTGACAGTGCATACGTATGGTGAAGAGAAGAAATATGGTTTATGTGTTTAGGAAAACCTTAATGTTTCGGCACTGAATATGACAAAGGAGAAGAACAATGTCTGCGTCTAGGGCAGCTGAAAAGTGCAGAGCTAGGAATGGGTTATTACTTGTAGTATTAAGATGACTAGGGATTGGTAAGCCAAAGTATTATAGTTTGACTGTACGGATTTAATGTGGATAAACCAAAAGTTCTAGTAGACTTGTGGGTTTCTACGTCCAGGAGAGTGTAGGATGAGAAAAGAGGTTAGGTGTAGTATAGCTGAAATAAGGATAGATGCAGGGCATTTGCAAAAGATTGAGAAGCGACTTGGTGTGCTATGAAAGCCAAGGTGGGAGTGTAAGAATGAAGATATTGTTAAGCAACTCTCCTTTATGGAAGTGAAGTGTGGATGCTGAATTCGCATAAGAGAGAGAAAAAAGCTGAAACTTTTGAGACGGAAATGGCGAGAAACCTGGAGATATGTAGAAGTCGTAAGAAGTTACACATAGTTATAACAAGGAACAAACTATGAAGGTTCGGTGAGTTATCAAATGGTTCCCTGTGGAAAGAATACGGAAAAATATGTTGGTAGAGAGCGTTTAATTCTCAAGTCTTGAATAGATGAACGGGAAGAGGTTCAAGAAAAGGGTTTTAATATTAAGGAACCACGAGAGTGCTTACAAGGCAGAGATGAATGGTGCAGTGTGTGCACCGAATTTAGATGTGGTGGTTGTGAGTATTCTTTAAAAGTGTATGAAGCAACTACTGCCATACATAGGGGGTTCATCCAAGATGGAGAAGTTAAATGTATGAACGTAGAGGTGACCTTGACCTCCTTTCCTCTTGAGCCCACTCACTGTTAGAGTTAACTCCTCAATGCCACAAGCAGGCATATACAACATACACACATGCGCACACAGCACAGATATAATATATATATATATATATATATATATATATATATATATATATATATATATATATATATATATATATATATATATATATATATATATATATATATATATATATATATATATATATATATATATATATCACATGCATATACAGTATATACATAATTATACATGTGTGAGTGTGTGCGCACGATACCGTGTACTTTCATCATGCTACGCGGAAATGTTTTGCACTACTTTGTAAGTTACACTGAGAACATTACATTGCAAAGGCTGCTATAAATGCGCAGTCCTTAACTCGAAACCACGGACAAGATCATCACAAACACGCAGCGAAACCGTCAAAATGAAATAAGATTAACATTAGATTCTTTACATCTGCTTCGGTAAATCATTTCCCGAAGAAATTAAATAAGTAACTTAACCGCACGATTGAAGAATACTTTCGTGCTTTCATTTATGAAATGATATATATATCCCTGCAAAATCTATGAGCTCGAAATGGAACTACGATGCTCAATAGGGGAATTCAGAGGTTACAGAAGTAATTAACCTGATGCAGTAAGTTTATTTGCCTTCTTTCCACATCACCGACCCAACCCACGCAACCCCCACTTCAAAATGAAGTACTATCTGAAGCAAAGTTTTGAAGGTAGTCAGAGTGCTTATAGTTCAAGGTGTAACTGGCCATTTTAATATAGATAACACTCGCGTGTTATAACGATAGTGAAAAAAACCGGGAAAAAAGAAAAAGTAAAGGATAAGGGAGAAACAGAGCGGTCATGGCCATAACAGTCACCTTTAGCCATAAAGGGAACCAAGAGAGGTGGAGGACGTAGAGCGCAGCCTGATAATAATAGCTGCAGAAGGTGCAGCGAATATAATATTTGGTAGATGCAGCTTCCTGTGACTGCAGTGAGCGCCCGTTAGGTACCATCTAAAACGACCTTATAATAGCGCATTAACTCCCAAGTTGTAATTGTTGAAGACATGTTACGTATTGATAATCCATTCGATTGTCTGGTAGAAAATGTATCTGCTTAAGTTTTCTGGATGTTTGGTAAAACTTATTAGAGCGACTGTATACAGAATGGGCTTGAAAACACTGATCCTCTAAAGGCTGTTTCTTAAGACGAAAAACTGATCATCTCAAAGTTTGCTAATGCAACTTTATAATTCGGTAGTTTAACACAACGCTCTGTTACAACCGTAACACTTAAGAATTGTACACAAAATCCCGTGTAACGATAACAATTTCTAAACAAAAAATGCATAAGCCAAAAGTTTCTTAATTTACACAATCATAATTCAGTACATGCAAAGTTTTGTTGTGTCTCTGTTATGATGTACGCTGCCATCTCGCTAAAGTAGATTCGTGACTTGTTACTAGAGGAAGTGTTTGTTAACTTTTCAAAGAGTTGTTTACGCTTATGACGTAGCATACCGTAACGAAAAACCCATGCTTTTATTGTTTGAGAAATAGAGAGAGCTTTGGAAAATGGGAGAGCCGAGAATTTTACAAATTGGATTCACCACATATGCTGAGTTTTCTGAGTCAGCTATACCTCACAAAAACAACTGGTAAGCCTACCTCATAACACATATCTACAACTGTGACAAAAACATCTATTAGGCTAAACGGACAGAAATGTCTATGAACTAATTCTAACCTAAGTTTAAGGTCTCATCATGTGATCTGCCTGATATCCTTGATAATTAAGCAAACGAGTAAATGGGCTACCTCGAAACAATGTCACAACACGGAGCCAAAGGACAACTAATGTCATGGTAGCAATGTAAAAGATCATGGTCATACTCCGAATGGGAAAGGTGTTTTTAATTAACTAAATTAAGACTGAAAGAGTATGCCTTTTAAAGATAATTTTAAAATGGGGATCTCACCTCCACTTAAGAACCTGGTGTGCACACCTGAAACTGTACGTATATACTATACATGTATAGTATATACACAACCCGCCCAGGCCCAACACACACACGAGTGTGTTAGATCCAACAACCACAAATAAATTCCGATATAATAATCGATTAAGTAAAACACAATTGTAAAAATGGGATGTTGGGCCCAGTCAAGTCCCTTAATATTAACATTACAAGGGCTTTGGTCCGATCAATGCACATAGCCTACTCAAAACGAGAGAGAGAGAGAGAGAGAGAGAGAGAGAGAGAGAGAGAGAGAGACTTTACAGGAAATATACAGTAACTGGATAAATCTTTTTGTTTGTTGTTTATACCATATAAATCATGACAATAATACGGAGCTTATTCAGTAAACAAGTAATAATAGCTAACAACGGGAAATCTATGTTACCCATGGAATGTAAGTGAACAGTGCTACTCTAACTGGTGAACTGTTTATGAACCCCATGCAGAAAACTTCCACAATGCACTTACAGTAAAAGCGCACGATTCAGTGCAGATTACATTCAATGTTCACTGTCCTAAAAACTGTTACTGTATTAGGAAAAGAGCAAGCTCTGTTTGAAATGAACCTGTCCCACGTCTCTTGTTAACGGTCGAGAAGGTGATAAGGTTTTAGGTCGGCGATTGTCCAAGCCGATTTATGCCTTGTAGCCTTGGGGTAAAACATGAAATCTGAAGTGGGATAAGAACGTCAGCACGCCGTCCTTGTTACGAACATGTGTTTTGTTGTGTGTAGGATTCCGCTAACATGTTCCTACCATCCGCTATGGTTCTTAAATCCCAAACCTTCTTGTCTAATGTTACTGGAGACAGTGAACATATCTAACGTCGGTAATACTATGAAGTTTCTTTACGAGTTTTACAAATACTATAGTTCTGAAGAAGAGCCAGATGTTTAGTGCTTTTTCTTACGTGGTATCATCTCAAATGGTAGAATAAATGTCATGCTTTACTGAAAAAATCTGATCGTGTGTGAATGAGGTGTTTGATATTCTTAATGGTCTGTAAAACTTGAAATCCATACTTAATCAAACTGGAGCAAAGGACTAAGCGCTGATAACTTAATCGCCAAGCCTGGTGTCTCTCCATCGAAAAAAATTCGTGCTTTATAATTCTGTTTTTACATTACCATTTCTTAAAATAATTTTTTGGCCCTTTTTCTCCCTCGTTTTCATTTGGTCGTTTCGTTAAATTATACATATATGCTATTTCGCCACGTTTGCAAAGAAAGCGTTTGGGAGTATTTCCAAGAGACTGACAAGGGTAAAACTGAATGCCAATCCACACATGCTTTTCTTATGATTTCCCTCAATTTCGTAGTCTGAATTCCTAAAGATCGTTGAATTTTAATTGTTCCCGAATATAAAATGTAAATTTTGTCTACTCGAAATCGCAGTAATTTCGTACAACTTCATCACCTGCTAAAGAAGAAGCTCGCAGACGGAAAACGGTCAATAAATCCAAAGTTCAGAAAAACTCGTGTAACGAAAAACCTCCGTTAGGATCTCAATCGTTTAAAAAACAAGCGTCTCAAAGAGGTCCGTGACAGGGAAAGGTTTTAAAGTGAGACAGTACAAAATGGGAATGCAAGGAAACGTGCAATTGAGCGTTGAAAGCAGATAAGCAGAGGGAGACCGATAAGATGGGAGTTAGGCTCATATTTGATTTAGAGTTTGAGAAACACACTTGCAGTAAAACAAAACAATTTACGTGTTTCAAGAGTTGATACAGACATCCTACAAATACACATTCTAAATGCAAGAAACAAATAAACTGATCCCAGACAGGGAATTATAAGAAATCGCATAATATGCTGCGCTGAAATACAAAAAAAAAATGTTGAAAGAGAAGATTGTGTTACAAGAACAAAGTAAGTAATCGCAATGAAATTATAAAATACAAAAAAATAACCAGAAAGGATAAATGCACATACTGGATGACTACTAACATAGCTAGGATATTGTATGACATGCAAAGATAGAGAGAGAGAGAGAGAGAGAGAGAGAGAGAGAGAGAGTACATCAAGATATAAAGATAAACAAGGAAAGGGAAATGTGAAGGGGGAGAAAAGGTCATCATCGACAGAAGAGTCAGTAAAAGAAAAAAAAAAAGAAAAAAAGAGAGAGAAAAGGACGCGAGTTAGGGGAAAAGCCGTGAACATGATGAATGGGGTTCTGCTGCATAGGGAGATAAGGGGACAGCTGAGCAGGGAAGGGACACGGAATTTACAGAAAGGAAATTATAGTGATGATGAAAAGACGGAGACGAACGGGAAAAATGCAAATGTGAGACAGGGCATTACCATTATGAGGCAATTATCATACACAGAATGTGACAGATATATAATTACCACACTACGACACAGATAATGCCTCTATAAATAACAAGTAGAAAATATAAAAATTAATATATATATATATATATATATATATATATATATATATATATATATATATATATATATATATATATATATATATATATATATATATATATATATATATATATATATATATACACACAAATATTATAAACATTATAAGCGAATGATGTCTTTCATCTACACCTTAAATGACCTGAGTACCAACTACATGATATAGGTAAAAAGCCTGAACTATGATAAATTTGCTGATGCGTAGTTTTCTTAAATAAATCTCAATTACATGGAAACAGCAGTTTCATCTTACAATGATTATATAATCGCATGACAAACTTTTTGCGGATTAAGAATTAAAGCACTGTTATTCACTCAGATTTGCTCACTGTTTCATGAATTAAGGTTAAGCTGTTTTCTTTTCAAAGACAAGTCTTAAGTCTGTAAGACGGGTTGAGCATCTTCTAAGGAGGATTGCATTATTGTATTCCAAAACTTTTGATAATTTTCTTTCAAGTTTATATAATAAACTGTTAGGATGAAGGAGCTGTCATCTTGGATAATTCTCAGTTTTATTGAAATGGCTGAATGTTTTCTGGCGCCAGTTGTTCTACCGCACAGTTCTGGAGATTAAAGAGTCGAGATATGTTATCTTATTATAATAAGGCAACATATGCCAGAAAAATATCATAAATGGGATATGGAAAAACTGTCACTATTTGAGGCAAATACCTCTGTAGTACATAACATCGTTTACTTCCCGTAACTGACAAAATAGTGATACAATAAACTGTAAATGCAGCATAGTTAATGTGGAAGACTTCATTACTGTATTTACTTTTTATGCTCATATCATTGTTGACGAATAGGTGAGCGAACTCACATATATGAAATTATAGAAATAAATGTTTCTTACACTGTGTATTCCAGCATAAGATCAAAGACAATTATAATGATAACAACAACCTCTCTCTCTCTCTCTCTCTAGTGTCATCTTCTGATAACAACAACCTCTCTCTCTCTCGTGTCATCTTCAGACATTTCCCGTTCGTTTCTCAATAGAGAAACTGAACAACTTTTATGAAGGGTTCTTCATACACCTAGGTGGTACTTCATACTGTCAAGTAATCAACATACTTCTGTTCAAGAGCCTTTGTCTTTCAACCACCTCAGGAAGTTGAAAAGGCCCTATGCACTGGTGTGCAATTACAAGTCACTTTAAAAGGAACGTTGAATAAGCAAGTATCGTTCTTTCAAAATATTCATATTTTCCCCAAACACTGTATACAACTTCAACACCAACCTTTCAATTGTATCTACTATTTCTCTGTAAGAACTCGTAGCTAAAACCATTCTTTCGTGGAAAGAGAATTACATGGTAGAAACGATAGTGAAGTAGTCATCAATGTAAATAAAAGAAATATAATTATATGTATATATCAGGAGCATGAATAAACGACCCTGCCCTTACTTTCATGTAACATTTACAGAAATATATGAACACATGCATGCAAACACAAGATCATCAACCTATTATATTTAGAAGATGAAGGTACGATGATAATGGCAGGCTCTAAAGCAGTAGGACAATATACCAACCGGGGTAGAAAAAAGGCGTGAAAGCATGTGGCATTAATAGAATCATATTTGACGACAGGTAAAGTCTTGCTAACAATGCTACGCTTTCCGGCGGCATTAAACGGTTTTGTCAAATACTCAGAAATATAAATTGCATTGTTACCTACACTCTGAATTATTGTGAGAATGTTATTAAAAGAAAAAGCTAAATGGTATTCGTAACATTTTACCGGTATATGATCAGTAACTTCTTACTACATACCCCATATACGTACAAAATTTGGACAAAAGTTAATAAAGTAAAAACAGTAATTCATTATGATGGCGAGACCTGAAAATGAAGAGAAGGATTTTTTTATCCTACAGTCCGTAAACGTTTGTTATTATGAGATGATGTAAGCACATAAAAATACCTCATAATATTATTTGAGAAAATAACAATAATGATAATAGTAGTGTAAAAAAAACCACCATAATGCCGCAGGTGATCACGCACAGAGATATCCAAAATAAACATTTGCCAATTGAGTTCTGCTGTCATAATGTTAGCATCAATAACAGTAAAAATAAAAGAGTTTTAATTATGATTATATTAACGGTTTCCTATCTATTTATAACTTGTATCTATAATTATTCTAACCATGTTTATTATGATGCGTATTACTGAAAAACTTTATTGGAACAAGTCAATGACTTTCACAATTTTCTACTAGCCATTTTCATTCACTTCGGTAAAGTTCTTAAAACAAAGGTTGCAATACGTAACCGTCTATCACCAGTTCTCTCAAATTTTATGAGATTTTTGGGAACATTACGTTCCCAAGATTACTGAACTACCTGCACAATGGAGGGGGGGGGGAGGTTGAATCCACTAAACTATTAGTGAAAATGCTCAATGTATACGTCATCTTTTTATATAACAACGCTAAAAACAGGCTGATAATTAACAAACTAGCAACGCTGTTTAAAAGCTTCCAGCTAGGGATTGTGATTCATTTGACTTGGGCCAGAGGAATAAGGAACTATATACATCAGAATAAATCAACATTAATATTCAGTACAAAAATTACCAAAAAAAAAAAAAAAATGTTCATTTTGCACAAATAAGTGAACAATCACAGAGAACTGATTCATTCCGTAGTAGTGTAATAACAAGATGTAATAAGCCTGAAAAATCTAGGTTAATACAGCTTACATATGAAGAAAATATTTATTCCAAATCTAAAGGTTTTTATCGTACACTACACGAGATGTTCGAAAGAATTGAAAGAGAAACTTCAGTTAATTAGTAATTATTGTTAATGTCCTTAGCTTCTTAATTAATCCAGTCTCTTAAGTTAATCCCAGCTCGCTGTTTCTGATCTACAGATCAAAATCAAATGTAAGAATATTTTAATGCACTAAGATGATTTCATGTCCTTTTAATATGTACAGTATATATACATTATATATATATGAACATATATACATATATGTATTATGTATGTGTATCATACATATAAATCGACATTTCTTTATAATGCTTTTTCTGTTGCAGTAGTTTGTTTGAGAATGCCTGAGGGTAAAGCGAAAGATCTTGTACTCGAAGTTTCTTTGCCACGTTCACACACACACACATATACATACATACATACATACATATACATACATATATATATATATATATATATATATATATATATATATATATATATACTATATATATCTCTCTACAGTATATGCTAACTCAATCTTCTATTATTTTCTCCCTATTTCAGTACTTCTTCCTATACATATATATACATACATACATACACCACTATATATATACAGATATATAGCAAACTGAGGTAGTCTATACCTTATGGAACTTTCCCTCAGATACACATTACAACGCTGGTCATCCATTCCACCACTCTTCCGCCAAGGCACAGTAGCATCTCACTTCTAAAGTCATAAACTACTAGTGTATCATCATTTTACACTAATCTAATTCCCTTGCACGACAGCGGCAGCTACTTTCACAACCATTCTTGAACTAAATCACACTAATACTTTCAATTTTAAGCATTCATCTCTGCCTATCTTCTATCCTCAATATTCAATATACTAGCACAAAAATAGACAAATACATATAATATACACACACACACATATATATATATATATATATTATATATATATATATATATATATATTATATTTATTATCACAAATACAAAATAAATATATACAATATATTACATATACATATACAGTATATATTAGCAATCCACAGGGAAAATGTCATTTTCTGTGGGATTCCTATATTGAAGTCACGTGCATCTACTGTGATTCTTTAAACACACACACACACACACACACACACACACACATACACATATATATATATATATATATATATATATATATATAATATATATATATATATATATATATAATAATATATATATATATACTCATATATATATATAATAACTCTATATATATATATATATATATATATATATAATAATATATATATATATATATATATATATATATATATATATATTGTATATTAGTACGCCTACAAATAAATATAACCCATTCAGCCACTGTTCTGTATAAAATACATCAAAGTTACTAGGCAATGTAACCGATTTCTATATAGAATCAGCAAAACGTAAAGTTTGATTAACAACGAACTAATAATGAGAGATAAAATATAACTGAAATTGTCTACAAAAATCTGTAGCTGAAGTGAACCAAATACAGACATTTTAGCAATAATGCATACAATATTAATATAATTTCAACTGCAATAATTTAATTAACAACATTATGGAAATGAGATCCAAAGATTATGGAATGACCTCTTGGTCAATCCGAATGCTAATGAAATTCATCCAAGATTAGGATGCCAAAGGTTACAATGCCCTAATTTGAATGAGCTGGGAAAGACTTGAATTCCGACTGCAGCTTCCCGAGCAGTTTCATTTTCATCTCAATGCGTCTGAAGATATAACAGTATAGGAAAAGCTAATAATTATGGTAACAAAGACACTCAGGTTTTAATGATCTTTATAGAGTGACACTTACAAGGTCCAAGTGGAATACTTAAGATTATTTTTTCCAGTGATTTTTGCTTGGTGCATGGACTGTTAGATCATACCTTGGATAAAGGAGTCAAATTACGCGTTATCTAGAAAATATCATAAGCAATAAATTTCATTTTATTAATATGAAACGTGTCCTTCGGAGGGTACAAACTACATACTTAAACGAAAGAAAATGATGAAACTCTCCCTTCTCGTTTGTGTCCCATGTTTTGTCTTTTCACCATTTTTATATTCATCAAAAAATTTCTCAGTGTTTTTTCGTATTGTCAAGACCAACGACACAGTAACCAAATATCTCCTTTCTTTCCCAATCCTAAAAAAAAAGAAAAAAAAAAGAAAAAAGGAAAAGAAAGCTGAATGAAGAAACCCGAGGGTCTGACCCCGAGGAATGCAAGTGATACGCCTCTTAAAGGACGTGAGAACATAAGTCTGGAATACAGGAGACGGAGCAGAATTCCAAAGAATATAATAAATCAGCAGCCAAGAGGACAATAAAACTTTACTGCATCTAAGCACTACGCCTAGTTTTTTTCAGGAGGCTTTAACTATTCTGCATGTATGGTATCTCCCTGACAAGTATGAAGAAACCTGAATTCTCGACTGCTGCTAGGAGTGAGGAAATCATTCACAGTTTCTGAAAAAAAATTAATAACTAGTTAGGTGCGTAACCGGGGAAGTAGGTATTCCAGATAGAGTCAAAGTAACATAAATGTTCTAAAACTCTGAATAAGAGTAACTTACTCAAATGGATGCATTTTGCAGAGTAGCGTGCTCACAGAATACTTAACAACAAGGGTTTTTAGAATAAATAAATGTTTAAAAGACAACCAGCAAAGAAAACTGTGCAAAAGGTCAAAGTAAAGAAATAAATGTTTAAAAGACAATAAGAAAACTGCGCAAAATGTCAGGGTAAAGAATCAAAATATGAAAATAAATGTTAACCGCATTTTCTCCGATGGAGGAACCTGTAAAAATGATCGATTCTTGCAAAAACAAGAAGCAATTTTTGAGAACCCTCCATTAAGTAATGAAGGGGAGAGGAGATAGTAATTATCTGACAAGATGGCTCTACAACAAAGAAAGTAGGTGGCCGGGAATCAGAACTTTTGGTACACAACTCCCGTCAAGTTGAAGAACGCCAAGGAGGAGGAGGATGAGAAATAAGAAGAGGGGAAGGGCTCCTTATGGAATGAGAATCTTTTCCCTTGAGCGATATGAGGTGACTTGAAGCCAGCATCAGACGAAAATAATGGTAAGGAAAAATCCTCTACTTCTAAAGCACCTCATGCTATTCTTGGGGCCATAAGCAGATAAAGTGCGAGTACGTGCGTGCAGGGAAAGCCAGACACACCGACTGGATTCATATTAACCACGAAAGGGGTTAAGGAAAAGTGTTAAAACGTGACAACAGCTTTGTGATAAGAAGTACGATGGAAGTATAACAAGAGAAAACTCTTTCTTTTTCTTTATTTACGCATTGACAAAATACAGAAACAATGTTTTAACTATCGTAATAAGTTTTATTAGTTTTTATATAAAAAAGGATGGAGAGGAACAAAAATAGTAAAAGACATTCTACTGAAGCAAAGATGAAAACACTAAATTTTAACTATCAGTAAGAATTAATTTTCTATAGTATTTACGAAAACATCTACACGGAAAAGCACATCAAGATCGTAAAAGTTCTGGGCATAAAACAACATTAGTAAAAAAATTTAAAGAATAATGATTAAGAAATGGAAAACAGCGATATATAAAATCATGTACCGATTTGTGTAGCAGCCTGACAGCTATTGTAAATGTTAAAATTCAAGCAAACTATTCACATCCTATTTCTACCCTCGACACAGGGAACACGTATGACTCAACACACTGTGAAGACGTGCCAACAAATAAATTACGCCGCCCTCCCCTACCTTTATAGAGATTTCTAATTACAATAATCTAGCTATTCTGAACACGCATCCATGATGAAAGATTTGATTCTTAAGAAGTACTGATGTAATATTTTTTTCTCTCTTTTTAAAAATATAATTTTTTTTTACCTTTATCTTACAAATATACCTTTGAATATAAAAACAATGATTCATAAATGATGCACAAAAATAACTTCTGTACTTATTGAAATTTTGAAAATGGAGAAAATAATATCACATCCTGTCAAAAAAACCAAGTATCCGAGTCCGAAAAACGATCAGACACGCTACGCTTAAAAGGCTGAAGTTATCTTGATGGATGGCAAGATTCTGAAAACTCAGTCGAGGTAAAGCAGCTCGCCTGATGACGTGAATTATCTGTAGGATGATACATTCTACTCTAATTTCGTCGCACACTAAGCCCTCTTGACTGCGTGCAATGGAGGGCATTGTGAAATACCAGCTTTAAAGGTAATGAGGGTCAAACGAGTTTATCTGTTTTGTTGGGATTTTGTTCACGGTTTAATATAATTTTTTTCAAAGAATGCTGATTTTCTCAACTGTATATCTTCGATAACTGAGATAATGAGAGGCACCGACTAACTTTTAATTGGGCTTAGAGAAATAACACGCACAACGGACTCTATCACCTTACTCTTATCCTAAAAATAGACGCACAAAAATAAAACAAGTGCCTTCAAAGTAAGCTTGAGAACTGACATGGAACTCAAAGGAGATGGAAGTAACTCGGCAGCACATCATTGTTTTGCTTGAACCAACAAGCAACGAAATACCCAACAATCCTGTTGGGTATTTCGACAATAAAATTTTCCCACACTGTTAAATCCTGGAAGCGTTTGTGTACGATTATAATTCGATCTGGACTCTACAATTATGAAACCTCCAGATGTGTAAATGTCGACATGGAGCAACGTTGCAAAGAAAATCACCAATCAGCAGTTTATTCGTAAGCGTTATGGCATGTTCGTATACGGAAATCATGTTTTTACTCTAAAACTAAATCAAATGAATATCCTTGTTAATATACAGCTTAATGAAAATACTGAATACCTGACAACAGTATCTATAAATATTTAGTCATGCAACATTTTAGCATTCATACATACTGTAAGTGATTGTATACATATATAATTGTCACAGTTTGTCACCCAAATTACACTAATTTAATGCAATACTACCGACGAATAATGCCTATTTTATTTTACACCACCTCATCACATCATAATACATACAATTACATATGTGTACATATATACATACACATATATATATACAGAGAACGAGAGAGAATAATAAACTGCCACAGTTTTTATCCAAATCATACAAATTCACCTGACAACAAACTCTAATAAATAGAGAATAAAATTAATTTGTTTTCCACAATTATTTTGCGGTGGACATCAACTCAGTTTCTACAGTATCTAGTCTTTATCTTTATATAAAATTTAAACTTTTAAATAAAACATTTCGTCCAAAAACTGAGTACAGCACTGCGGGAATAATGTAATATGCATCAAATTACCATATCTTAGGCATGTTAATTATCTTGTTCGTCAAAGTTACAAAAAACATCTAAACCCAATTTTTTTCTTAAATCAGCTGACAGCTCAATCTTTATTAACTATCATCAGTAGCATCACTGATAAGAAAGAGATCTCCTCTTCCTTCTGACCTTAATTTAGATGCCATGTGTTTGCCTGTTCGTATTGTACAATGTTCTATTCAGTTCCACTCAGATTTATCACTTTACTAACTAGGACTACAATAATGTCCTTGCTTGTGTGTGTGTGTATATATATATATATATATATATAATATATATATATATATATATATATATATATATATATATATATATATATATATACACTGTACATATAATATGAGCAGTATTAGCAGTGGGCGGAATCATTTTTACACATGGCGCTGCACACCTACTGTATCTTGTATCCATTTTCACTCCTCTAGAGCATTATGACCCTTCATTGCAACATCCATTCCACCCTGTTATGACTCAAAATATAGCAAGATCTAACGGAACCTACTTAATTGTACTGTGTTCGGTTATCCTTTTCTACAAGATCTGAGGAATCTTTACTGTCACGCATAGGATCTTCGAATGGATTTAACAAACAGCTCATTTAGCCAAAGTACATATTACTTTACCTTTCTCTTTTAACTCGCTCTAATTCATTATCTAAACTTTTGTTATCATTTGGGTTGACAGAAAAGCTTCAGCTTCCCTTCCCATATCTAATAGTGTATTTCTGGGTCTCGCTTTATCACCAACGTCTTCCTCCAAATAATCCATAGCCCTCTTTAGTATACCTCATCTCCCATACCCACTTCTGCTAAAGATCTAAATCATGGAAGGGAAACCTATTGATTTATTTTGAGGCTTCATGCAACCTACTATAACATTAATTAGCACCCTCTGAGAGAAGTCATAACTAAATTTTTTTTATATCATGAAAAACAGCTTACTTTGTTACACTAATATTTTAGTTCACATATTAACGAACTTTCAGCTGTGAAAAATAAGCATCCGTATTTTTTTCGAAAATTAAAAATATGCAAGCGTAATCGGATACGCGTGTTACTGTTGCCTCATTCATAATGCATTTTCTTTATTCACTTGAATTTTGTCGTTCCACAAAATTTACTCTAAGCATGGCGTCATTTCACGACATCTAACTCCCTTCACCATTTGGTATCCCATCCCTGTTCTAGTCCTTCATTCTTTCTTCCCCTTTCCTGACTTTCCATCCTCTTTTATTTTCACTTTGTCTCACTGTATTTCCATTTGTTACAAGATATGAATTAAGAGAGCATAACTAAATGAAGATCTAAGAAATAGTATTTATATGTTTCTATAATATCATAACTCATATTTTGATGCTCCATGGAAACGACATCCACTGTCACCCTTGTCTTATCAAGTATATGTGTGTGTATATATATATATATATATATATATATATATATATATATATATATATATATATATATATATAATATATTTCTTCTGCAAAAAATGTCTACAAACTTAACTCATAACACAAAAAATCAAGTTGCTTAATTTACGTCTGAAAAAAAAACACGTGTTTTATCCTGATGCCTTGACTTTGTTTCTTTCGCAACCCTTCTCAACGATATTGAATCTAAGGGCACTCGATTAATCAATCACCGTTTCTGTCAAGTCAACTGAGAGAATCCATCCTCTCACAGTCATCTACACCCAACATGATACAAGCCAGGCTGTTGACGCTAACTTTACTTTGTGATGATAAACAGTCGCCAGTTTGTTCGAACTGTTTCTTCCCCTCTTCCTACAAACTTCCTATAACATTCCCCGTTGTTAAAGGAAGTTTCTTTCTTCCTTTGGCATTAGCCTTGACTTTGCTTGCTATAACTTCAGCTCTGTAACCAAATAGGTCATTCAACACAATTGTGTATTTTCTTTTGTGACTTGGTTCGCAGAGAAGTACACTTTCCAATCCGTCTAAAGTTTCTTTGAAGAAAAACTGGCAGTGCAAAATATATTTAATATGAAGGTTCCTATTCATTAATGTTCCAAATGAAATATTACTCAAGTGGAAGAAAACGTCAGAAAAATCACAACAGTTCGAACAACTATTCTATCAACATTTCTCCTTCTTAAGGCAGAAAAGTCTATCTCCTTTCTTCATCCCTTTGCCTTGTTCACGTTTTCTCCAAGCCTGGGCTAGAAAAGAGCATTTAGGCTGCCCGTCCCACTGATGTCTAAGCTTAAAAAAAAAAGGGGGGGGGCCATAAAGACCGAGTTCTAAGTAGCTATTCTGACAAGATAAAAGGGCACATATGATAAACTGTCATCACTCCGAGGCTAAATGCTGATTCTCTCACAAGATGCAAGTTTATTTATTGTTACAGCCCGTCCAAATACAGAGTGACAACACATCCCTGTTGTGACACTTTTCAATCTTACTGCTTTTGCAAGTGTTAAAGCCAGGAAGTTTGCGTCATCAAAAAGGAATGAACAAACAATAGAGAATGGGATTTTATTTGATGACTTTGCTATTTTGACAATTGTGTGTGTGTGTGTGTGTGTGTGTGTGTGTGTGTGTGTGTGTGTGTGTGTGTGTGTGAGAGAGAGAGAGAGAGAGAGAGAGAGAGAGAGAGAGAGAGAGAGAGAGAGAGAGAGGGGGAGAGAGGGAGAGAGAGAGAGAGAGAGAGAGAGAGAGAGAACAAATTTCCTCTATCATAGCGTGTGATACGGATGGATTGCACGTTCGTGCATCTTTTACCACTTGAGAGATGAAGGGAAAGATCCGCACTCTCATAAACCAACGTAAAATTATGATATCTAAAATCACTTAACTTTATTTTTTTTTTTTTTTGCTATAGATATTTTGTTTCCCCGACGCTTACTACGATGGATGTTTTAGACTCGCTTTTGCGTAGGGTTCAAGCTGACTTTAATAGGCTATACAGAAGCTGGAGGCAATATAAAGGAAACTGGGGTATTGATAGTTTCAAGTATCTTTATATTGAAAATCTAAATGAAATTCATCGAGATTGCGTCTTCTGCATTGCAGTGGTCTTTATTTCAGAAAGTGTAATCACTGCACGACAGAGAGAGAGAGAGAGAGAGAGAGAGAGAGAGAGAGAGAGAGAGAGAGAGAGAGAGAGAGAGAGAGGATAAGTGTAACAACAAAATGGATCCCAAAACTACAACTTCATCCGGAACTGCAATATTTAACCAAGGAATCTGTTTAGATGGCGATGATAAACATAACGATTGTTCCATGGCTGTCATAAAAGATCTTTATAAAAATTTGATCTAACGTCCCGTATAAGAACAGCAAGTACAAAATTTTCCTACTTTTTGAAAACAGACTGGCTTTATAAATATTGTACACAACAATTCTTAAACATAACCATGCACAAATGTCAATTAAGTAGAGATATTTTCACACACAATAATGAATGTGTGTATATATATATATATATATATATATATATATATATATATATATATATATATATATATATATATATATATATATATATATATATATAGTCATGATCATGCAGCAGTGCAAGGGAAGGATGGCTCAATTATGATCTAGATAACTGCAACTGACTTACAAGGGGCTGCGATCAGTGAGCAGAAAAATGTAACAGTGAATATACTCAAGTTATCATAAGGTTAAGGTTTCAAGGGAAACTTTAGTGTCCACTAAAAATTTATAATTCACTAAATAATCAGAAGAGAAATATTTACAGAAGTTATCAATGGAGCTCCGTGGCACTATACTAATTACTTTACTATGTGTACAAATCACTAAGCAAAGTGCCACAAACTGTGCAAGCGTTATCACTAAGCCTTCTTAGGCTATGATATGTCACAAAGATATGAGAATGAATGAATGATTTTAAGTTATCAGGCTTCGTGACTTCTATGGTCAATGACGCTGATGTCAATTAAAAGACTACATAGTGTAGTATATTTATAAAATAATTAAAACTTGTAGGAAATAAAATTATATCTTAAGTAAAACTCCAGCTTCTAAAATATATTTAAAAATGCCACTAGCATCACACATCACACCCTATCCAAGGATCTTGGCAAAGATGTACCTGCCATCCCCACCCCGAGCTTCAGAGAGGTATTGAACTCTTAAATCCCTAAGACTGGGGCATTCGACCAACAAATGCTTTACAATCAAGGGGACTAAGCAATCCTCACAGTATGGGCAGTGCCTGCCTGTCATTAAAAACTCATGGGTTAAACGAGTATGGCCAATGAGAAGACGACAGAGGGCAGTTCCCATCTTCGGGGCATAAAGTTATACTTCCCAGGAGATATGACACTTTTGATCTCTCTCATCTTACTCTGTAGACCAGAGTCCCAATGTTGTTGCCAAATATCACAAAGAGACCGCCTGATATTCGGCTAGAAATCACTGTGTAATATTGGACATCTCCTTGGAAGTAGTTCTGCTGCAGCTGTTTTTGTCAATTTATCAACCTCTTCATTTCCAGGCACACCAACACGTGCTGGAACCCAGCAAAATTCCACTCTGATACCTATGTGCTCAATGATGACAAGTCACTCTAGAATCTTTAAAACTAAAGGGTTGGTTGGATTAAATATACTAAAGCCTGTAAAACTTTTTCATCACTAAAAACTGTAAAATTGTCATCTTCCATTGTAGCTATTTTTTCAACATCAGTTAAAATCCCATACGGCTCTGCTGTAAAATTTGATGCTCCTAGAGGAAGTGCACCACACAATTAAAACCATTAGAATGTACTGCAAATCCAATGCCATTATTGGATTTGGAGCATCTGTGAATATAAAATTACTATTTCGATGAAATTCTGAATGTTCAAAGGAAATGGATCGAATTTCGTCTTCTGCCATATTTCTCTTAAAGCCTGTAAAATAATGACAGAAAGAGACTACAGGCCACTTCCAGGGAGGGGTTGTTGGATTCCTAAAGGGAATCACTCCACTACTGGTCAGATTTAGGTTATTCAACAGTTGTTTTACTCTATATGCGTAAGGTTGCACTGATTTAGGATGAGCCTCACAGTAGCCAAATAAATTCTCTCTATGCACTGCTTGAGATGCAAGAGAGCCTGGATGTCTCAGCAACCTATACCAGTATCTGATGACAGAAGACTGACGATGCAGTTGCAGAGGAAGTTCTCCAGCATCAACAAGCAGACTTGGAATGGGCGAAGTTTTAAAAGCACCTGTGGCTAGTCTAATGCCAGAATGGTGCACAGAGTCTAAAATTCTTAAACGACTGTGGGTGGCCAAAGAATATATTTCACAACCATATAATGACATAGATAGCATAAGGGCTTTGTACAATCTTACAATCTAAGAAGTGTTATGCGATCAGCTCCACAGGATGTGTCTGCTAGGACTTTAAAGATATTTAAAATTTCTAGGCATTTAGCTTCCAGCATCTCAAGATGTGAAGCCCATGCCAACCTTCGGTCAAAAACTAAGCCTAAAAATCGGGTTTCTTTTACACATGGGATTCTTTGTCCTTTCAGATATACATCAGGATCAGGAAGTAGTCCATGAATGTGGCAGAAATGAACTGCAACAGTTTTGCTGTTTGAGAACTTGAAGCCAATCAAATCTGCCCATTTCGTTATTCGATCAATTGTCAACTGATGTTTTCTTTCGATTGTGGACATTCTTGCTCCAGAAAATATGGAAATATCATCCACAAAAATTGTATGAAGGACATCATGAGGAATAATTGCAGAGATGCCACTTATTGCCAAGGCAAACAGAGTAACGCAGAACACATTACCTTGAGGGACTCCTACTTGTAATTTTTTCAGACAGAGTATTACCTACTCTTACCTGAAAGTGTCTGTGTTGATCCGCATTCAAGTGAATAAGTTTAAGAATTCCACATCTCCAAGCAGTGTCATATGCCTTTTCAAGGTCAAAGAATACTGTCACATGATGCTGCTTGCATGTAAATGGCTCACAAATTGATGACTCAAGTTGGACTAAGGCATCTGTTGTTGAGTGCAATTTTCGAAATCCACACTGCAGGTGACAAAATGCCCTTTTTTCCAAGATCCAGACAAGCCTTGCGTTGACCATCTTTTCCATTATTTTGCACAGACAACAAGCTAGTGCAATCAAATAGTAGCTTGTTGGTAAAAACTATGTTTATCAGGCTTTATAAAGCCTAAAATAATGGCTAGTTCCTATACAGTTGGGTAACTAGTGTCATGCCATATCCTGTTTACAATACTTAAAATAAAAAGCTTTTGTGTTTATTGATACAGGCCTTACCACAGCTGTAGAGTCAAGGGTTTTCTGTTCTTCTCGATTTCTATAATGAAAACCAAGAGCAGCTTCTGACTTTTGTGATACACTGGCAAAGTGCTCTGCCAGAGCATTACTAACCTCTACTGCACCAGTCATGAAGTGATCATTCACTTTGAGAACTGGAGGTGGATTTGGTGTCAATTTTCCTGCTATCATCCAGACTTTTCTCCAAACAGCTGAAGGCAGCATGCTGTTGTTAACTGAGGACACAAAGGATGACCAAGATCGAGGTCTTGCTGCTTTTGTTGCACAGCGGAATTGTGCTCGTGATTTCTTGTATATAATCATATTTTCTACAGTATGGTGCCTGCGGTATCGAGTAAGAGCTTGTCTGATAGCCCTGTGCAGTCCCTGGAGTTCTGATGACCACTAAGGGACTGGTCGCTCTCTGAAGAAACCTGTATTTTTACGGAAAGAGTTTATACCTCCTGTATGAAGAGTTCCATTTAGCAGGTCAATAGCATCATCAATACTGAAATTCATCTGCATTCCCCTCAACTTCACTAAGCTCTTGAAATTGAATCCAGTAAGCTTTGCCCAGGTTCCACCAAGGGGATCTAGGCATTGGTGGACTATTGCTAGCATTTATTATAATTGGTGCATGATCACTACTATACCAGTCATCCAAAGTTCGGATCCTAGAATGCACATGATCGGGTGCAGTAATGAAGGCAGGAGCACACTGGGATATCCGGATATCTTGACCAGATATGGCACCCGTAGTTTGCAGGATGATGGCACTGTTGACCTACAGGTGATTCCACACAACAGGTACTCAAAACACAGATCTGCAAGAACAGGGACGTTGAAATACATGAAATGAATGGAATGACACTTATCTTGGAATATGATAAGCAAATATCAAAGCACTTGTATCACTTCCTTACTGAATCTTTGCACTTGTAATAAAAAAAAAAAGTTAGAATTAACACTAGTATTTCAATATCGAGAACAAAACACCACAGTCAAAATCACATGAGTCTCTGAAGGAGAACTGTAAAAAGGTAGGCTATGGAAACAGGAGAACAGGTGGAAAAATAGGTTAAGGTCAAAATGGTGAGGATGAACAATCAACTGCTAGTTACATTACCTTAGTGCGTGGACAAGACGTGAAGGCAATCGGAGCCGGGTTCCCGTAATGAGAGTCAGTGGAAGCTGCGTCGAGTACTGTCCCCAACCATAGAGGGAGTGGTTAAAACAAAGGGCATTGGCGATCTACAGAGACATCAGTGCGCAGAGGGTAAGGTGGCGAGGTAGGACCACCTTCAGAGTGACAGCAGCAGAGGGAAGCCTAGGGGGCGTTCAGTCAGAGTCCCTGGGCAGAGAGACTTCCCGGCAGGAAGACGTCGTCAGATACACTAGCAAAGAGGGTCCATCGAAGCTTGTATTTATATGGTAAACGGCGCCAACGGTGGTTGTTTTGACAGTTTCTTCTTAATTGGTTCATTTGTTATCCTTGGCTTGGGTACACTGCTAATCCAGCAGGGTACCTGGAAAAGTCATCGAAGGTCAGCCAATTAAAGGTTTGAGGACGGAAGGGTACAATGCAAAGTTACTTAGCGAGGAGGAGTGAGGATGAGTGGAGGAGTCGCAGGTGGGTCAGGTCAAGATGGTGACCCTTAATGACATGACAGGTAAAAGCAAGGAGGGGAAGGTTCCCAGGAAGATCTTGTGGCGAGATTGACTGGGGGCGGTAATGATTTTGGGTATGGTCATAAAATTATTTCCTCATCTGACACCTGGTCATCATTATGGGACGGCAAATCAAAGGAGAAATGTCAAGGGGATTTTGGCAAAACATTCAGTACTGCTTTTAATTTATAAGTTATGTTATATCAAAATTAACAAGAATTATCAAGATGGGAGAAGCAAAATACAAACGATCAAAAGGACGTTTGTAACACCTCCCCACATTGGAAGACATTACACTCCCCTTTCAGGCGTGAACATCTTGCAGATTTTACAGTATTCTTGTTTATCAGTCCGAAAAAGCTCCTGGACGTTCACGCCTGAAAAGGGCATGTAACATCTTTTGTTGGGGAGGTGTTACAAACATCCTTTTGTCCATTTGTTTTATGCTTTTTCCATATTAATAATTAAGTATAAATTGGAGTAACTTGCGAAAGAAATACAAGATGTTTTGCACAGTAACTGACATTTCCCACGCCTTGCCCTTTCCAATAATGGCAACCCAGGTGTCAAATGATCAGGTAACAAAGCCCCCTGACCTGACCATATTAATCCTTGCTTAAGGGGAAAATCAGTAGCCTGTTGCACATTTATGCAGGCCCTTTGAGATTTAACCTATTGTTAGCAGTCCCCAGTCAATCTCGTCACAAGATCTCCCTGAGAACCTGCCCCTCATTGCTTTTACCTGTCATGCCATTAAGGGTCACTGTCTTGACACTGACTCACCTGCAACTCTTCCCACTCATCCTCGCTGCTCCTCGCTAAGCACCTCCGCATTGTACCCCTCCTTCCTCGAACCTTTAATTGGCCGACCTTCCATGGCCTTTCCAGGTACCTGGCAGGATTAGCAGCATACCCAAGCTGAGGATAACAAATGAACCAATTTCGAAGAAAATGTCAAAACACGACCACTGTCGGCACTGTTTGTCAAATAAAGATAAGCTCCAACAGACCCTCTTTGCTAGTGTATCTTACAGCGTCTTCCTGATGAGAAGTCTCTCTGTCCAGAGGCTCTGACTAAGTACCCCCTAGACTTCCCTCTGCTGCTGTCACTCTGAAGATGGTCCCGCCTCGCCACCTCACCCTCTGCGTGCTGATGTCTCTGAAGATCTCCAGCACCCTTTGCTTTAACCACTCCCTCTTTGGTGGGGGGCAGTACTCGGCGCAGCTTCCACTGACACCCTACTACGGGAACCCGGCTCTGATCTCCTTCAAGCCTTATCCATTTACTAAGGTAATGTGACTGGCAGTTGATTGTTCATCCTCACCATTTTAACCTTATCCTATTTTTCCACCTGTTCTCCTGTTTCCATAGCCTACCTTTTTACGGTTCTCCTTCAGAGACTCATGTGATTTTGACTGTGGTGTTTTGTTTTCGATATTGGAATACCGGTGTTAATTCTAGCTTTTTTTTTATTACAAGTGCAAAGATTCAGTAAGGAAGTGATACGAGGGCTTTGATATTTGCTTACTTATTCGAAGATGAATTTCATTTCATTCATTTCGTATATTTCAACGTCCCTGCTCTTGCAGATCAGAGTTTCGAGTACCTGTTGTGTGGAATTACCTGTAGGTCAACAGTGCCATCATCCTGCAAACTACAGGTGCCATATCCGGTCAAGATATCCAGACATCCCAGTGTGCTCCTGCCTTCATTACTGCACCCCCCTCCTGTACATTCTAGGATCCTCTCCCATCTTTGCGACATATTGTAGTCTAAGAAGGCTTAGTGATAACGCTTGCATAGTTTGTGGCACTTTGCTTAGTGATTTGTACATTTAGTGAATTAATTGGAATAGTGCCACAGGGCTCCATTGACAGCTTCTGTAAATATTTCTCTTCTGATTTAGTGAATTATACATTTTAAGTGGACATTCTAAAGTTTGCCTTAAACCCCTAACCTTATGATAATTTGAGTATATTCAATATTACATTTTTCTGTTCACCGGATTGCAGCCCCTTGTAAGTCAGTTGCAGTTATGTAGATCATAATTAGAGCCATCCTTCCCTTTGCACTGCTGCGATCGTGACCATATACATATACATATACATATATATATATATATATATATATATATATATATATATATATATATATATATATATATATATACATTTACACACATATATATAAAGGGTCAGCAATGTAAAGATACTTGCATTAGGAAGGTTATGCAGGTGAAAGGGGTGTATAAGAGTATTTCGTGA
>NC_089795.1:32112767-32137767 GCF_040412425.1 Macrobrachium rosenbergii
ACGTACATACATTATATATATATATATATATATATATATATATATATATATATATATATATATATATATATATATATATATATGATATATAGATAGATAGATAGATAGATAGATAGATAGATAGATAGATAGATAGATAGACATACGTGTGAGAGTAACAAGTGAGTCAAAAGAAGAAATAAGAAAGGAAAATTACGCAATCTTTTCAAATAAGAAGGGAGAATTACGCAATCTTTTCAAGAAAAGAGATATCCGGAGCAGTGTTAGGATGAGAACATTGATTAGACCATATTTAATTTACTTAAATACAATCTCGACTGAAAATAAAGGAAGAATTTCTTACAGTTTTATAAAAGAGTGAAAAAAAAAAAACTGTGAAATCGGAACAAATCATTTTATGAAAGTTAGTTTAGCAGTTCATCCTGCTTGACCTCTAGAGATCACTCGAAGTGATCTGAACACCGAAATTGTTGACAGAACCCAGTGGATGAGTTACATTATCAGGCAAACTTATCGAAGAATCGGGTGGGAGAGTGGAAAGGGGAACTCTGTCTCGGATGCAGTGAACTTGCCTCAGTTCCAGGATCCCATTCAGATATGCTCTCAGGGTCCTCAGAGTCTTTAAGTGAAGAAAGAGCAAATAGAGATTAAGAGCAAATGACACAGAACGGCCATTAGGCGAAGAAAGAAGAAATTTGGAGGGTTGAATCACAGTCAAAAACAATGAAAAGAAGAATAAATGGGCTGGATATGGTAAGGTAAAGAGGAGAAGAATACTGGAGAAAGCAGAGCCCTGAAGAACGCCATCTTAAGCGAGGAAGGAAGCGCATGTGCTATCAATTACTAAATACAAACTATCAACTCTAAAAAAGCATATGAACGTTCCTTGAACCTGACTTCACAGAGATATAATAAAAAATACAATCATATCTTTACCTACTCTTTCTGTGTGTGTGTGTGTGTGTGTGTGTGTGTGTGTGTGTGTGTGTGTGTGTGTATACTACATATTATGCTGTATGGGTTTACAGAAATATAAAAACTGAAAAAATTAAATGAATATCAAATCGATATAAATTATACTCTCTCTCTGTAGCGTAGCTTTTCGGCAAAAGAATGAATAGAAAATAAAGTGAATTCAAAAGTGGGCGTCTTTTTAAAATGTCTGAGGATCTCTTAGGTTAAAGGCAGTACTCCACTTTGGCTATAAATATCACCAGTGACTGGCCTGATTTTTCACCCCATTTGGCAGTGAATGTTTCCGCAAAGAATGGTCTCGCGAACAAGGTGATTTGGGTAACTGAGCATCTAGGATGATGACAGAGAGAGAGAGAGAGAGAGAGAGAGAGAGAGAGAGAGAGAGAGAGAGAGAGAGAGAGAGAGAGAGAGGAGGCGAGATAACGAGAAAAGGATGTTGTTAAAATAGGGAAAAACTCTTTATCTGTAGGTCTTAGATGATCAGGGTGAATTATTGATGCTGATCGTAATCTTAAGTAGTAGTTTTTGTACAATCAGACTTCCTCCTGTTTTAAATTTTATCTTCTAATTAATCACTGTTTCCAAAAACTGCCTGATCACTGAGATAATACCATTCAAGAAAACTAATCAAGATTTGTATAAGAGAGAGAGAGAGAGAGAGAGAGAGAGAGAGAGAGAGAGAGAGAGAGAGAGAGAGAGAGTAGTCTGAAGGTGAAACAGATATATAGCGAGTTTTCAAGAAATAAGATGACGAAAGAAGAGAAAGATTAACTGACAGAATATTCATGGCATGATGGCGAATTTAACGAAGATGACTTGGAACTGCACTGTACTGTCCTTATACGTTTTACTTCGAACTGATTTTATGCTGTGAGACCATTTTTGTATTTGATGCTATTGAGAGCTGATGGGCCTTTCGAAATCTCTCTTTACTGATGTTACATTTGGGCAAAAAAGCAATGTGAATTTTAATCTTCAAAATGTGGAAAACAAGATAACAAATCAAGAAGAAGCAATAAGGAAGAAAAAGTGAGGTTAGTGGTCACTACTGTCGTAAAGTCAATTTTCTGAGACAAATTTATATTTCCTCGTTTTTAACTCATTCGCACAACATTCAAACACAAATATGAACGGAAAAATATGTAAAATGTATATGTTGCAGCTACGTGATGATTTTGAGTCTTTTTTTGTATAGGTATAATTCTAACTGAGAGCAGACTTTTCACAAGCACTTTACACTATCTCATTGTGTTGATACATTCGTCGCCAAAAGAGATGATCAAGAAATTCAACGTCTAGTGCATGCTCTCCACGGAAGCTCTGTCCTCTGTTCCACGACAGGGATGATCCTGGCTTAAGCATCTCTTAGTCCCCGAGTCACTTGTACGAAACCCCAGGAAAGCCAGTGTCTAAGGTCTGCTGAAGGTCCAGAAGATTTCCGAGTTGTAATGGAAAACGCAGCGAGTCATTCAAACGTCCAGTAGTGCTAATCAAGGAAGCAGGCCATTCAACCAATAAGGTAGCTGGGAGTCTTTCAACAGGAAACCGAGCTACATCAGAAAAAGTATAACCAATTACGGCTTTACGTTTACACACAGAAATTTGCTGTACGGCTGTGCACCTTTAACAGTAATTCCTGACACTCCCGCTCCTAAAATCCATGTATTCAACTTGTTCCCTACATGGAAGGTTTTTTTTGTTTCTAAATATTTGCAGGCATTTTATCACATTTAATTTCGTAGTGTATGGATTCAGAGCGGACGCATATAATCTAACTAAACGGAATCGATATCCTGTGGTTTCGAAGCCAATGTTAAAGATCTATAAACATGCATAGTAGTAACAAATAATCATACATTATGGATATTTATCAACGTAATTATCTAAAAACACTTATGCAACAGGTATCTTGTTATACCGTGTATGATTAATAGAAAGTTTGGCAAATACTACCATTTATATATACCCCACTTCCTTCACCAACGCAATGATACCGAGATCAGCATTTATGTGTCCAAACGAAAGAGATAATAATCATATAAACTCCCAACTCTGAAACAGTAAAAATAACAAAACAAATGAGAAAAGACGAGATAGAAACAATGCTATTGGAATTCACAGCAGGAAGGAAAAAAGGCTGTTAATGGACTGTGAATCAAGAGCACACGTCAATATTTGCCTGGTAATGAGAGGCTCCATGTTTGGGAGCGACAAATAAAGCTGCCACTCGCAAGCCCTTTATGGGGAGGATTTTCTGCTCCAGGATCCATTGTTTGAATTGGTGTTGTGAATCAAGTCTTCAAAACTATCTCAAGCAATATCCTAGAAGCTTTTCTTCATAAACTGGAAAAATAAAATATATGCGTTGCTTTTAAAACAGCACGACAGTAGACTTGCAAATGCAGATACATTTAAAACTTTTTTTTTACTATATGCATTTCAGAAACATTTCCATCACACCATGCTGTAAATTGTTATATTGCCCTGAAACAACGGAAACTTAAACTCTTAGGAATTCACGTTTACTATTGATTAAAACAAAATCATCAACCCAACCAGAAACAGAAAGTAAGGATTATTTCAAAGGCATCTGGCTGAAATACTTGTGAGTGTATCATCGTATATACAGAGAAAAGAAAATTTAAAATTAGATAAGGTTCTTTTACATAAGGATCATGGCAAGCAACCTCCTCCTGTTTGTGCCTCTTGCTGCATAAAATTAGGAACATTTTCTCGGGACGACTTTGAAGCGGGAAAATAACATGCAGATGAAGGTAAAATCTTATTTTAAAAAACACTTTATTTCGGAAGCTCATTTACAAATGCGAATGAGGCTGCGCTGGGAAATAGGTTAAATGAATCCCATTTAGTCACATTTAACAGACAAAAGAAAATTCTTGCTTTCCAGCTCTACAAAAATATTTCTGCCCAAACTTTCCGTTAGTTGTAGTATTTAAAAAACATATCCACTATGAATTTATATGTATACTAAAGGTTCTCTTAAAATATAAACGAGAAAGAAGAAATCTGAGCACCATACAATATCATGCGTAAATTTAGAAGAGAAACCATTACTTCAAACTACTCAATTTTCTTTATTTGAATCATTAGGATCTTTCACTCGGTAATTTTCATTCGATATTTGCTATACTCTGTAACATCCCTATAAAAACACCGTCGAATATTCATCATTAATCTACAGTCTTATTCGCTAAACTTCTCACTCCACCATACAAATCTATAATCCTTTCTTACTTTATCGGAGCACACAGACACCGTTTTGTCATACCAAGAGGCACAACGTTGAATCGCCCAAACATCGTGTAAGCCTCAAACTTAATCTTACATCATTACTTGTATGCTTTTACAAAGGCTATTTCTTTCACCCCGTTACCATCAGACTCATCTGAATATCCTTGATGATCCATTCTGAATCTCTTACCGAAACTGTCTTCTCAGTTTTCCTTAAAGCGGCTGTTCCGAAAATGCGATCTCCTCCCAAGACCTACAAATGAGATAGCCTCATGAGCAAGCTTCACTTTTCGTAAATACTAAAGATCAGATGCACTTTTGGAATTCTATTTCATTCTCTCAAATGCGAATTGGTCCTAACCGTATTTTTTTTTTTTTTTTTAGTCTTTGTTTTGAAGGAAAATTCTTTTCGTGGAGAACAAAGCATAAAATAATAAAGCACAACAGCAAGAGTTTAATAAATGCACTATCAAATACAGGCTCGTAAGACTATGTACAAAAATGAATATTCTATCAGCTCGTAGACTTAAATATATTTCATATATTCCTCTCTGCAAGTATTTATTCTTTTAGGTGCATAAAACTCAAGTTGGCTTAGAATGTATGCAAAATATCAAATTTTCGAATGACGTTTTCAAACAATTTTCCTAGGTCCATACGCAATTAACGAAATACTGATTAAGGAAAAATAAAGACTAAAAGGCAGTCAGCTTACTCTTCTGATTTTATCAATTTTCCACTTAGTTGTTATGCATTATACAATTCAGTGAGTACGTATGTATATAAAATAGCCACAATGTCCTCTTAACTTCCCAATTTCTTCACACTGCTTAAATACGCTTGTCTCTACAAAGCCTTCGACCTCAATGACCGGACACAAAAAGAAATTCTGACGACCGTGGCAAGATTTGAACCCGCACCCGATTTGTCAGAAAAAGGTTATCCTTAACCACCTGACCGCTAAGATGGATAGTCTATTATGCTCACACATATGTGTATATATTATATGTTTGTATGTATCTCATATACAGTATATATATATATATATATATATATATATATATATATATATATACATATACATATATATATATATATATATAATGAATCCTCACAACTGTTTACTACTTTTTTAGGCTGAAGTATGTATATAGGATCTACTTGATCATTTTTACTATATATATATATATATATATAATACATATATATATATATATATATATAATATATATATATAAACACACACTATATATATATATATATATATATATATATATATATATATATATATATATAATGTAACTGTTATAGCAGGAGTGACTTCTTAATGTGACTTCATGGATATGCTTGTAACTACAGCTTGACCCCAAATGAGAAACAAATGAAATGAATTCTGATGCCCTTAGCGATTCGAACTGCACTCCAACATATATACACACTGTATATATGTAATATATATAAAATATAAATATACTGTATATATATGTGTGCATATATAAATGCGTATATGTATGTATATATGCATGTATCTATTGCAAAACTTTGCAAGACAAGTTTAATGCCACTTGTGCAAGCTACTGTACATATATTTATATGAAATAGGGATAACCACTGGAGATTAAGGTCTTCCCAGTCAGAAGTGCTCCCAAGTTCAACGGTGATTGATAACGAAAAAGATTCAGGGGATTTAGAAGGCTCAGCAGGGGATTATTGGGAGGCAAAGGCAGAGGTTGTGTTGATGGGGAAATCATTAGTTAAAAAATGAGGCCAGGACGGGAGCTGGGTTGTAGTTCTTTCATACAAACTTATTCGATAATGTCTTAAAAATTAGTACATTTTCAGCGTGTGTGTTGTCTGTCATATAGACATTTTTATTCACACAACTTGTACTGTCTGGATATATATGTGCGTATGTGACAACAAACAATGATCGGCAGTTCTTAACTGGGGATCGCGCCACAGACTTAGCTCTTCGTGAAGGTGCTACGTCACAAATGAAGTGATTGATAAAAACCACAATAATGTTTTCGTATAACACGCCGAGTAGACGAGAATTTACTCTATTGAATACTTTCATTTTCTTTTGATTTTTATACTGAAAACATCAATGATTGTTATACGTTTATGTTGTAAGCTGCCGGAAGCCTTGGCCTGGTCTGACTGACTGAAATTTCCTGGCACCTTTACGTTCAGTATAATAAACCATAATAGTTTAGTATTTTGATTCTTCTATTGCGATCTTCAAATGCATTTAGTTAACAAGGGCAGAGAAAATTTTAAATCAATACAACAAAAACACTAACAAAAATAATAAATCTATATACAAGCAGCGCGAAAAAAGTGAAAGATTTTATATTGAAAATAAAAATTTTCCCTGTACTCAGCAGCCCCCAAAACAAAATATGAAAAAGCTAACGGAATGGAAATCAAATTTTCATACTAATTACTTGTCTTACCAAGAACTGTCGTTGTATCATAGCGCTATTCATGGGTAATTTTAGTGAAACCTAAGAAAATATTCCTCGGTTATATTAAGATCAACATACCAACGGACAGTATAATCCTGCCTGATAGGCAAGAAAAACCTCAGCGGCGCGAATAATGTCAACAAGCTTATAAAAGCAGTGCGTCTAATTCGAAACATCAAAGACACAATAAATTGTCCTCCATGAATACATCATTGAACTTAGAGCTCTTGTTGCTTGTTTTGATAAGATAGCACCGACGCCAAAGAAAGAATCAAGAATCAAGGGGAAAAAACCAGAGAGAGAAGTTTATGGTCTAAACGCAACAGTTAGTCGACGAAGGAAGAAGAACTGAAAGGTGAAGTTTGCGGCCTCCAGTCGATTTATCGATAAAGTTGGCTCCGTTGCATAACTTACCGGTCACTTATCCCTGCTCTTTCGTTCATAATACAGGACATAGTATCGAGGAAAGGATGATATCTTTCCTGTCACTGCACGACATCTAACTATTTCAAAAATTATCTCCCGATTTCAGGTGTCTTGTTATTAAAACGCTGATTGAAGGCGAAGCCTCCTCGATCTTTCTTATCTTGTTGTTTCACACAACATATTTTCAAAATATCCAGTGACCTCGGATAACACCCATAATTTTGACCATCACCATCGATCCAGTTATCCTTTGAATGGAAGGCACTGGGTTTTTACTCTGGAAAAACGAAAATACCCGTAAGCATTACCTGCAAGCTTAAATGTGATTTAAGTGTCAAAACAGAACACTCTAATATTGAGGTATCCTTTTATAATCTATTGATTTCACATACATACATACATGCATACAGAGATACACACACACAATATATATATATATATATATATATATATATATATATATATATATATATATATATATATTATTTCACATATATGTGTTCGCGCACGCGCGTGCGTGTCTGTTAAATGTGCATAACGTTATTTGCATGCATACACAAATACGATTACGGAATGAACTTACAAACTAGAATAGCGCAAAGTACTGGTACACACAGGGGATCATTAAAGGAAAAGAAAAATGAATGGAAAAAACAAACTCCAGGGAGGAGGAGCATTTTCAAGATTCTAAGCAATACGAAGCATGAACCTAGCCGAACTGTGGGCAAAGTATGGTTTGAATAATCGAAATGCGTTAAAAACATGAAAGGCATTGCAAAGCACCTTCCGTAAATAGAAAGCAAAGAAAAGAGAAGCTCAAGATTACAAAGACAAAAAAGAAGGGAGGCTTTGATCAGACAGAGAGAGAGAGAGAGAGAGAGAGAGAGAGAGAGAGAGAGAGAGAGAGAGAGAGAGAGAGAGAGGTGTTGGAATGGATCGTAAATTTTATTTTCTGTGGATCAGGAGTAAAGGACGGTTGATAAAATACTGGGCTACAACAAGAATGGGAATGTACGAGGAAAGGAAATGTGAATATACCAATATATATTTTCTCAGCAATACACATAAGGTTAATAAACACAAAAATGAATGTTGTCTCGTTTTTTTACGACAGCCAGTTGTTTTCGTGGGAATACAAGCATTATAAGAGAGAGAGAGAGAGAGAGAGAGAGAGAGAGAGAGAGAGAGAGAGAGAGAGAGAGAGAGAGAGAGAGAGAAATCTATACATTAGATTGATAAGCATTAACGTTTACATTTCCCTTTAAACTCTGCACAGAGCGCGCCAGCATAAACGAATACAGTCGCATGAGATACACACACACACATATACACACACATATATATATATATATATATATATATATATATATTAGATAGATAGATTGATAGATAGATAGATAGACAGATAGATATAAAGACATATGTAATATGTATGTATATTATATATTTATAAAATATATACAGGTGCATATATATTATATATATACACACGCATTGACGTGTATGACTGTATACATTTAAAAAACACATATTTGTGTGCGTATAAATCTACTTTCAAGTGGGAAAGGATGAGGAATGACCTAGCAGCACCTTAGCACGAGAAGAGTCGTGAAGAATCCACTCGTTGTATTGAAGTCCGATATCTGGGGTGAGTCCGATAGGCTTTGGAAGGCTAATGTGTCGTCTCATCTGACACTCGCCACCCTCACCTATCCTTAAACCTTGTCTTCTCGTCTTCTGTCTCCGTCTCTCTCTCGCTCTCTCATCTTCCCTATTCTTCTCTCAGCGCAACGCTTTTCTCCTTGAGACAAGGCAAAGATGAAACCTAATTTGGGTAGGAGCTTGTTGGCATGTTTGGATTACGCCGGCTTCCGCTCCTTTACATTCATGTCATAAGTAAGTGAGTATTAGACTTCCGTGAACGGTCACTTCCATGCTAAGAGCTTAATATATCAAAAGTACAGGACACATAGCCAAGTCTACGGCCAAACACTAAAGTATAATTTCTTAATTTTCTTATTTTTGTAGATACTATTTCCTCTAAAATCCTTTGAAAAACTGAATCGGAATGATATGAAGAAATTCTCCGTCCTTGGCCGAATCCCCAGACAGCTTCGGGGATAAAAATACGTTCATTGCGGTAACCACTGCACTGCAAAGAAGAGCGTACTTGCATTGAGGCGACGGGTGTCAGTTTCTTTTTCACACTTTAATAAGCCTGAGCTAACTATTCGTTCTCTTCGACAGAGGGAATGTTTGGGATTCCGCTGTCTGCCTCACCATTTAACTGCTTGTGAATACGGGGAATCTAATGAGAGGATTTTTTTACTTTCGAAATATTCAATGGATAACCTGCTTAAGATGATGAGCTTTAGGGAGAAATCAGTAACGGTTGAAAGTGTAACGTCAAGGTTTAATATATGTTTATAAGAATAATATGAAAAATAAAGACCGGATGTTGATTAGGAAATATGAACCTTAAGGTGTTTAACGTTTGAAAAAAACAGTAATAAAATGTAAAAGCTAAAAATCATAGTTTCTTACGAGGTTAAAATGCTACAAAAGTATTGCAGTTTACTACTTCATAATCATCTTCACACTGAAACATTATGATGATAAACCCTGAATAAGTATTTTTCCAAGTTTATTCCCTCAAAGTCACAGATTTGTGTTAATTTAACAATTTCAAAGTAGCTTATCTGTAGTATAATCCAGTATTGGTGAACTATAGCAATTATATTAAGATTCCTTGATATGACCTTTCAAATCACAAACATCAAGATCACAGGCCTTCGGAAGCTTAAATGATTCGCAAACCACCATATATTTGTTGATTCCTTTCCATATCCATGACTTATAAAGGTAATTCCCTTACTATTATATTTACCAAATTCCACTCTGAAGGTCAAGAGCCCAAGTTACAGATCTTCAACAGAATCGCCCATGATGCTAAATATTTGTGTTGATGAATAATTACAATAATTCTTTAATCTGAGTTTACGGGGTTTGGCCTTTAAAAGTCAAAGATCAAGATCACAGAAGAGGTTACCATTTTTGTATAACGTGCATTCGTTTGAGTAAGAAAATAATAGTTGCTCTGCTCATTTCTGCGTGCTCTCTCTTCGGTATTCTCTTCTCTTCTTCTAAGAATGCTCTGGTGTGAATTACTGAGGAATCACGAAAAAAAGTCATGGTAAATAGAGAGAGAGAGAGAGAGAGAGAGAGAGAGAGAGAGAGAGAGAGAAAGGAACATAGTAAAGAGGGTCATACAAAGCTCATCAGTATGACTGGATATTGGGATAAATCTGTGGATTTAAGATAGAGCAAAATCATACTGGCGATAGGCGATAAATTAACTGAAAAAAATTAATAACTCCATTTATAAAATGTTAAATCATCTACTTGCAGCCACACACCAGTGTTGAAGCGAATAACAGAAAGACCCTCATACGGTGTTGTAAAAGTAAATTTAATTGCATGAACGCCGCACTGATTAGACATTCTTCGAGGGACCCAGTGTCAGAGGACCTGAAGTTTGGCAGTGATGAAAGGAATGAAATCGTGGGAACAACTAGTTCCTTGGAGGGTGTCGTCTTATAATGCAAAAACATTCAACCTTTATTTCATAATAACTGATTGGACAGAAGATACACACACACACACACACACACACACACACACACATATATATATATATATATATATATATATATATATATATATATATATACACACACACACAAATACATATAAGTATATGTATA
Organism: Macrobrachium rosenbergii; assembly: GCF_040412425.1. NCBI lineage: Eukaryota > Metazoa > Arthropoda > Malacostraca > Decapoda > Palaemonidae > Macrobrachium > Macrobrachium rosenbergii. The sequence goes on from NC_089795.1 coordinate 32,123,653, forward strand.
CTGACTGAGATAGAGTAGTGGAAATAATGTCGGATGCCAGTGCAAATATCACTATCGTTACTTAACGGTAGTTGTCATTTACTAACCTGTAAACTATCACTAAAAGTTTGGAAGGACATCATATAATGATTATTATATAAATACGTCTTCTATTTCATTTCAGTTACTCCCACTTTTTCTGGGAAATGTAATTTAATGTTGGAAAGGCAGTTTCCCTATCAATTAGGTATAGATAATCTTTTGCTAGTGTAGTTATTCCACGAAGTCTCGAGTGGGGCTTAAGCAAGAGAAATTACAAATAGATAATATACTTTTTTCTTCCTTTTCAACGACGACTGTTCTCTTTTGAAAGGGCTAGCTCTAGGGGATGTTAACCTTTCGGGATGAGAGTATTAGCGCTTTACCCTTTTTAAAACACGCAACAACCCACCACTCGACCAAACACCCAGTGCATAATGCAGTATTCAGGTTAATAGAGAATAATGGATTTTTTTCAGCAAACAGGTCTAGATTTCCTCCCATGGTGTGTGTGCATATATATATACATATATATATATATATATATATATATATATATATATATATATATATATAATATATATATGAATGTCTTTTTTCCTGTAATACTACAGTGTAATTTCATATATATATATATATATATATATATATATATATATATATATATATATATATATATATATAATGTTGTGTGTATGATTAAATTAAAAAGGTCACATGACATCCTTAAATATGCCGAGTTTTCTACATGAGCCACTTTGCATCTGGTACAGTGGCATACGTAGTTAATTTAAATGAAATCGGACTTATGGTCTCCAATCTACAGACTTTTACGAATTTTGAGTCTTCGCCAAATTGACGTGGCTACCTCGGTTTCATTTCCATACGACTTGCCGTCAAAGTGACAACTTTCATTTGCCAACATATGTGCAGGATACAAGCAAAGTATGACGAATTTTCCATTAGCTGCTCTCGAGATCTTTTTAGGTTTACAGCAAAATGCAATAAGGTACCCAAGTTACGTGACCTGTATTATTAAAATTTTCAGAGTTAAATTCCAGGTATTATACTGTGAAATTATGGAAAATTTCGTGAAACATTTTTTACCATATCTCCTACAAAATTATAATAATCAACCGAACAAAAATAACGAAGCTGAATTTAGCCTTAATAATCATAAGAGAAGGAAATTCCCCAAAGGTGTTTCCAAATACTTTCGTTCCCGAAATGACATGCCAAAGCGAAAGAAACAAAACGAGAGGCGCAAGGCTAACCAAAACTTTCGTCCTCTGCAGGTACATCTTGCCAGGGATCTAACCAAGGCGGGGAAAAGGAGCCATGAAAAGACAGCAACTGACGCCTGGGTTTAGACTACCGAATGGATGGCATATCCGAGAGGGTTCGTGGTCCTTTTTCTTTTTCTTGAGTACCAAGGTAACGCCATGCAAACTTTCACGTTATGCGGTTCGGGCTCGTAATGGAAAAATGAGGTCGGAGATATAAATACTGAAGAGATGAAAGAAAACAGAATAGAATGTTACTGTCCACTGGTTTAGCCAAGTCCTTGCCAAGTCATTACCATCAAAATCACTTTTATCCTTTTGTTTATTACCATCATCTCTGGATCTCTTTTTGGAGGTCCTCCTATCAGCCTGTATTTGGTCATCAAGATGACCCCTTTAGCATGTCTGTTACATTTTATTGTTTTTGAATAATTTGCTCGTTCGTGCCCTCATAGTTTTAAAAGAGATTCTTTCATTTCTCAAGTTTTTACATCTGTTGATTCTTGTGGCAAGTTTATCTATGCTCATACCTACAGTAATCATTTCCATGGTATATTTCTGTACGAGGTCTTTTACGTATTTACTTTTCATTTTCTTCATCGCGAGTTACCTCAAAACGCAAAATATTGTTATTGTACAGTTATCATGAACGAAAGATTACAGAATAAGATACCTTTGACTTGTCTACTGAGTCTTAATCATATGAAATGAAGGCTAATAAAATCAAGAGAAAAGAGACAAAGTACAAGTTGAAAGCAAAAAATGATCAATAAACGAGACCTAAATACAGTAGATAATGAAAGAGCGAAATATCTGAGGAAAACGATACCAAGTGAATAAGAAATATAATAAACTCAAAAACTGTCACAAACAAATCCCTGCTGTAACAAATATATATATATATATATATATATATATATATATAGAGAGAGAGAGAGAGAGAGAGAGAGAGAGAGAGAGAGAGAGAGAGAGAGAGAGAGAGAGAGAGAGCTTCTCAAATTTCATCCACATTACCGTCGAGTCTTTTGTAAAAAAAAATTTAAAAAAAATAAAAAGCAAATGCTAGAAGAGGGCAAAAACTCAGGAAGAGGGCATGACGATAATTTTTCTTTTCTCCTCCATTCCATTTTCTCATTCCAAGGTCTACATTATAGAACAGTTTCCCTAGCTCACTCATTCGGAAAACGGCCGTGGTCTACTCCCCGAAATTTGATTACTGCAAAGTTAAGAAGAGCCAGAAGGTACTTCCGTATAAGGTAATTCGGAGAACAAGAAATATGTACCTCTAATTATGTCTCACATTCAAATCTCAAATACAAGGAAATTTATCCATATTCGCAACTAGACTCTATGAAGTTGGAGCGAACTCCAAGGAAGCTTCGCCTTCTAAGTTACCGTCATATTTCATTGTGATTACTTACCACACCAAGTTTGCTTGAAAGTTATCAAACCAAAGAATTATTAATTGTACTTATAAATTACCGATCTCAATTACAAGAGTTTATACAATATATTTCACGTGGAACCCAGAAAGATGAAGGAAGGAAGCAGTTCCTATGAGGTAAATTTATTTTTATGTTTGCATAAAAAGGTTGTGTACATTTGCACTCCATCATTTCATTCCTACGTAAAATGTTTTCCCTTATGTCACCTTAGTGACGATGTATTTTGCCCCGATGCCATATCTGATTCCGATATATCAGTAAGCATAAGCAGAAATAAACTTTACAACTCCTGTTTACTGAGTGATTGAGTAGTAACAGGAATTGGTTCCAAAGAAAAACAACGCAAAAAATCAGTTACACATTCATACACCAATTCCTGAATCTTGGATGAACGCACTGTGCAGCAAAATTTCCAAAACCTTAGCCGCATCAACACCTGCACTGAAGGCTCATCAACGGCGTGTAATAGCCTCGTGTAGACACTGCAACACTCACATTCATCATGCAACCATTCTTCCGCTTGCTATATAGTAAGACCTTTCTTTTCCATTACCTCTATCCAGCACTTGTATGTTTTCTCATACTTCCTCCTAAATATTCCAATGTTACATCCTTTCATTCTTTCCACATGACCTAACCACCTCAAAACACCCTGATCCATCCTTTCACCTAAGTAACTTTTTTATCACTATCGTGGATCTCTGCATCTCTGGCCCCAACTTCAATCTTTTTCCTCTCATTTGCCAATATTCGGCCTCCATGCCTCACTTCCTTAAGAGTGAGTTGGCTCATCAATATCCAGTATTTCAAACTTGTCTTTCAAGTGTCTTCCTCATTTTCCGCACACACGATGCAACCTTCCTTGCTTCGCCTATTCTGTGAGTCACTTCTCTCATCCCATCTCATCCAATACATTTACTCCCCGACCTCTATAAAAACCAAATGTTTGTGTTCTTCCATCACCCGCATTACACTTCATCTGTCCACCTTTCTTGTTTCCATGTATCCTTACAACCTACATTTACCTTGCACTTTCTCCTCTTGCAAATATATACTTCTAAACTCTTTCACTAAAGTCTGCAGTTTCTCTTCACTATCACTAATTAGTGCTAGGTCACCTGCAAACCTTAGCCGTTCCACATAACAGTCACGACCTATCCGGTTACCCCATAATTTTGCACCTACAACTGACGTCCTTTCTTGTACCACTCCAGCAACAGACATGAAACAGCCATGAAGGCTTAGCACATCCTTGTTTCAAGCCTGCTACCACAAAGTAAATTCTGGATAAGCATTTAGGAGTATATCTGCAAGATCACTGCAGGATGTGAGAAGTGAGTAAGGTTTGAATGTATGAAGTTATTTATGGTAAAGAGATTTGCGTTGGTGAAAGGATAAGGCCCAGTTATTTGAGATGGTACAGTTATGTGAAAAGGGTGGAGGATGATGTGTTGATGAAGAATGCACAATTCGGAAAACTAAGAGGCGAGGCAGAACTAGAAAGGAACAGATAGGCGTAATGAGCAAAGAGGTAATACAAAACTGGGGTGTAAACAATCAAGTGAGAGATATAAAAATACAGGAGAGTGATGTATTGTATGTAAGGGGTTCGACGTGCTGCTGGTAAGTTTTATGTTGTGGGAGTTTTACGTACATGGATTTACCCACGGCTCAGCTATTCACGTATTAATGTGGTGGTGTTGGTTTTTTTTTTTTTGGGGGGGGGGGATAGCCCCAATGCATATGTACATATCCAGCATGAGCGTATATAAATGTGGGTGTACATAACTCTTTCTCGCTATATAAAAAAGGGGAAAACTTCTTACTGTAAGTACTTACTAATGTGAACACCAGCTAGCATGAACTTAAGAGATGTTATCCTCCTTGCTTTTATGGAGGCCAAACACTTACCTGAAGAGAAGAAAAACATTTTCTATTAAATCTGATATTTATGGAACAGAATACATACAGTATATGAATAAAAATTACCAACAAACTTATAGTATTTGTTTTCAAACAAAATAACTGGTGTGGAAGTGTGTGTGGTTTTATATATATATATATATATATATATATATATATATATATATATATATATATATATATATATATATATATATATATATATATATATATATATATAAAGTATTATTGTCAGCGACAACATGATATCAGTTACTGTTATGTCTTCAAAGTGAACTGCTATATAAAAGAAGCACCTTTTGTACAGAGCTAGGCTGCTGCCCTCTCATAACTCAGGGAAGTCTCACCAGCACCTGTTGATACTTTGCAAACACTGTGTCACAACACTTCATCTTGCATACGTTCTCGTGCTCCGTGGTTGTTAAAACTTTTGTTACAATACTTCTTCCTCCCTCCTAGATAGTCACGTTCCCGTTTACCTCTTATTCCTCCAAAGACGTCTGAATATTACGGTCTTTACAAATGTGTCCTCTCCATTCCCTCCACATGACCAAACCACATCAAAATAATCTGATTAAAGGTAATGTCACAAGAGAAGGCTTTATGGCATCTTCTTACATCTTGACGTCAGATTTTTTACCAACTACCAAATACCATTCTTCATATTGGTGTACAATCGAATTCTGTGTGATCGGTTCATCAGTTTCGGGTAACTGCAAATGATTGGCTCCTTAGCCAAAAATTTGGTGACAAAAAGCTAAACTGTTCAAGACGACCTGCTCGTGTGACACTTCATTAACTCTTCGTCTATGGCAACCTTTTGCCACCTCTCCGTATCTACGTTTCGCACGCTTTCATCTCCTCGTACTCCGTTTATAAAATGTAAACAATTTTCTCTTTCATTCTCATTTAATATTCAGACAATTTCCATAAAGGATACCTGACTTAACAATCCCAGCATACTTTATCACAATTCTATCCAAAACTTCTATTAAAACCTTTATTTATATGCATTTTATATGCAGAAAGACTTTTCCTTTACTAGCAAATTTTTCACACAAGTTTTTCAATGCAAACCCTTGATCCATATTCATTAAACCCACGCCTCTTGCCCCGGATCAGTCCTTCCGTTAAATCTCTCTCTCTCTCATATATAATATATATAATGTGTGTGTATGTATGTGTGGACACTTCATTAAAACATTCTTCAAGTATGTGCTTTTCTGTCTATGACCATAAAAATACCCATACGCATTTTTGTGTGTTAACGTGTATTTAAACAAATTCATTTACAGATTTGCCCATATTTTCGTTTCATTTCCATGATAAAAGATTTTGAGCAATTACCACTCGTGGCAAACGTGAATGTAATAAACAGTCTCAATAAATAGAGAAAATCACAAAAATTAGCACGAGAAATTGAGAAGTGATTAACACAACACTTGAAAGGGATTTATTATTAAATACAACAGCGAAATATTCGCAAATGAAGGTAGAGAGTTTACAGATCAAACGGAGATAAGAAGGGATGTCCATAATAGGACATTCTGTGATATAATGAGGAATCGGGAAGTGATTAACGAACCAAGACGGCTTTCAAAAAAATATTGTTTTAGAATTACTTACAAGGCCATTTCTTTAGGGTGTTTTTTTTTAAATGAAGACATTTGGCAGTTATTAACGAATCAAAGGGATATTGTATTTTTTTTTAAAACAATAAATCAATCTCAGATCTGCTAAAAGTAACGTCATCATGTGTATTTTAGTACCTGAGATGCTAGTAAGACTTCATGCGTTAGTTGTTAACTGGAATTCCTATTTTCTTGCAAAAATACTCTTCTTAAAACCTTACACGTTTTATAAAATGATTACGCGGCACATGATAACTGGCATCTTTAGTCCCAGTAAAAATCACAGTTTATGGCTCCACATATAACTATACATTACTATACGCAATTGTAATATTGGCAGTCTTACGCTTTTGTAAACACATTTTGCATAACCTCACAACTGCTTGTAAAATATTATGCCTCCTAAAATAATCTCTTTTTTTTCGACATGTACACCAACGCACTTAAATGCATCACCATGTAACTGCAAAATGTTATGCGTGCATTAACAGGGTGTGCAACTCTAGTCTTTTGTAAACAAGCACATCTTAGTACTCCGCAAGTACTTTCGAAATATTATGCTCACAGTGATAATGGGCTTTTTTCTTCTTTGAAACTCGGCCACTTCAAACTTCTCAAGTGGCGAGCTTCAGAACTTCTGACCAGTGTCGTAAAGGTTTACTAAATTATATAACAAGTGATTTCTTGAAGGAGTCTCACGAAAACAGTCCATTCTGTGAGTGTTTTTGTCATTTTCTTAGAAAATTAAATAACGCTGACGTCGGGCCTTTAAAAAATTACTAAAAAAAAATTCAAGAACGTCGGCTTTAAATTACTAAATAATTAAAAATTATAACAAAATTATTGCTAAATAAAATTATAGGGTATCATTTTTATAATCCTCCAGGGATGTTTCGTATTTTTCTTAAAAATACAAATAGTGGGGCAGAAAGTTTAAAATTTCTACTGTAAAAATTTTAACCATTAGTTTTTCTGTGCAGGTTTTGCAATGTACTAATTTATGGTCAAGGAATAACCGTACTTGAATATTCCAAGAATTCTGGTCTGTTACTGGCAAATAATAACTGCAAATTAACAATCACAGAAAGGCAAAAAGTTAACTAGAAATTAAAGAAATAAGTTACAAATAATTCCCAAGGAACTTCTGAAACTGTCATCTTCCTAATGAGAATGGAATAATTTTTAATATCTGATGTTAACAAGATAATCATATTCTGAGTATTTACACTCATTGCTGTCATCTTCCAACATTATCATTATCAGTGGTAGTGTTGTTAGTGAGAACACAGCAGGCTCTCGAAACTTCCTGCATGAGGTTTAATATATGTTGACGATAAAAACTATAATATCATTTTGCTGCTGTATTTAAGAAACACTTGCCATCCAACATTTTATAGAAATATTTTATTATTAAGGTGAAAAAAATACAAGTGGCAGCACTAAATATTCAGTTAACTTCTTGGGTCGAGTTTATGGAACTGTTGAACTGCCAACGGCAACACTGATATGAAAATTAAAAATAAATAAATAAAAACACTGCGCAGTATCGAACATGCACATGCAGTAAACACCAGAAAGTTGAATGACAATAAAATCTATGACTCCTCAAAATCAAATATGGCAAATATAAAAGAAATAAATACAAGAAAATTAAGACCAAATCAAAAGAAAATACAGACCAACGTTCCGTTCCCTCAGCATCAAAACTGTCACATGCAAAAGGAAAGGAAGCCAGATAACCGAATGAGGACAAAATACGAGCACTCAGTATCAAATGCTCAACGTGCGTAAGGAAATAAGTTACAAACTAAAAGCGAGACAGTAAATTAAACTTTCAATTTGCTTCAAATAAGATGAGACGGCTCTGCGATCAAGAGAGGATGCAATGTTTTCATGGCGAATGATGTACAATAACAATAAATTTCAAGATATCTGCAAACAATGAAAGGCGAAAGAAACGAAGCTGAGGAAGAGCCAGCCATAACAATATTTCATGGCGATTTATAAATTTTAGATGCGGAAAGAGTAGCGATATGAAAATCCGTACTGTGTATATTTCCATATTCTTTTTTTATAAATATAAACTTTGCATACCAGGAAATGTAATCTTTCGTAATAACCCACTTTTCTTGAAGCTACGTAATTGTAAGGCTAGTTGGCTGCAATTTGAAGACGTTGAATATATCTTAATTTAGAGAGAGAGAGAGAGAGAGAGAGAGAGAGAGAGAGAGAGAGAGAGAGAGAGAGAGAGAGAGAGTGCGCACAGTATATCATCTTTATTGACATACTGTTACATGAAAAGATGAATTACTGAAATGAATGGAGGGTGGGGCCTACAAAAGAAGAGACCCTAAGGCAACGGCAATCCTTTAGTGAATGTTATACGAGCGCGCGTGCCCACACATTATATACACACGTAGAGACACACATACACACACACACACACGTCTCCGAACACAGTGCATCCAAAGGATGAGGTTCCTAGCTCCTTGTCACCGCCCCCTACAAAAGGACTGAACAAGGAGGGAAAGTGTTCTATGCAGATGACGACTTATGGTCAGTGGCAAGGAAGTATTATGGGAAAGAAATCTGCTCCCAAATGAAAAAAAAAGTTAATTTACAAGGTAAATGGCTGGACTGACAAACAGGTGTGATTTACTTTTACTACTCTAGTAGTTAGTTGGCGCTGTCATGGGAAACCGATGAAAATTTCATTTCCAATTACAAAGTTATTTATTATAGTTGACGCACATCCAGTTTACATGTTTGTTAATTCAGTTGGTACAAACACTGTTCTCTTATTTTGAAATGAAACAGGTAGGTAAATTAAAAATTTATTGCACCTGGTTTTGGTTTCTTATTTTTTGGTTCAAGAACTCTAGCTATTGTATTCATTTTGGAAAAGTTATAAAACCATTTCCATCGCTCTTTGTAAGAAACAAGCCAATAGGCTAGAAAACTGCCTAAAATAAAGTAACGATTCAATGAGGACGGCGCCAGCAAAACTGACATTTGGTCTGCTGAGCAACACTTCGGTACAACTGACATTTGCTTTACTGGACACAACTTCGGCAAAGCTGATACGGAATGGATAGCGGACGAACTACACGCTACTTTTTTTTTTTATTCTGATCTAAGACTTGGGGAAATAGAAAAATAATGGCCTGTCTAGCACAAGTCAGGAATTTTACTAAGGGATGTATCTTTAAAAAAGTTGCCAAGACTCTTCTCTTAAACTTCTGAATTTGGACATCCAAAGGCTGAAATAAATAAGTATTCAAACAAGTCTGGCTAATATACGCCACGCAGATCAAACGAAGGTTAAAAAATAAACAAGGGCTGGCACAGGAGTCATAGTTAAGAGAATGTCAGCGCATTAATTCTATAGGAAGTTAGGTAGCCGTACAAGATCAACCCATTTACATCATGAAGGACAAATAAAAAAATATTTGCTTTCACAGCAAATACTGTTTTTCCATGAGGCTGCTAGGCTCTTCAAGAGAGATACACAAATATTTATTTAATTTTTTTTATGAAATATACTATATGGTAATATGAGCATGAACAAATACGAACCAATGCTGAGCTAGGCTTGGATTCGGATAACCGTGAAACTATTTGAGAAACACCTGGGGAAAAACTTATGGATTTCACTCAGAATTTTCTGTAAAGCGAGCATACTTCAAGTGTCTATCGAAAAGCTTGGACTTCAATGTAGAGATGAGTTCCATGAAACGAATTGGGGAGAAGGGAACACAGCCTTCGAATAAGTTCATTAGATTCATTTATCAACCAGATCCCGATTCTGATAAGGTGGAAGGATATTAAGCAGCTTCGTAGCTCCGTCAATCTCGTTATCTTGCGGTCGTGACACTACTCTCACCAGCAATCAGGCAAGCTCGGCGAGATGGAGATAACATTGCGCCTGGTAGCTACTCAACGGTGGTGGATCGTAAACTAACTGAAAAAGGGCGGATGAATTGGTTTCAACATAAAACTTTACAGAGAAACACACTAATTAACAAATTCTCATATATATATATATATATATATATATATATATATATATATATATATATATATATATATATATATATATATATATATATATATTATATATATTAGTATATATATACATATATATATATTATAATTCACATTTCACATGTATATAGTAACCCCAAAAAAGCAAAGGAACTGAGAAACAATCTGAAGGATGGTTTGTTACACAGGTTTGACTTAAATCGATCAGGAGTTCACTAAGCAATAAATATAAATTATATTAGGTAGTGGGTAATGATAAAATAGGTAGTGGGCAATGATAAAATGATAATTACATTTCCATGATTTTTTCCATAAAAAAAAATCATTCATAGGCAGAAAAATATAACATTCGTGTTCACATGATTTTAAATGTGACGGAAACCAAAATCATGCTGTACCAAAGGTAATAATTAATCTAAATGGAAAATATTCTGTTGGAGAAGTCTGAAAATATAATTACAGTCTCGCACTTACATACATACACATTAATCAAAATATAAACAGAAGGCTAGAACTACTTAATCTTGTGAGGTTTTCTTGTTTACAAAAAATAAAACATAGACGTGATGCCGTAATGTGCACTTATCGAGCAAATAACCCATCCTCGGATTAGACTTAGCCTTCAATTATTTTCGTACCCTTGGCAATATATTACTAAACGATAGCCCATTTCAGAGCGATGTTATTACAAACAAAATCCCTTACAGAAAATTCTACATTTGGCAAACAAGAAAAGGCTGAGGAGAAAATTTCTCGGCACACTCCAGCATTGCTAATTATCAGACAATATCATTACCTTGCACACCAGTAACCGTAATTTTCCAATACAGTAGAATATTGCGTAGTTGGGATGCTACGCGGCCCCTCCTTTCAATTAAGTTTTTGCTTAATTGTCAAGAATGTCCTTGCCACTGCTTATGGTTGCTGGCTAATCTCAGATCTCACAATAAATACTTTGGAGCGGATGGTGACTGTATAACCAATATCTCCACATCTTGGACTGAGTCACAGCCTCCGTGTACCTCAGTCTTCCACATGGCCTTGGGTTTGAGTTATCTTACTTGAAGATACACGTAAGCACACTCATTCACTAATTTCAAGTTTATGCATACATTATATATATATATATATATATATATATATATATATATATATATATATATATATATATATATATATATATATTCTCCTCCTCTTCCTTTCTGCTCTTTCTATTTTCACATTTTGTCATTCTAGTCTCTGGAGGCTCCAGATGCAAGTTATTTTTGTGATAATTCTGGAATAACCAGTTCTCATAAATATGAAGAATAACAATAATGCTCCACAAAGCGTTAAAAACTATAATTATACAGAGAAATTTTACAGACTATTGGCTCTCACGAGACAAGATGAAGTGACCGACAAGAGTTACCTATGGTTTCCGCAAATTATAAACAAATACAAGATATATACAAAACTATTCAAGGCTACCTAAATTTAGTTATCTAGAAGCCTGTGTATAATATGATTCAAGTATATTTATGTATATCGTGTTTTTGCATGCTTGTGTTTGGAGTCTTCGACAAATACATAATTTATATATATATACAGTATATATATCACATATGAATGGTTCATCGCGTTTCTCAATACCTTTAAGGACTTTTTCAATCTGGCAAAAGGCTCTGCTCGTCAAACTTCCTGTTTGACTCTTTCTTTCTGTCAACTTATTTCTAGCTTTTATCTAACTTATTCATCTCTGTCGTTGTTGGTGCTGATGGAGCAACATCTGCTCCTTACTCTATCCTACTCTTGTTTTCCCCTTTATCAAAGACATACTCTACTTCACCTCTTCTAATATTTAGGATTAAAACACCCATACTTCTTCCAACTTCACCTCATTTTTATTCTTGAATTGTTCGTTTTTTATCTACTAACTCTGAGCTTGTGACTTCATCTGAATTGTAATCAAATAAGTTAACTAGGTTCAAGACCCTCATGAGCCTCCACTTATTTGTCTATTTTCACATCGGATCATAATTATTTTTTATAAAAATTTTACTGGAATACTCACTTCTATCAGAATACTGCAAAAATATCCAGGATACATATCTTAGCTCAGATTGCTACACATGCTCCTAAAAATGAGATTATTTTATACCCTTTGGTCATTCCCTTCTTTAAGTTTTTAACACTTAATTATGGTCAAATTCGTCCTATTTCATGAATTAACTCTTATATTTATGGTGCTCCATCTTCCCTTCCCAGCCTCATTAGGACTGAATCCAAGGCATTCCTTAAGGTCATTGCACTGATCCCGACATAAATATTTAGACATTTCTCTTTGCCGCAAGGGGGCTTCTGTGTCTTGTTTTTCTGTGACTACTTATTGTACCATGTTCTACTGACCGCAATAAATGAACACTTTTCATACCAGACGTCTCGTTACACCCGCTAGCCCACCTCTTCTTGAAATTCTATTCTGTGGCAATTAGTCATCTGTAGACTGCAAGGTCCAGTTGCACTTTTCTTTACTTTCATTTCTAGGTTTGGAATTATCTTCCGGATTCCAATTTTACTGACTTTTGTGCTCTTTAATACTCAAGTTTATCATTTGTCTTCCTTTCTAGCTTCATTTTTCGGTTTTTATTGATGAAAATTAAGTTGCTTCCTAATGTGGAGACAGGAAAACGATGTGTCTGATATCAGAAAAAGATGTGCTTATTCACTCCACATATGCTTCATATTCTTATGGATGGAGGGTTACGAGAAGCGGGAGAAAAGGACAGAAATGTAACGGCATTTTTGTTGATTAAGGAAAGGGGTCTTGAATGGAGTGTACAATGCTTAATCTCTGAAGCTATTACTGCTGGCAAGAGAAGCCTCCGACACTGGTATTGGAGTTTGGAAGTGGAAACCCAATGACTGAATGAGTCAGGTGACCGAATAAATGAAAACCAAGGAGATGAGAATGTTGGTATGTGTGGTGCAAAAAAACTTAGTGAATGACTCAAACACTTGGCAGTAAATGTAACACATGTGATTGTAGGATACAAGTGGGAAATCAGAGAATAGGTAAAGGTTCTCTTTAATGAGTAAAAAAATCAAACATACTGAAACAAACATCTCCAATGAAATGGATGTCGAACTGTGGAAGCTGTCGATGTTTGTTCGGTAGATTATATAGATCAAGGGTTAGAAAGATGTAAAAATTGTGAAAATACGACAATGAGTTAAAAAATTATTACAATTTACTCAAATTAATTAACACTGAACATTGGGAAATTTCGCAAACCTAGGCTTGCACGGATGGATTCATGGTAGTGTGCTAGCAACAACGAGTTCTACCTTAAAACTAGAGCCACGGATGCCACCCCTTACCTACTAAAGACGAAGCTCTAATAGCAACACCTACTCTGCGTCTGATTTCAGTAACTTACCATTGTTTGCGAGGTGGGAGATATACGGTATAACCGCTGAGGAGAGGAAAACCCTTTGAAAAACACAAACTAGTGCCAATGAAGATCTACCGTACCTTTAATTGCTTACTATATCAAATGGATAACTTAAAGCCTTGGTCAAGGCTAATGATAATGATAATGAATGCACTTACTTTAATCACGTTGACAATCGTTACCCAAAGTATTGCTGTGTGTTAATGATACTGACACGAGATTTTTAAATGAGTTTTTTGCTCGGAGAAATTTGAGTTGGAGAATGAAAACAAAATTAACCACTGGATGTCGGTACAAAACAATTTTTTCAGGATGTAAGAGTAAACATATAACAACG
>NC_089795.1:32142767-32157767 GCF_040412425.1 Macrobrachium rosenbergii
CGGAAACCTGACGGTCTGTAAAATAACACAAAGGTTCCACATTAAAACTTGACCGTGTCTTATGAAAGCAAAACAAAATCTTTCCTCACCTGTAATCGTGTTTGCTGTGGCACCTCTGACTCTTGAGCACAATTAACTACACGTTTTTGTAAAAGAACGAAAGTAATCTGGATCGCATTTCAAAGGTGACTGGGGAGGACCAATGTCCCGGTTTATTTTGGTCACAATACTTAAAAGGAGCATCTTTGCTGCTATCTGAGGTAGCCAAGTGAACCTGGCTACTACATTCCTATCGATAATGCTCTTAAATGGTCGTTATCATCGCTGATGACCATCCTCTCCGACATAACCTCTGTAATAATGTTGTTTTACATTATTCAATATTACTATATTGGTTTGAGGGTACTATCATACACAGTGTCCCTTTTTATGGTGTCGTACAGTTTTTTTTTTTTTTGTGGAAAACGAGTGCCTAACAGTCAATTTTGGGAGCAACTTTTTTTTTTTTGTGAATTATAAGAAAAATGCCTTCCTATTTACAAATTCTCATTTTCTGTCATACTGCATTTATAATACATCATTATCGTGCTTTCCCAGTTGCTGTGGCAGTCCTGGAGTGCCAGTTTCGTCTTGCATAGTGTACCGACTGTGCCAGGATTACTTATTTACTTCCGGAATTCTACATCTTTTTGGGAGCTTTACATTTTTGTTGTTGTCTAAACTCCATTTTGTGTGTGTGTGTGTGTGCGCACTGTTTCTTTAGTTACTGGTTTCCTCTGCTTGAAAAGTTTAATTTATACTGGGTACATTTGTGCTTTTAAATCTTTTTAACAATACTGAACTGATCCCTGGTCTTGGGGACTTGAAAATATTTTCCAAAAACTATAAAATACTATACTCAAACATTTACGTCCTTTGAAAGAACTTGGCCTTCCTATTCATGCTCCTAAGTACGACCTGATATATTCGTCTCTGTAATGAAGTCTAAGGCAGAGTCCCTTATTTCAGTGCTTGATAGCCTACCTTTATCTACGTAACATGGCTGTCCACTATCAAGCAGGGATTCCTATTTACCGCTACATGAAATATAAAGAAAACTGTCAAAATATTTTGTTCCCAAGCTTTAAGCAATGTAGGTGATATGTATTTGACGTTTATCTTAACGCCATTAGCGATGACTGTGATTTCACATGCCTGTCCGAAAAAATATACTTAGCACAATCGCTTAAACCTGGGCGTTTTTATCCGTACCTTTGGAGACTTGTGACAGAGCCAGTCAGTATGGCAAGTCAACTCTGGAATCTTGCCAATAATCTCAGTCTTCATTCGATAAAAGAGCCAACACATATTTTCTGTTAATGCACTGGATCTAGATATAATAGATGTTTCTTTCGGCCATAGTTGAAACAAAAGTTCTTTAATTTTCTGCAACTTCTGACCATTGTGCCACTGTAATGGACGAGTCACTTAATTAGTATATTCGTATATCATTGTTAAAAAGTGTGACTAAAGTTCGTGCCAAATTAGAAATGATAAGAAGTGACAGATTTCTAACTGATACTTAACCATACTCCAGGAAGAACTGAATGAGAATCTATCATAAACTTTAGCTCGTTCCGTCCCCAAGAAAGCTATCAAAAGTCAAACAAACGATCGACCTTGACCGGACGATTCATATGGATGGGCATACTATGACCAATAAAGTTCAACAAAAGAAGACAATACGCACCCACTAGAATTACCAAACATTTCCTGAAATTCACCAAACAGCAAACATTCAAGGTCTCAGAATAACTGGTAAACAAAACTGCAAGATATAGCTATGTCTTATCTAGGGTGGACCATGAAAAAATCTTACATCTTTTGATCTACTGCAATGACTATTCCTTCATTATCAAGTAATAATAAGAAACTGTTAACAAACTCCAGGGACAAATCTGAGCAACTTCGTAGAGCCTTCGAGGATACAACGTCTTTGCTGTCATCCAGCCACTCATCACCAAATTCCTTCTTCAATCAAGGATTGTTAAAAAGAAACAGATCCAGCAAAGTAGAATGAAAAGAGTTCCATAAGATTTTGACAGTGCTTCTTTTCAACTCAGCACATTCCATTATCTTTTTAAGACTGAAAAACATATTGCAAGAAGGTGCCAGTCCCAGAAAGTTGTATTATTGTTAACCCAATTAATGACTTCTTGCCACCCGTTAACTGCTCTAAAAGGTTGCTGAAAGTTTATCGTGAAGACCGTGTACGAGTACTTTCACTCTAGAAATTTAACTCATGACCGTCAGTATACCTGCAGGTAGTAATAGCTGCATTTAAGACAAAATTAACAGCATATTCAAGTTTAGCCATGCTCAAATTGTCTTCAGTAGTGCCTTTGAACTGCTTAACCATATGACTATTACATGTATTAAGTATTCATGTATGTATGTATGTGTATATATATATATGTATATCTAGCAGCATATTCAAGTTTAGTCATGCTTAATTTGTTTTTAGTAGTGCCTTTGAACTGCTTAACCATATGACTATAACATGTATTAAGTATGTGTATGTATATGTGTGTTTGTATATGTATATATATATATATTATATATATATTATATATATATATATATATATATATATATATATATATATATATATATATATATATATATATATATATATATATCAACATATTCAAGTTTAAAGCCATGCTCAATTTGTTTTTCGTAGTGCCTTTGAACTGATTAACCATATGGCTATTACATGGATTGTGTATGTAAGTATTTACGTATGTGTGTGTATGTGTATATGTATGTATATGTATATACACACATTTCTGTCGTAGAATATGAATTTGACCTTTTGTATCAAAATTTTGATATTATCAAGTACAAAAGGTCAAACTAGTATTATACTATATATGTGTGTGTGTGTAATATCCGTATGGTTAAGCAGTTGAAAGGCACTAAAAAAGCAAAATCTTAATTTTCATGTAACCGGTAACAGCCTAATATGGTTTAGGTGTCGAACCCTAGTAGGTATGATGCCAGATAAGTCTGCTCAAGATAATGTTCTGGAACCTTTGTAGTTTGCATAATTTACTTGTGACATAATTATCGTTCTAGAAAACAGAAAGTGTAACTGTATATAAACACTACCTTTTACACAGTTCCAAAATGAATCGAAAAGTGTTGTAGTCACAGAAACGAGACATAACTCTTAGACTATGAATTCATTGATAACCCCACGTCGTTCGCACCAACTTCTAATCTAGATTTCCCTTGCATGGATAACAGTCTACACTACGGGGTTATACATTCGATAATACCACAGTGGGTGTTACTCTCGACTCCAAACTTATTTTTTTCTTTCACAGCTATTATATCTATCGAAACTAGGCAGAGTTCATAAAAGTTCCAAGCTTCAAATAATTTGCTCTATTATTATAAAAAGAGTTCATAAAAGTTCCTAGCTTCAAATAATTTGCTCTATTATCACAAATTTTATTCTCCTGTCTGGATGTCAATAGAATCTCGGGATCCCCATCTTTGAGATTACTCAAAACTGTGGCTTTCTTTTATCCTAAAACTGTCATTATGATTTTGACAATTGCCGGAGGATATCCTATTTGGCCCTCTTCCATAATAACTTTAGTGATTGCTCAAAGGGCTAGTGAATACTACTAGCTTTGAAGAACATCATATTCACATTCCGTTGGAGTCCTACGTTGTCACTTCACATTGCCGATCTATAATTCCCCATAATATAAAATGTGGAATTGTCTTCCAGGCACTATTAAGGATGCCAGCCCCAAGCACCATTATCTAAATTGCCGTTTTGTATGAAAAATTTTGCTTTTTATCCTGTCATTTTTTTCTTCTATTTTCCTCTTTAACACACATGGGTCGTTTACTCAGTGGAGGATTGCTTTGCGAATTGTTGAACAGTATAATTTGAATGTTGAAGCACTTAAACTGAATTGAATATAAAGTTTAGCCAAAGCTGCTGCCAGCTTCAGGTCGAGGTCTCTTTCAACGATGATAATAATGTTGAATCAATTGTTAGCAGACGGTGGAAAGTAAGATGGAAGATGGAATATGAACGGAGGTATAGTAAAAGGAATGAAACGGGTTCGCAGCTAGGGGCCGGAGGGACGCTGCAAAGAACTTAAGTAATGCCTACAGTGCAGTTTATTCTGAATAATAATGATAACGAAACTTACTTAAAGTTTAAAGGTGTTATTCCCATCGGGAGATTAGTCACGGATTTCACTGCTTACTTTCGATCTGAGTTATCTCTATTGTAATCATATAATGCCAGAGGAGTTACTGTCGTGCATTAGTCTAATTTTTATTATAAGAAAAATTGATATGTATCATAACTTATTAGATGAACGCGAGAAATAACTATCTTACACCCCATTTCCCTCAGAGGGAATAAACACGGTCCTCCAAGAGGAAGTAGGTATCAAAAGCTAAGCCAATCGACGGGAAATAATGAGATAATTTTCTTGGGAAATTTCTTCAGCTAACAGATGTAATGGTAAAAAAAGCACAGCTCTTATAGCTGTCTAAAACGGGAAATGACCTTCTTAACATCCAGTCTTTAAAAATTTCGCCCCTTATATCAACGGTGGTAATTTTAAAACTAAACATCGACCCTCTTTCCTGTGTCATTCTTTTTTGCTCAGAAAGGCATTCCATAATCCCATACTGCTCCCGATACACTATTCCTATTCAGTAACCTCGCCTTCAAACATTATTCAAGGGAAAGTTTTGAGTGATATTTCAACTTTTTACTACCTTTCAAGGTCTATAAAACATCAAATCAATAGAAATCTCTTTACGTTGCGATTCTGTGAAACAGGTCTCTGGATTAAAGCCAAATAAAACCTTTCCTTCCCCTTTAAAAACGCATTTAATCACATGATTTCTTTCTACTATCTTTCAATGGTAGGCTTCATCTTGTACAGAAATACCGTACGGAATACTTTCAAGCCAACCGGTGATCATGTTATATCCAGTTGTACAAGAAAAAGTCCCATTATTCAAAGACTATTTTACGTCAACTTTTCTTTGCCTTGATTTCCCTCGTTTGACTGTATCTGTTCTTTCTAAACCAACCGTCCACTGAAAATAAAAGCTTTTCCACGAATTAACTAGTGACTCTTTCTACAAAAACATGCGTTGCTTGCGTCTATCATGCTATTCGAAGTAGACTTCTTTTTCACAAAATCTTTTCGAAGTTGATCAAGCATAACTGAAGTCTTCCAAAATTACCAGAGCAATGTAAACTTTTGTTTTTCATGAAGAAAAGAATGTAGTTTTTTGAAGCTACTTCTTTTATTGCTGTGTTTTATTCCAGACACATTATTCAGCTTTAATAATGACTTCTATCCACTTACTTTTGAATATGAAGCGTACGTAGGCTGGTTATTATAATACAGAAAAACATAAGAGGGATAATAAAAAATTACAATAATTCTTTAACACTACATGAAGTCCGTCTTGACCATATTGTAATGGCCTTAATAAGATGAAGTGGTTGTTAATAATGCTCACGTCATACACTGACTTACCAGCTTCTCTTCAGCGAAGCACAATACAGGTGAGAAGTAGCAGTCAAAACTCGATGCCCGCTTTATTTTTTGGAGCCTTTCAGCATTTACATCTGCATAGTTTTGCGAAAATGGAAGCATAGCTACAGATCACTCAGTTTGTGTGAACAACACTCTCAAACTTTATAGACTTACGAATCTACAATTTTTCTTATTAAAACTAGTCTACAAGTATCAATTCCCAAAAATAAGCATTAAGACATCACGATATTCCGTTATGACAATCGCGAAAAATTATCAAGAAAGTTATCTATCTATCTAGCTATATACAGTATATTATATATATGTATATATATACATATTTGTGTGTATATATGTTGGTTTGTATTTACATTAGATGTATCAATATAGTGTGTGTATGTTATTTTGTATTTATAATAAAAATCGTATAACGGAAAAATATGTACAAGTAACCGCCTGAGACCATCTGGTGAGCAGGGTAAAATTTCTCATGGTGTGGATTTCGCCTAAAAATCAGTATGCAGTATGTATACCCTGCATTGTATGCAGCGTCCGCATCTTGTGAATAAATCCTTACTAAATAATATCGCTACCTAAAATTGTGTTCTTCAGGACAAGTAAAACCTACGATTTTGAGAAAAACGCATTAAGAGGCGGACAAAGTTCCATAACACCATCAACGAATAACGAATCCTTAAGAATTCTTTCGAATGCGTTCAAAATAACAAGTCAGAAGTTGTGATTCACGGAGTTCTCAACACCTCCAAAAAAAATCAAGCAACTTATGCAACTTAAGTATAAATAAACGACATGAAGGCCCCTGTTACTACTGTAGTTGACCTAGAAGACATTATTGCATACCAAACCTATTTCTAATAGGCAAAACGCTGTGGGGGAAAATAAAACAAAAAACAACAGCACAAGAGATCGTGGGAGTAGCAGGTGGCGACATCATAAGTCACTCTAGCTTTTAGCCTTTCCCATTGAGAGTAAACATTCGACAGCCATTATGAGAAAATAAAGGTATTTTAACTTCTTTCATACGCACATACATATATGTATATATATATATATATATATATATATATATATATATATATATATATAATATATATATATATATATATATATATAATTATATATCTATATCTATATATTATATATAACTATATATATATATATATTATATAATTTTACTGGCTGAACAGTTTAGCTTAACCTCACCCCGACTCGACTTGCATGAGTTCAAATCTCACAAAAGGCGTTTTTGAATTTCATTCTTTGGATTCCTGCCATATCCTGAAAGTGCCAGGAAATCTCGAAGAGGCCTCTAGGGATATTATTGACATATACTAATTTATATAGATGGTACAAAAAAGGATTATGTCGAAAGTTTTGAGACTTACAAAAGTTTCATAGTAATATTGTAGATACAAGTTCCAAAATGTGTATATATCTCAAATTCACAAAAAGATTTTGTACTGCTTTCCTCCTCCTTCTTTGGACGATACAAGTTCCAAAATGTGTATATATCTCAAATTCACAAAATTATTTTTCTTTGGACTCGTTCACAAGCATATTTCTTATATTACCCTGGAATGTTTTTACACACACACACGGACATACAGTACATAAAACTATATCTATATATATTATAGATATTATATACACACACATCTAATATATATATATATATATATATATATATATATATATATATATATATATATATATATATATATACATACATACGTATACATACGTGTGTGAGTGTAAAATCTGCAGAGCTCCTCTTCACCTCTGGAGTTCCTCACTCTTCACCTCTGGAGTTCCTCACTTCTGAATATGTTTTGTCAATACACATGGCCTGAATTCATATATATATATATATATATATATATATATATATATATATATATATATATATATATATATATATATATAATATATATATATATATAAATACACGCTCATATTTTGTAAACTAGTTTTTTATCTTTAACTTCAACCCTCTGTCAATTGATCTGAGAATAGTCGACAGGTATTACTGCCAAGGGCCATCCTCACTCGTCGGTATCTCACAGTACCCTGAAAGACGATGCCTTGATCTAAAATTCTAGAGGTAGGCAACATCCTTTACGATTGGAAGTACTGACTACTGGTAATCCTAACCAGGCCCAACTCTACTGCCACTGACTTTCCCATAAAGTATAATAAAAGATCATGCCTCGGTCCATCAAGGCTGACGGGATCATGTACTGCCCAAAGACTTCCCACAACTCTCTTATACTAGCGTTATTTCTGAGGCTGTAAGTACATTAGTACAGTATATATAAATATACCACCTACCTGTGACGTTTTCACAAGTACTCATATTTTTGCCAGGAGGCTGCTACTCAATACCTTTCCCAACCCTGAATGTTATCCACTCCAGTCCTCTAACTATTAAGTAAATAATATGCTGTTTAGTTCAGTAAAGAAAAAGTGAGATTTATAGTAACTTTCCTAAACCGCTTGCCACACCCGGGCGACTCTCTTGGTGGTGTAATGAGTATTATAATCTTCACTATGATTCATACAAATTTAAAATGGGATTCATTTTACCTAAGTATCTGCTTAGTGAAGATTACATAAAATGAGTGGAAAAAAAAGTCGCAGTCAGGTAGTAATACTGAAGAATATGGCTACCTCAATTCTGTGGCTTCACTGTCTCTCCCAATATTTACCACTGTGATCTGTACCAAAGTGCTTGGTTTATGTAATTATGGATTTTTACTGGTATAATGTTTTTTTTTTTACGTTATTTTCACGGTATCGTGCATTCTGTGAAATCTCTTTTCACACAGGCAAATATAACATATACATAAACACATTATGTGAGATATATATATATATATATATATATATATATATATAACCTATAATATATAAAAATAAAGACAAAAATCCACGAAGAAAAAAGAGAAACAATAAAGTGCAAGGACTTTCCACTTATAGTCAGCTAAGTAAAGGACTTTAGTCGAAAGGCCTGCAGCACCCTATTGTTTCTCTTTTCCTCGTTGATTTTGTCTTTATTTATGTATTCATCACGTTCCATATTTTCATGATTCAGTTATAGGTATATATGTATGTATGTATGTATGTATATATATATATATATATATATATATATATATATATATATATATATATATATATATATATATATATATATTATTATATGTGTATATATATATATTATATATATATATATATATATATTATATGTATGTGTGTATGTATATATATATATATATATATATATATATATATATATATATATATATATATCAACTATATATATAATATATTAACATTAACATCCTGCAATTAATTCGGGATAAGGTTACAAACCCTACGACTTCTCCATCCTGGCTGCTATCCACAATCGTCGATTAATTACAAGGTATCTAATTTACTGCTGAATTTAACAGAGGCACATTGGGATTTAATGGAACGTGCCACTATCGCTCTGTCCTCTCTGAGAGATCGAACTCCCGCTATCTCGCTAGTAAGGCGAACATAATAAACACTAGACTACGAGAATAACTTTGTACATACAAAGTAATCATTATCTAAGCTGATATATATAACCTCTCGATTGTGTTCCTTCTGCAAAAATCCTAACTCACTTTAAAATACCAATGAAAAAGAAAA
This sequence comes from Macrobrachium rosenbergii, assembly GCF_040412425.1. Classification (NCBI taxonomy): domain Eukaryota; kingdom Metazoa; phylum Arthropoda; class Malacostraca; order Decapoda; family Palaemonidae; genus Macrobrachium; species Macrobrachium rosenbergii. The sequence continues at coordinate 32,152,034 of NC_089795.1, forward strand.
GGCTATAAATAAATCTGACAAGGACTAAATTAATCCTTTTCAGTTTCCTTTCCTTTATCCTTGTTTATCTCTGTCTAACCCTTTCCTCTTGTCCGTGTCAAAGAAAACCTCCAGCACTGCCACTCACAGAAGTTTTTATGAATGACAAACGTGCATGGCTATGTCAATCACTGTACCAATGCACTATAGAAGATGCATTTTGTAGTTGTACAGTTTGTAGTGTTAATGATGGTTTGATATGATACCGCTAATAATAACGCAGTACAAACAATATAAAAATTCGTACTGAGCCTCAGCAAAAGTATAGTTTATCCAAGAAAATGAAAAAGTATAGTTTATCCAAGAAAACGAAATACATTAAAAACGAAAGTTTTATTTTCTCCCTCAGAAGGCAATAAATATTATTATTATTATTTTATTATTATTAAGTAGTAGAATGAAGATAAACACAAAAATAAAGCTACAAAATTTTACTGGCTTACCATTTGTTTTATAAAATTATCCATTGAGAACATTTTTAAATTGCTAATATACATACATACATAATGTATATATATATATATATATATATATATATATATATATATATATATATATATATATATATATATATATATATATATATATATATATATATATATATAAATATGCAACGCGCATAAATATATATACTGTGCTTATATATATATATATATATATATATATATATATATATATATATATATATATATATATATATATATGAGAGAGAGAGAGAGAGAGAGAGAGAGAGAGAGAGAGAGAGAGAGAGAGAGAGAGAGAGAGCATTGGGCTCATGCACACAAGGTCCATGGTTCAAAATCGGCCTACCACGTTTCAACAGACTTGACTGTAAACATGTTTCAGCGTAAACTGTGGTCGAAGAGATGTGCATGAAGTTCGCAATCGTACCCTTAGATAAATGCTGAAAATCAGATCTATATTTAAATTACATAAATGCAATATATGTACGTATGTATGTATGTATGTACTGTATGTATATATAGGTGTGTATGTGTATACATATACTGTATATGTGTATGTGTATATATATGTGTGTATATGTATATATATATATATATATATATATATATATATATATGTATGTATGTATGTATGTATGTATGTATTAAAGACAGACTCAAATAAACCCTATACACTTAATATTTTCCGAAGTCAGTAACCGAATTTAGCCAGGTCCTCTTCGAAAGTATATCCTCTAGCCTCCACTATTTCGAGACAGTCATAAATCCACTTAGGAGGAAAGAAGAGGAGACGTTTATCGTTTCAAAAGAGAGGTAATAAAAGATCAAGGAGACTTTCAGTTACCTAGAACAATATCATGGAGACTGAATTTTTTCTTTTTCGTTTACTGTACAATTAGTTGACTCCACGGAGCCGTGTACCTATGTACAAAAGTTTTCGATGATTCTTTCATTCAGATTTTCTCTGAATAATTCAGAGAGAGGACAATGTTTATAAAATGATATATGAAAAACTCTATAAACTTACAAAGCAATGACAAAAAAAGTCTTAATTTCTAGACCATTTTCATATTCATATGTAATGATTAATAATTGTTTATAAACTAAAATAAAAATAAAAAATCTTTTATACATGCAAGAAAGAAACACAAATATCTGATTTTCTGTACGATCATAATTATGCAATGATGACCTTTTTTATAAACTAAATGGATAAATAAGTTATGCACAAAGAAATATAAAATGGTTCTTTTAGTTTTTTATGCCTACATTACATGGCAAGGTGAAATTTAACAAAATACATCTATATAAAAATTATTTTTTATTCTATCATTTTAATAACAGGCCAACGGTGAGGACTGCTTTCAATTCGAAATTTATGTGAATTAAAAATAAATATCAATGTAAGACATCTGTTTTAACAAGTCTACCAAGTATTTGGGTCATCAAAAAGCGACTTTGTTATTAACGCTATTAATCAATGGATTTAATAATAAACCTATTGTATAAATCAGAATGTGTATCTGTTTTATTTTTTGTGAGTTTAATAATAGCGTAAGGATAATATACTCCGTTTAAACATGCAATTGTCCGTCCAGGGACCACCCTTTCCCAATACTGGCCCCTATATAAGTATACAGAATGAAGGTGCCTTGTCCCGAGCTCTGCAACGGTACCTAACGTCCCTAGGGTCAGTACTTGTCTCGACCCTCTCTTGCATTACAATAATTTGTTACAGCATTGGAATTCTTTAAATGAAATACAATTTGCGACTTGCACAACGGATCGACAAATAACCAACATATGGCATTTTTTCACAGATTTAACAGTTGTTAACGACAGGATCAATTATATATATAATTTTTTTATGTAAACTTATCAGAGGTAAAGTTACTTTTCTGTCCACTAGTCCCTTGAGTGCAGTGTTCATTTGTCAACGTACTTCGAAAGACAATTCTTATTCTAGTATTTATAAATACGCTTTCTAACACAGGAGCCCACAGACTTCGACATACCTTATATGCAATCTAATTCATTTTAGAAAACAGAAATTATCAAGATAAAAAAATACGACTGGGTCATTTCAAGTTTTTTCTCCAAAGGCAAGTAATAGTATGTCGCCACTGATTTCTGACCATGAGTAATATTTATGCTCGCATATACATACATACATACATACATATATACATATATTATATATATATATATATATATATATATATATATATATATATATACATAGGCAACATTTAGCTATTTTCCAGAAAAAGGGGTAGACCCAGATAAATGCAAAAGAAACAGTCTCGGCCATACTAATCCGTTAATTGCCAAATCGTATATCACCAGTGCAGCAAAATTTCTGCAACATTAGCCGCTCAACAGCAGTACTTTTCACCTCCATCTCCCATGCATTCTTGCTATTCCTGGCTATTGATTCATTTCTTCACCAGCCTATCATCCTCCACTCTTTCCACGTGGCCGAACCATCTCAGAATATTCTCATCCATCCTTCCACCAACAGCTACGTATCTCTATATTTCTAACGCAATCAGTACTTCTTAATCTTCATATGCTCTGCGAAAAACACCTCAACAGCTTCAAAATGTTCTACTTCGTCCTTCCACAAGCCATTATACTTACTACAAATCACTTATATGAATCAAACAATCCCATTCTTTCACCACGCATAATAAATTTCATTCCATTAGCTTCCTGGTTTCTATTTACCCGCATAGCCCCACATTGGGTCATATTTACTTTAATTTTTTTCCAAATATTTTCAAACTCTTATACTAGCTTCTGTTTTTCTCTTCACTATCCACATGTAGCACTGCGTCATCTGCGTATACCAACCATTCCACACTTCTTATCCCGCAACTTTGCTCCTTTATGCACTCCCCTTTCTCTGAGTTTTCACCTCACCCCCTGGAGGCAACACATGCCTATGATCCACATTTACACAAAACCAACCACTCTCCCGTCTACATATTCTCAAACTCGTTTTACTTACATTGCAAAGTTATTTAATAACTATGAAACTAATCTTATTTACCATACATTCTCAATACCTTTCCTGTCGAAAAAAAAAAAAAAAAAAAAAAGGTTTCAAGTAACAGTAACATAACAAAACCTTGAAAACCTTAATCCACACCCGATCTTTTTAGTCTAAACCCACAATGTTCTTCTATGCAAACGATAACTTACTATATACCCTCTCACCTTTATATATGTATGTATGTATTTATATGTATATGTATTTATATGTATATGTATATATATATATATATATATATATATATATATATATATATATATATATATATATATATATATATATATGTATATATATATATATATATATATATATATATATATATATATATATTAAATGTATATGTATATACGTGTGTATATATATATATATATAATATATATATATTGATGTTAAACGTTTATTTACAGCACCCTGTCGCGTGTAACATCTGATAACAATCACATTCCTTTCAGTCTCCTAAACTAGTAAAGATACAGGCACTTTTAAATTACTAAAAATTTTAAATCAGATCACTTTAGAAGATAGAGTTTTACAGCTAATCTTTCTGCATGATAAATGAATTGTTTTTTTATAGCTAATCTTTCAGAATGATAAAAGGATTCTCATGTATTTTTTTTAATTGTTCTGAGAGATTATTATTATTATTGTTGTTGTTGTGGTTATTATTATTATTATTATTATTATTATTATTATTATTATTATTATTACTGTTGTTGTTATTATTATTTCCTTACACCACTTAGTCACACTTCCATAGGCTTGCAAGAGAAATTTCTTAAGTTAAATTAAAGAAAAAACTGGCACAGAGTCAAATTACAGAAGTTGGACGGTAATTGGGAAGAGAGCGAAGGAAACATGCAAGTACAGGGTAGAAAGCAGTGAGTTCGGTAACTCAAGGACGCTGATAAGCAGCTTTGATATCATCCACAGTGTGCTGAGAGAGAGAGAGAGAGAGAGAGAGAGAGAGAGAGAGAGAGAGAGAGAGAGAGAGAGAGAGAGAGAGAGAAATAACGTTCATATCTGTGCTAGTAGTAAAAGGCAACTGAACTTATATTATATACTGTATGCTGTACTTATTTTCGCAAATGAATGTGAAACTTCATGAAAAATTTGTCAATAAAGTGCTAATGATTTGATAAACTTTTTGGTACCATTTAAATAGCATGCTTTCTGATAAGAGATTGCTGGGAGAAGAAAAAAATACAAAGCTAATATTGACGCCTCGAAGTGATAAACCTCCTTTTTATGTGGAGAAATTATCATTTGTGAATATCTTGGGTGAGCACGAATACCCATTAAGTAGTTTTCTACTAGCAATATACAGTATATATTGTTAACGAAAGCATTCTTGTCTTGTGTTTTGTGTCATAACCGGGCTGAATTATTGGGCACGCTGCTTATAAATCAATAAGGAAGGATGTCTTGCTTCGTATTTCATCATCATCATCATCATCATAATAATAATAATAATAATAATGATTATCATTATTAGAATTAGTTAATAATAGTAATGATCATAATAATTATTATTGTTACTTGTCATTATACCAACAATTATCATTAATATTATTACCCAAAGTTGTTGTCATATACATCGGTATCATTTTCATAAGAGAGATCAGGATGAAAGGACGAAACTTGGCTGAATTCCACCTCACTGTTTCCGTTCAAACACACACAAACTGACAAATATGCAAATTGGTAAATTGTTTCTGCAATGACTTTCATTATGAGGACACCAACAAATCAACAGCTGGTAACTACGTAATAGTTTAGTAAAGTGCAGGGACAAAATCATGAAACCTGAAAAGGAATTTTCTCTTTTTTTTTATATCTGCACTTCCATGAAAACTGCTCTTTATAATTCACACACTCATTTTAACGAGAAAAAAAATACTGAGTACTAGTGTTGCACTGTAAGAGATACTACGAAACTGTGCCGACTATTACAAAGAGAACAAAATTTAATAAGCATGCCTTCCCTAAACAAGATACAACATTCATATTCATCAGTTTAACGAAAATTGATTTACCATCTCGAAGTTCCAGACAACGGCTAAACCAAGATAACCCTCTGAAATTTTAATTAGTCTGTGGGACTAATCTGGATCCTACCCTGTTTACTAAGCCATAACTAATTCATCCTTTCGGGTGACTTATTGATGCTTGTCACGTA
>NC_089795.1:32162767-32235267 GCF_040412425.1 Macrobrachium rosenbergii
TTTACGCTAAGCGAGCTTCATTTTTCTCAGTGCATATCGCCTTTCGTTTACCCTTGCCCGTGGTCGACCACGCTCAGTGTTGAACCGGATTTCCATTCATTACCATAAATGCTAAGCTAACTCAAGAAGCCACATCGCGTCTCTTGGTATAAAAAGAAAGAAAGACCCGATGTAAAATCATTACTACTACGTATATCCTTTACTTTGTAAGCATCATATCACTGACAAACACCTAAGATTAAGTAGAACACAAATCTGTACCACTAAATAAGGTCAGGAAAACGACTTCCTTTGACAAGTACTGGATTAACGGAATTAAAATAATCCTGAACAGTGCAATATAAAACCTCACTCTCTTGATATGAATACAGGCATATTTATACATACGAATAAAATCAGATATCTTAAGGACACCGCGTTTCTTGACTGGTATAAATAACTGCATTATAAAACTTACTTCAAAGGTATTACCCTACGATGTATTTATTTCAAGAGTTCCATAGTATTCGATATATATGCCTTAATAAAATAAATAAAAGAACATCCACGATCGCAGAGGATTTTTGTTGCGTTCTAAAAACATCTAGCGGAAAAAAGGAGAAAACTTGCAAAAAAGAACTATGCTTACGCCGAAAAAGAGAGACAGCAGGAACGTTGACCCTAATTTCTAACTGTCAGTTTCTGTAGCATCTCGACAAAGGAAAGAAATTTCTCAAGAGAGTGCTAGAAAAAAGGGGCAAAATAAGTAATGACGAGTCACCTTTTTTATGACGCAGCGTATAAAAAGCAGTTATACATTTAGTGGTGTATGGATATACATAAAACATCATACCTATGTATGCCCTCTTTTCATCTGAATTAATTGATGTAGTAGAGTTATACATATTCATATGCGACTAGCATTTTGTTAGGTTTTAAGCATTTACCAGATCTGATTAACCGTCTGGTCACCCAAAGATCTAATTAATCTCATTGGTCAATAAGCATTACATCTTCTATACCAAATTCCCTTAACTGAAAATATACAGACAGAGATACATGGTTGAAACTAATCATATTCACCAATAATGACAAAGACTGATATCATGATATTTGTCAGCATTATATTATTCCATTAAATATGAGACTTAAACGGGTTAGAATCAAACGCAACGCAAACAGAAAACTTTCAATGTATTTTTTTGTCGTTAAGAGTGAAATGACAAGTCATTTTAAAGATGGCAGGGAATCATCAACACGATCTCGGTTGCATAAAGCGTTTGGCGTGAACTTCCATGAAAAAAAAATGCCCTCCGGACGTAAACAAGATCGCTGGGGATACTGAAGTTTCCATGATTTATGTATTTCTGTAAAGCATTGTTTCCTCGTTGCTTGCGAAATAATAAATACAGGCTGGCAACACTATGTTGTCTTTTTCTGCGTACGTCTGGTGCATGAAATTATAAACATGAAATATTGCAGAAAATATTTATGGATTAATGAAATTATAAAAAAACCAAATCACTCTGCGTCTGCTGAATATGAAACAGTGAGGAAAATAGTGTTATTGTGTACATTCAAATACATGAACGCATAAATAAAAGACTTTTAACTTATATTTGAGCAGGACTGAAAGTACAAAGGCTCTATTTTATACTGCGCGTGAAAAGTAATGACAATTGTGTTTTTAAGTACATTTCAATGCATGACCGCTCAAATATATAGAAAAAATACAACAAACAAGCAAGTGCTTATGAAAGGAGCAAAAAATGATTACTGAGTCTCGTGGACCGAGAGTGAAAAATATTTCCTTCATAATTCGTTGGAAAAGGAAATTGGTAATCTTCAATGTCCAGACATATCGGTTTAAAATGAAACACTTCAATAAGACATGCAATAGTTGATCTGAATATCTAAATTTGATTAACGAAAGCAATCTGTTGCTTATTTACTAATTACCCGAGCAATATTGGGACCACAGATAATAAACAAAATTAATACGATTTCCCAAGAACAAAGCATAATGTGTTAAGACAACACAAGCATACTATATATATTTATTTATATATACATACACATTATACACATGTGTATATATGCATATATGTATATATATTATATATATATATATATATATATATATATATATATATATATATATTGTATAACTATATATATATAACTGAATATCAAAAACCCAAAACTCTCTCAAAATCTAGCGATTAGATAATCTGGGGAGGGAAAATTACAGTCATGTCACAACCACCTAAATTTTAGAACGTGATGGTTTCTTTACCTCGTTAATGAATGAGATATGAGAGCTTCCCTAAACTGAAATTTGAATACCTTTACCCTCAGAATGCTAATGCTGATATCAGTGACGTTAAGAACAAACGCATGATGGTCATGGAATGTCATTTATGAGAACAGGCGATGTAGACTTGAACGATCTCTGTGAAGGATAGGGGTTTAGTCAATTACGGAGAAGTTATAAATAAAGGCCAGAGCATTATTTTGCCGCCGATGAAGGAAGGGGGGAGAGGGAGGGAGGGAGGGAACGGAAGGGAGGTGTTTCTTCCAAATGGGATGGATTCTTGGCAAGGGAATGCAAAAGAAAGTTTCAAAATATCTTAAAAAATGGTATTTCGGAATAGCAAAGTCAGTTTACTTCATACTCAAGAAGCAAATGCATTAGTGATTACTCGTGATTTGGTATGTATGATGAAAACTGTTACATGATTACAATGCCTTAATAGTGAGTGCTAATTATGCTGTGTTAGATAAAGCTGGTAAAAGATTGGTATCTTTTAATAATTAGGGGTTCTTAATATAGGTATGAAATATGAAACAAAGATGGGTAACGTGTCTAACTTTGGAATCATAATTCCATTTCCAAGATAAAACCATCAAAAGACTGGTATCAAGTCATAATGGTGGATTCAATTAATGTAATATGCAAGGTAAAGCTGTTAAAAGATTTTTATGTCAAATTTATGGATTCTAATTTATCTTATATGCACGACCAAATTGTTAAATAACTAGCACCAAGTCCTACTCGTGGAGTCTAATAACACCATGTGCATGATGAAACCGTTAAAACTGGCGTCATGCCATAATTCTGGACTCTATCATTTTCATTTGCACGAAAATACTTTTAAGACAGGTATGTCATAACACTGACCTCGATTTTTTTTTTCATGTGCAAGATGAAACTGTTCGTTGACTGGTATCATGCCATAAAAGTGGGTCACAATAATTTGATTCAAAAGACAAATTATCCCCCACCAAATAAAGTCAACTCCATAGCGCTTAACTTTTTCATTATGCGTAGTCTTAATAATAAAGCTGTTCTCTTTCCAGTATCGTAGGCAAGAGGCTCATATTTTAGGATAAGCAAACGCTTAAAAATTATCGATACCAGATTGTCTGTTGATAACCGTAAAGTCCCTTTAAGGAAGAAATTATAATGTGATACTTGGGTAGCTCAACATTATGCTGTATGTCCATACTTCAATCCGGAGAAAATAGAAACTCAATAGAAAAATGTCTGCTTAAATACAAGAGATGTTTTTTAAAAGATTAAAATTAAAGAAGTTCTGTATAACAAGATGCCACGGAGAAGTGAGATAAATTTCAAATGACGTGAGTGAGGACCATACTTCTCTTTTCCTGAAGGACGTATATTTTCCATGTGCGGAATAAAATATTAATTGCTTTCGATCTAAAAAAAAAATTATACACTGCCTTCTTTTCTTTTGCAAAAATGGAAATATATATTTACTGACTAAATTTCTGGTCTTACTCTTTAATTAACATGTTCACGTCCAAATGAATTTAAAGGACATGGAAGTTAGTTTATACTGGAATAGATAATCACATTATGCAGGTGTAAAGTTAATGTCCTGAAAATAGACATGTTTACTACGCTGTTAATGAAGCTATTTTGATATTCATACCCGCGTGAATTGTGGACAGCATTCCACTAGAGCATCTTTAAGCACGCGCTATTCAAACGAATGCTTAGCTAAACTAGATTATTCAAGAGAGTAAGCGAACTAAAAGCCACGAAATTATTAAAGAATGAAAACGAAACTGAAAAACCAAGGGCACTGCCTCATTCAAGATGCAATGAACTTAGAAAAGGATATAAAAACAAGAGTTAAAATGCATATTTATAATTGTTTTCTTTTTATTTTCTCTCCTATTGACTGACTTCTCTTTTGCAGGGCAACATTTATTTCTAGCTCGAGAATCGAAAGTGAAAGAAAACATATCGAGGAGATATCCTCTTTCATTTCGTCATCATAAGCCTGTAATCATTTGACCTGGGCTGCCTTGTAACTTCTCATGGATGGGCAAATGGGTGGTGTCTTCGTCAACGAAAGATGCCTTGGAAGCGCTAAGGTTGATGCGTAGGTTGCCTGCGGTTGCGGGATAGCGTTATTCAATCACAGGGGTAGTAGTAGATGTAGGAAAGTGGACCGGGACAGGATAACAGCAGCGGCAGGAGTGGAGTGGAGTAGGAGGGAAAAGAAGCAAAAACTGGCTGGGAATTAGAAAGCTAAATGATGGTGGTGTTGATGAAAGAGTTGTTGTTGCTGATAGGTTCTGTAGCTGTTATTACTGATGTTGCTGGTAGTGGTTGGTGGTAGTGGTGGTACTGGTGGATGTGCAAAGCCTTTACTCACTGGTTAACGTCGTCGGAAGGCTTGCTCATCACGCCACGTCCTTTGGGCTTCCCCACGAAGCCCATCATGGTCATGAGGTTGTTGGCCGCAGCCGAACCGCCTCCCGCGTACATCTTGCCGGTTCTTCATCAGATACTGCACACGACAAGACAATTTGAGGTGGCTATGGAGGCCTCCTCTTTTGATTGGTGATGGGCGACTTGAAGCTCGGATGGAACGCCCTCTCCTTCGACGAGTGTTCCCTCGACTCAAGGAAGGGTAATGGGACGAAGGGGGATCCTCTGGGTCAACCTCCAATTCCTTCGGGTGACAATGAAAGGAGCCACTGCAGTAGCAACCAGCTTCTCTTGTGCCCGCTGTTTACCCTTGGATTTCTGGCTCTCTTTCGGGCCTCGGCGGCTGCTGCTACTGCTGCTGCTGCTGGGTCTAGTTCCTCTTCGTTTATTCCCCTCTAAAATGGAATAGCCCAGTGCCGGAGTTCGAGGAGGAGGAAAAGGAGGAGGTGTTAGACGGGTACGTCTGTTGGTGCCGGACAGTACTATGGAGACAGCAGCCCTTCCTGCCCAGGCCGTTGGAGGGCACCACTCACGCCTGCCGAGGCGCCAACACCACCTCAGCAGCGGCAGGAGCAGCAGCCACCTGCTTACTCCGGCTCCCGGTGAGGACAATGATGCTACTGAAGAAGATTACGCGCGATGACGACGGCATCGTCACACCTCACTATACTATTAAACTACTAACGGCTGCACGTCAGCACGTCGCCACCACACGTTACACCACAGCACCGTGCCTCCTTAGTTTGAGCCTGACAGGCCACACACACGAGTACGAAGCACTGATCCGTGCACTACACTAAAACATCGAGGAGGCAACTAAGGCGAAGAAGATAATGCGTGAAAGAGAGTAAGAACACCAAACCCCCAACTAAAAACTGTGAAGTGTGCAGTGAGCACTCAGGCACTTGTCAGACTGGCGAGCAGTCCCAGGCCCAGCTCTCTCACGACCCCCACCTCAACCATCTCCTTCCTTCTCTACCTCCTCCATCCCTGCTTCTCCTCCTCCTCCTCCTCCTCCTCCTCCACCTAACTCCTCCTCCTCCTCCTCCTTCCACACACGGGTGTAAGCGGTCGATACCCGCCCACTGCCCCCATCCTACAACGACGACGGGGGGAGTCATCCACACACCTGGCACTCCCTAAGCTCCGCCTCCCGACACGCCCCCTTCCATACAGTTCATGCCCAGCAGATCACATCCCAGTGTCAGGCACTGGAAAAGAGGAAAGCCTAATGCAATTCTCAACTCCCTATGTGGTCACTCTCTCGCGATATACTTTTGGGATGTTCAAAAGTCCAATTTAACCCTTGACCTTCTCACAGCATCACGAGAGGGATCTCTCTCTCTCTATTTCATCTTCCTAGCAAAAATAATCTCATTTCATGTCCTAATTTTTTAGACATTCTCTCTCTCTCTCTCTCTCTCTCTCTCTCTCTCTCTTTCTCTCTCTCTCTCTCTCTGTTATATATATATATATATATATATATATATATATATATATATATATATATATATATATATATATATATATATAATATTATATATATATATATATTTAATAATTATGATAAAGTAATTCACCCTTAGTAAACATATCTGCAGTATGGATTAAAAGTTTAAAGTTAGCAAAAGAGAGAGAGAGAAGAAAAAGAAAGAAAGAGAAAGAAGAGAGAGAGAGAGAGAGAGAGAGATGGTGTCCCACAATGTTAGTTATCAATTATAGTTCAACATGAATATACAAAATAAAAAAAATGAGCGCTTTATACCATCAACTGTACTCAGTAGTACGATTTGTAATCCTTTTGTAATTAAGAGAAAAAAGAGGAAAGGAGCCGGAATTGGTCGCTTGTATTCGAAAAGACGGTTGAACAATGTTCAGACTATATTTGAAAACTAATACACATTACTAAAAATTACGCTTATAACGTAAGCTTCTCCCCTCCTGTCATTCTGTACAATATATGTATATGTGTGTATATATATATACACAGTATATTATATATAAATGTATATTTGTGTGTGCGGTGGATGCTGAATGAGAATAAAGGAAGAGACTGCAGCTGTTGACATTAACTGTTTGCCTAACATGCGTAGCTTTTGAAGAATTGAAAGGTTGAGAATTGTAGAAGGAATAAAAGGGTTACCTCATGTGAAAGACTGTATCAGAACTTTTTCAGATAGTCTATTCATGTGGAAAGACCGGAAGACTATAGACTGATAAAAAGGGTGTATTAATTCGAAGGCTTAAGGAATGAGGAACACAGAACGGTCTAAAAAGTGTTACTTAGAAGGCGCAAAAGAGGTACAGGAAAGGAAGGGACGAATTTCCAAGACAGTACAGTTCGTGTAAGGATGTTTGGTGTAATGCTAATGAGCTTTCTGTTTCGGCCTAAGAAGCGACTACTGTCGTAAGTGGTTTTCGGCAGTGAATGTATGAAAGTAGCAGTAATATTTCTGCTTGTTCTATCTCCGATTCCACCCGCTCTTATTAAAATGGAATAAATGTTTAAGAACTAAATATAAAAACATCTACACATACACACAAAGTATATACAGTACATATAATGTGTCCGAAGATGTAAATTATGATTTACTATTTGAGTTATAAAATTATTTGAAGTTATAAAATGTTAATTACAGGAAACTAAAGTTTTTGTACAAAGCGTCAGCGTAATACTTTTGTGCTACGTCCCCTCCCCCGGCTCCAAGATGACGCGTCGACTCTCTCAACGTCCTGACTTTTCCCCCGGAAGTGATACCTCAACTGGCTTCTTCCCTTCTTGTGTTAAATCTTAGACTTTACGTCATAGCGTTCCTCCACTTTGATTTTTTTCCTCGAGTCCTCACCCGTGCAATGCGACGTCAAAAACGACATGGGGAATTCCTTTCTTATCTTGAATACAAGGTATTGAATGATTTATGTATACTGTACTGTATTTGATTCGAAATATAAAACAGGCATAGTAGATTAAAATCACAGCTCTATTTTTTCACTATATACTCTGAGTCCACTACTGTCATAAGGAGCCTTTAAACATTGTGAGAAAATTCCGTTGTTTTATAATCTGAGTTCAGGTATTGAGTGTTTGATTAGTCAAGAAAAAATAAATAAACGTAAGAGACAAAAGTGTTCAAAGCTATCAAGTGATACCGTGTGATAATCTTGTTCCATATGAGTTCTCATACATTCTTGATACATGATTATTGCTTTATGGAAAGTCAACATGAAATTCGCACATGAAAATTTTTTCAAAATTAATTAAAGTAATTCACCGCTCAATTATGAATAGGTTTATATAAACCTAAAAATATGATAAATGAATTTGTACAAGAGTAACAATTCTACTTATCTCTCTTGGTGGAAGAGTGAATTATGTCTTTGTACCACAAAAAAACCAAACCCAAAAACGCAAGGGTTCGAACTCTGGTCAGGGCAAAAAACTTAAATAATTCCCTTTACTGGCAACTCCTAAGTATATTGATACCGATACTAATAGTTATTTGTAACGTATTGTCTGAATGTCATGCTCTATATATATTCATACACATATCTATCTACCTATCTATCTACCCCCACATACAGAATTTATATATGCATGTATATACATACATACATATATATAATATATATAATATTGTGTGTGTGTATGAGAGAGAGAGAGAGAGAGAGAGAGAGAGAGAGTTGCGTTGATTTCAGTGTTATGTCAGGACCGAATTCTGCCGGAACACGCAGAGCAGAAGCGAAATCACCCTTTTTCTCTTTTGATGGCTAAGTGGCTTAAGTCAATGCCACCTTGGTTTAAACCAAAAAAGGCATAGGTTTGAATCCTGATTAGAATGTACAAGGGGTTTTTGCAAGATAAGGTGTGATGAGCATGCTAGGCCAGGGAGTTCAATAGCTCAAAGATGAGGATGGCTGTGACCCATCTTGATTTACTGTGGAACCGTAGAATATTAGGGCAAGTTGCTATTTGCCACCCAATTCTCTCTTCTCCCTTCCCATTCTTATATTTTCAAGGAAAAGACATCGAACATATCACTTCTAGCAATGTTTTGGCTGCTTCTGTTGCTTTATGCTCGATATGGCGAGGTCCTTTCGTTCATATATCAACTCTGCCTTTAAAGAATTGCTGTACTGTTTAGATGCCCCACGTTTTTCTTCATCCCAGTTTCCAGTTTTTAACGATTAATATTGCTGTCCTATTTAGTGTGATTCTTATTTTGACCCCTTAACGATCATATTTCTGAAAGGATTCATTTGGTCAGTGACCCTTCTCTAATCTCTGCTCTCGTTCTTAATTCCCCTGTATCGCCAGGTGGCTTCTCTGACAGTTTTATTTATGTACGATTTCAGTTGATGTTCACCGAGCTCAAAAGAAGTTTCTCTTCTCATAATTACGTGGCCAAGTAACAACTGTCAGGCATCAGCTTCTCCCATTTCTTCTATGGAAATTAGTAACCCTCGGATGGCAGTTTTCAACGAGTGTTTCTCTTCCCTCAACTCTCTCGCTTTAGAATTCTCTTCCTGCTTCTGGTTTTTCCAAGTATTATTGCCTTTCATCCATAAAGTGAATCAATTCCTTTAAGATTTTGCCCAATCTTACTTTTCCTCCTTTCTTTAATTTTTTCCTTTCTTCAGAAATAGGCCAGAAAACGGTACTTAACAGCCAACAGTCCCACGGCCATATATATATATATATATATATATATATATATATATATATATATATATATATATATATATATATATATATATATATATATATATATATATATATATATATAATATATATATATATATAATATAATAATATATATATATATATATATATATATATATATATATATGTACACAAACATACGTACATGCATATATATATATGAGTGTGTATATTATATATATATGTGTATTTATGTGTATGTGTGTGTGTATGCCTGCATGTTCATTGGCATTGTATATCTGTATGGATATGAGGTAAGTCAGACGTTTGCTGTTTAAATTCCCATGGGCAAAGACACTTCACCTCAGTTACAAATTTTGGGATGACTGCCAAAAGTCACAACAGAGTGTACCAAGGATTCTTTACTGTTTATGTGACCATTTTCTCGTCATCAAAGAAAAAAAAAGTTAAAATCACCAGTGAATATTAATGTGTGTTTTTTCATTTACTGGAATTTTAAAATTCAGGAAATGAAGTGGTGTTCATACTGGCTGAGCATGCAGCTAGGAATCTGAGAGTGAAAATATTTTTAGGTGATCATTTTCTGTTTCATGCCTGGATGTGCAATACAGGTTGCGCAAGACTTATCAATTTCGGGTGTTTTCGAAATTATATCTCAATCAACTTACTGGAAGAATAAAAATTAAAAATGTGCAAATGAATCCAATATTCACCGATCAGAAATACAGGAAATTTGCAACATGATTTACATTTCCTCGTGATTTGTATCATCCACATTTATAAAATAAAAAAAAAAAATTACCTAAACGAGCAGTGGAAATTATGGGAGCTAAAACTACACAGAATAATCTGATGAAATTTTTTATCATATTTTTTCCAAAAGAAACAAATATCTCAACATAAATATGCACAGTGAATATGGATTCCGTTAAACAGGCGTATTTTAAAATATCAAAACCAGAACATATTTTCCCCATGAAGATTAAAAAGAGAGAACCTGATAGATGGCCTAATATCACAGAATGCACTAAAAGACCGAATAATCTCTGAAGTACAATGCACATTTTTCTGACAGGCCGTATCCACCCAACGAAGAAAACGTATTAGAAGTAAGACTGATAGTCACTTGAATGTTCTCTCAGGGTTAATCCGAGAACTTGGTTTCTTAACATGATAATCTATGGTAGAGAGTATAACCGACTGATTAATATACTATTTGAAGTCTTTGTCTCTACACGAAATGTTTTTTAACATTTAGGTTTCTCACCAGTCTGATCGGGAATGAGGCAAATAACGAAGGTACCGAGTGCTTTCGTGTGATTTCAACACATTTCCGAGGTGCAATCAATAACACGATAGCGTTCGGTACCTTCATTTTTTATTCCATTCCTAGATTTATCGTCGCATGTTAAGTGACCACGAAGTGTGTGTGTGTGTGGGTATACATAAATACAAATAAATATATATATGTATATATATATAATATATATATATATATATATATATATATATATACACACATATATACATATACACACATACATATCAGGTATATAATACACACACACACACATATCAGGTATATATATATATATATATATATATATATATATATATATATATATATATATATATATATATACACACACACACACCCTCGCCCAGCGTGTTTGCGCGCGCATGCTATACCGTCAGAGGGATCGCGTGACTAAATTTACCGCGAAAACCACGACGATATAATGAAACCAATCAGTACCTAATGCTTAAGTACATTTTTATGAACAAATATACAATTCTTAAGTATGAAAGACGGCTTACTGACATAAAATAGTAGGCCTACATTGGGTGCGTGTGTATATGTATGTATATATATGTAAATATGTATATTACATATATATATATACAAATACATATATGTATATATATACATATATATATACATATATACTGTATACATTAAAAGTTAAGAGCCAATTTAGTAAACAGTCCACAACCACAAACTGCAATTACCATAAAAGCAGTCCTAAAAACAAAATAGCTACAATGTTAGTTCCATACTTTTGAACTAACAATAGCTTTCACAATCCAATTATCTAGTTTGTATTCACTTTTGCTAATACTGAAAATACAATCTGACTTAAGTTTAAGTACACTTGACTCTATTATATTCTTTTAACAAAGACTTCAGAAAACAATATTTCTATAGAATTTCTTCAGTGAACGGCATGGCTACCATTGTTCAGATGTAAGAAAGGGCGCTGAATAGATTTCTCCCTGGACACAATAGTTACATTGATTTATTCTTGCTTCCAGCACTTTACTACTATGACCAATATTTCTGTTATCCCAAACATTGCGCAGAAATTCGTTAATACAAATTACACTCTCCAATGAGAGTGCTTTATTGAAATGGATCTTACAAAAGATAAATCCCTAAAATCATTAAATGAAACCGAATCATTTTTCCACACTTATGCCACCCAGTTCTTCGTTGGGAAAGTCGGTAGAGTTGTGGGTTAGCACTCGCTAGGCCCGAGTTCGAATCTCTGGCCGGATAATGAAGAATTAGAGGAATTTATTTCTGGTGATAGAGATTCATTTCTCGTTATAATGTGGTTCGGATTCCACAATTAGCTGTAGGTCCCGTTGCTAAGTAACCAATTGGTTCTTAGCCACGTTAAAATAAGTCTTATCCTTCGGGCCAGCCCTAGGAGAGCTGTTAATCAGCTCAGTGGTCTGGTAAAACTAAGGTATACTTTACTTATGCCACCAGAGTCAGTAAAAGCTGGTGGGCCCTGACCATAGACTTTCAGACTTTTTGCATAGAAAACAAGAGCATACACGAACTGGACCCACCAACAGCCGCACGTGGTTGATATTTACGGGCTGCTGAAGAACAAGAGCCCGTGCCAGCACAAGGCTGGCTGAATCTGGGTAGTAGTAGTAGTAGTCGATGTTTTTTTCCGCTTTTTTCTGTATTTCTTGCCGTTTTTGAAACAAACATTTTCAAATGGGAACTTGGACAGTTACTGCATTTTTTCGTAGATATGACCCTCACAATTTGTGGGATGATTAGGCATTTGAAAGAGGATCTTGGCCAAAAAGCGTGTTGTTCTCCATGGATGTTTTACCTACCGGTACTGCTGTTTCCAATCAAAAAACGACATGAAAAATGCAATAGATAAACGATAAAATAAAATTTTCAAACAATTTCATGAGAAATAAACAGCTCTTCACTTTCACTTAATCTTGTTACGTTATTTAACATGCATGAATTACCTACACATAATTTATTCATTACATTATTGAATATGATATTTATATTGAAAGTATTTTTGAACATTAGTGCGTTAAACAATTAATGGCTAAACCATATCGTAAACAAAACTTCTCACATAAAACCAGTTGCGTTTTATGAGGCCGAATATTCCTTTATTATGAGCAATTCTGTGGCGCAACTGTATTCTTCAGTTCTGCAGCGTTGAACAACAATACACAAACACATTATATATATATATATATATATATATATATATATATATATATATATATATATATATATATATATATATATATATATAATGTAAGTATGCATGTATTTGTGTATATATACGTTTGAGCGTATTAATCTACACACTGACTGATGTACCCACTACGTAAGCTACAAAAAAAAAAAAAAATCCCACTTTTTGAATGAAACTGTTACGAGTCGGTATGAAATGTGGCAGGAAAAAACCACGTAGTTGCCTCGTGTAAGCTGCATACTAACAGGCCGTAATGATTTTAAGGGAATGATGAACGATGTGTGCGTGATAATCTTTTGATGAATGGAGGTCAAAACACTTGATTGATCTAGCCCTCATTAACGTGGGCTTGAAACGTATTAGGGACGGCTCTCTATGAGCCTGTAGAACCGATTACCTGTTTGACGAAAGACTTATCACAGGGTTTTATCGGTTATGTCTGCCTTCCAGCGTCCTCCTTATAAGATCATACTGTTTACTTGATTGAAGACGATGGATTCCAATATCTCATCCCTGTATCAACAAGTGCTGCCGGAAAGCTATACGAGGTCACTCCAATCAATATGACCACATCTCCCTCAGACGAAATAAAATCTCTGAAATTTCTAGGCCACATCTCAGAGCTCTATTGTTTCATTAATTCTGAGATATGAAACATCCTGTTTTTCCCCCGTGAATTTCATTACAGTTTCTCCATGTTACTCTGTAAACATCTGATTCAGTTATACTTTACTTAAATCCATGTTTGTGAAAAGTAAATGGGTTACCATAACAGATACCTTCAAAATGTAGAATTTTTATTGTGCTGTTAAATTCCGTTTGTTTATTATTTTGTATTTCCTCTGTTAAGATATTTCATTTACTTAGTTGATGGTTCTTAGAATCTTAGAGAATTAAGGGATCATCATTCCTCTCAGGGGTTTAGTTTAAAACATTACTTGTAGTGTTTCCCGGTTGCTTTCTATAAAATCATGGACACACAAAAGGAATACCGGACTTTTTAGTTATCTATCAAATATAAAGATGAACCAATCAGAATTCCTAAGGATACACAACAATATATCATACTCTGTTGAAGTCCTCCGTCAAATACATTATCTAGGTATACAGACCACCATACGAACCTTTCCTAATTCATTTCAGGTCCATGCTAATGAGAACCAAACCAACAAATGTTTGTCCTCTATTCAAGAAAAAGACTATTGGTAAACATACGATTATAACCCGTACATTTTTTGTGTTAGCAGTATTTTTAAACACCTATCTTTCCCTACCACACACACATATATTATATATATATATATATATATATATATATATATATATATATATATATATATATATATATATATATATATATATATACATACATACATGTATACCAAGGCATAGATTCAATCCTAGCCTGGGAGACTTCCTCAACATATAATGACCTTTGGGTGTAAGTTGTTTTAAAATAAAGTGCACTCGATATTAAAGGGATATGTAACGCTTTAACATTTTATTTTTGGCATAATAAATCGTCGTAATACTGACAACAGACACGCGCCATTATATATATATATATATATATATATATATATATATATATATATATATATATATATATATACACATATAAATTATATATAGCTCACATATAACAATATAATTTTCTTTCACTTTTCAGGGAGTATATTTCATATTTTAGATGCCACGAGACCAGTGTGGTATTGGAGGAATGAAGATAGATATACAGTATATATATATATATATATATATATATATATATATATATATATATATATATACATACAATATATATATATATGTATATATACATCTCTTTTCCTTAGAGATAGCTCCAGGTGTTAGCTTTGCTGCTGCTGTAAATGCCCCTTTCCACCACGTTTGCGACCTACTATATTCAGCCAGCATATATATATATATATATATATATATATATATATATATATATATATATATATATATATATATATATATATATATGTATGTATATATACATATACATATACATACATATACAAACAAGCCCTTCATCATTCAACCTATAACTGCTGAATCAAGAATGAACCTCTGGTTGAAAGCATCAACAGAATCATCTGCTTCCTACATGTAAGGTACATCAGCCACATAATGACTCCCATGCACTGAATGTTTAATTTTTCTGTATCTCGTACGTAGTCTCACGTTCCTCAACACTAATTGTTCCCGCGCCTCTTCCATTCTCTTCCCTCCCATGGTACACTCTTCACAAACCCCTGTCATTCTTCATTTATCCACGCGACCAAACGTACTCAGTAATCTGGCCCGTCCTTTTATTTCTTTTTTTTTACCACATCATTGTAAATATACATAGCTCACAGTTTTGAGGTCTTCCTACTTCCCATATTATATATATGCTATCAAAACTCTCAAGGTACAAACTTATGATTCAACGCTTCATTATTTTATTTGCTAAAAACCTTCTGCAAACCTCTAGCTACTTTTGTATCAATCCCCTCCTCTCTCAGTCTACAATCATTCCTCAGATTTACTTCAAAATCCTTATATTAATAAACCGTTACTCTTCTTTTCTGAATACGAGCATTTACTATGCCATATGCTGTCTTGCATTGACCCACATAATATTACTCTTTCTCACATTCGCTTAAATGTTTTTATTATAAATACTTTCGAAATCTTTCGACCGTGTGCAGCATCTGTTCACTACTATTGCCATGCGTCTAAGTGAACATGCAATAATGACTGCATACATCTTAAATCGATGGACACGATTTTACGAAAAGGGGAATCGTTACAAGATACAAACTGGTTTCCAGGTGTTAAGGTCTTGTTCGGTACAGCATTTAGAGAAAGACCGTAAGAGAAAAGACATTTAATATTGTACCTGACTCGAACCGAAGAAAAGATGTCATATAAAACAAACAAGGAAGACATCAACGGTGGCTTGGAACTGGAGGGGTAAGAGAATCCCAAGAGCTTAATAATACGAAGGAAAGTTGTAAAAGTTTTAGGAGAGATTTAAAGATGTGGAGAGCTAATGAAACCAAGGGTATATCTGTTATTGTAAAAAAAAAAACTTAGACATGAGGATCTGTCATAACTTTGGAACGAGGCCAAGAAAAAGGAATGTTATTCTACGAAATCGTTTACAAACGGCAAAAGTGAAACACCTGACTTTTGGTCTTACTCAAAAACAAGATTCTTGATGATCAAATGAACCTCGGTCGAACAAAGTCGTCATGTCTTAGACATGGACAGAACACCTCATTCGAGTTACTAACACAACAACTCACTGTTACATTACTGCATATACTAGGAAACTCTCTCTCTCTCTCTCTCTCTCTCTCTCTCTCTCTCTCTCTCTCTCTCTCTCTCTCTCTTGCATTAAATTACGTATGAAACGCAAGAAGTATTAATAAATTCTCATAGCTGACAGATGTGGTAATTCAGCTCCCAATTAGTTCCAGACCTTGTACACCACCTCTAAATGTCACCAAAAAGATGAGAGCAAAATTTCTTGATTAAATCTATAATTACAACAGAGTGAATTTCCTCGTGACTCCGCTATTTTAAGGCTAAATAAAAAATGATAGAAATATGGAACTGTGTTATTACTGAATCTTTTGGGTTAATTTTATTGACTGTGTCTTTTGTTCCCTCCACTGACAGAGACTATCAAGTTAGGTTCAAAAACTATTTTTTCCATCCAATTCCCCTTACACCTAAGCCTGAGGGGAAAATATTCACTTCTAAAGACCTTACAAATATAGCTATATGGCAGAAGGTTCGCACTGACAAAACAAGCCTTCGCCGTTCTACTTACCCAATTGCAACTTTTCTAAATGCAGCGTTTTTAAGACTTGCTTCCATGCCTTTTCTCAAGATTCTCTTGACTAAAAGACTTTCTCAAGTCACGATACTCGACAAAGTTGTCAGTGTTCTAACTGACTACTACTTTCATGCCGATTCCCTCCTTGTCTGTTAAGCCATGTTAGCGTTATACATACAAGCATCCTCTACATATACACACAAACATCTATACATACACACACACACACACACACACATATATATATATATATATATATATATATATATATATATATATATATATATATATATATATATATATATATATATATATGAGGACAAAAACGAGAAGTGGCGTTTTCAACGTGGTATGTGGGCGGAGGCACCTTACCTTCATTTATATTGCATTCTTGTGTTTGCCTTTAGCCAATAAGTTTTGTCTGTTCTGTACTGTAGATATTTTATTTCATCATTTTATACTGTGTTTAGTTGTATGTACGTTACAAGCTAAATTTATATATACATACATATATGTGTATATATATACACATACATACGTGTATATATACACAGTATATATATATAAATATATATATATATATATATATATATATATATATATATATATATATATATATATATATATATATATATTGATTTCATGCAGTAATGCTCAACTTTTATTTCAGGCCATTTTGAATGATTTTACTAATTCGTAGCGTTTAACGGTTTCTTTTAGTACTGATCTAGGAACTTTCATTGCCTTAATCTTACGTCTGGTCTCAATTTAGTTTAATCCTGTTGTTTTCTTGTATCCATAATAATACGAATAATTATTTTCTAAATAATTCCAGTGCCCAGTTAAATGATGACCTTTCTGCTTCCAATGAACTTTTTGATCAACCCCAAGTGTTCTAAAATAGAGAACACTACTGACTCTGAAGAGGTAAAGGAAATTTTCTAAACATTGGAAACGCTCACCGGAATTCCAGTGAAGGCTAAGCTCCAGAATGGTCACATTTTCTTAAGGGTTTTGGGATTCTGGGACATGCATTAACACACCCTCATCTAAATAAGCAAGATGCTGTTACACTGAAAGAAACGAGAGCCATCAAAGGAAAACATACCTCTACCATTCCACACGGTTCTCTTGCAGTAATGGGTGACATGGCTGCCATGGTGACAAATTGCCAAATGTTCATTGATAAATGTTACCCACCGAATGTTTCCATCAAAACCCCTTCTCGTTGGGTGGAGGTAATGAAATGTTTACCTTTACGATGAAAATAATGCACCTTACGTGGAATCATACCTCAATCAAATTTAGCGTATTATAAAGGAACTCGATCATACTCATTTCACTCTAGTAATGGCTCAGTCTTAGCAATTTTTTGGCTCCTTGAAAGAAAGTTGAGGCCGGTCGTCGACCTTTCTTTATCAGTGCTTACTATAATGAATAAGCACATTGGATTGAAATAATCTTACTACTTTTCATAACAAGATTTGAGCATTGGTCTCACAAAGAAAATAGTTTGCAGATGTCATATTTTGGAAATGGTATTAAAGAACATACTTCTATGATTGGTGCTAAGGCACTTTTCGACGAAACCGCTCCCACTCCAGCCTAACCACTTAATACTGACTTCTCTGAAGCGTATACCAATGGTAGGAAAGGATACTGTTTAATAATACTTGCTCCTAATTGTGCCCAGCCCTTCCCCAAGAAGACACTGAACTTATTTTACCCTTGTTATGAAGCATTCCTTTGAACCAGAATTTTTTTTTTTTTTTTTTTTTGCGTAGTGCGTGTGTGTGTATTTCACTGAAATATCCATCAAGCCAAAAGCTATTGGTACTTACTATACTGATACTTGATGTTAAGAGGCCAGGACTTGAGAAAATTTATATTACGTGACAACTTACTCCATAAATTGAGAAAATTCCTGCCACAATGAATCTCTCTGGAAGATAGGAAGAAGTTCCAAACATATTTTAGGATAGATTCCAGTTTTCCATTCCCCATTACAAACGCTGTGATCGATTATAGCACCTTACTCTTCAAGAGGTGCCATCTCTTCACGTAGTACAACCCCTTAAAGAAGCACCACTCCCAAATGAAGTTTTACATTTATTATGTTTGTCTGATGAGGATGGTTCTGGTCATGATACTCTACACCAGAATAAGTGTCGACACTCCTAATAAAGTGCCACCAGTCACATTGTATAGTGGTTGGAGGATAAGCATGCATGCTTTCCTTGGTATGGAACGCATTGTACACTGAACACTGGTGAACTAATCCATTCCTCTTATATTTCCTTACCCAAGACAACACCAGTTTTCAGGGGTCTGTGAGGGATATGCAAGGGATGTACTGGAAGCTGCAGACAACCAAACAAGCAGCTGCTGCATCTTAGAATCTAAATATGCAAAAGTGGATGGCAATCTTTTTGTGGATTGGTATGACAAGCCTTGTGTGAACACAATCACAGCACAGCCCAGATCCTCACTGGCTTGAAGGTATGAGAATTAGTGAGACTAAATCTATAAAAGTTGTGTAAGTGTTACCTGAAGGTCAACATGCCCTTGCTTGATACGCTCATGCTGGATAACCTCCAAAAAGATAATTCCACAAGTTAAAGTTAAATC
Source organism: Macrobrachium rosenbergii (assembly GCF_040412425.1). Lineage (NCBI taxonomy): Eukaryota > Metazoa > Arthropoda > Malacostraca > Decapoda > Palaemonidae > Macrobrachium > Macrobrachium rosenbergii. Next base: position 32,182,159 of record NC_089795.1, read on the forward strand.
TCCATCAAGAGCAGCTGTTACATTATGAAGGCATGTCCCTACTTTCTTATGCTGTTGGTGAGACAGACTCATGGAAAATATACCAGGATGACATGTCCATATATATATATATATATATATATATATATATATATATATATATATATATATATATATATATAATGTACTAATATATATATATATATGTACGTTCCACTCTGTACATATACATTCAGAACAGAGAGACGGGAGTGAATCTGGGGAAAATCGATCTGAACCCAGTGTTCTGAAAGAAAGGAACTATCGTGGTTACTTAATGGTGAAAAATTGTGGCTATTTAAAAAAAAAAGTAATAAATTAAAGATGAGCCAAACATTACTTCTATCTGCATCAATTAAAGCTAAGACAAGAATGACTGTAGATCTATACAAAGAATTGGATAAATATGTGATATCTGGGTTTGTGTACCTCCCGCACATACGCTTGATATCTATCACTTTCATATATTTGATGTCATTTTTACTAGAACATTAGCACTTAGCAAGAAAGTTATTCATTACTCTCTACCAAACTATAGTTGCTGTGCTACTACCCTACAAAATTCCAGGTTTCAAAATGCTGTTATATATCATGCAGTGTTGTTAGTTAGCTAGCTCTATCTAATACCAGCCTATAAAATTATCTGAAATACTCGAATACTTGAAATTTACATAGTGGTCAACTAATAAAACCCTACAAACACAGGTTCATTTTGGTGAGCATGATATAACACTCGTTCTCTCAAAAGTCGCCGAATAATTTTTACCCTAAGTCCTTTTCTTTCTATTTTTATCCTTTTAAACATATATATGCTGAGCGAAGCTTAATGCGACATTTTCACCTCCTTTCATAATAGTGAAGGTTAAAGATTTAAAGCAATGCACAACTTTCATCTTCTGCAGCGTCTGAGATATGCAGAGATTTTTAATCAAGAGATATTATGTCCTGGCATTTTTCATTTGCAGTTTTCACCACAGCAATTTCTGCTGTGGCAGATCATATATTTTCAACACTAATTATTTTTAATTATTTTATTTTAATAAACACTTTTCATACGAAGGAAATAATTATATGTGCTACCCGTTTACTCCAAAAGGAAGCAAAGTGCTGACTGTTATAATTCGTCCAGCTTCCCTCTCTCTGGTGCTCTCTAATGTTGCTGAAAGATTATTTTAAGCACACTAAACATTGATTCATTTCAAAAAGGTAATTAGCTTCTTGTGATGGCTATTTAGATTTAATTAACTACCAGTGATACAGTAGAGTCCACAACTACTAAGGCCAAAGCCAAGTCCGCATATGCACTATCCAAGGCCAAGACCGAGTCAGAGAAGGATGATGATTAAGTTCAAATTTGTGTCGGAGTCGACACTATACTTTCACAATTTTTGTTACAGATTCGTACTACATTCAACCAATCCATTACTTGAGCAACCAATATATTAGTATTACTGTGAAGAAATGTAACCAGATCAAAACAGCTGGATGCAATGGAGGTTAGAGATACAAATTTTATTGGAGTACTTAAACAATCACTTGGGTAACAAATCATGGCTTCCAACTTTCTTTCTCTTCACCCTAACATTCAGAAGATGAGTTGAATGTAATGAAATATGTATTATTGAAATACCTAAGATGGCACAATATGCTGTAGGTAAGGTGTTACTTCAACTTGTTTGACTGTTCTACTGGCAATATCACGTTTTGATTTTAATTCAGCAGTTTGTATTTATGTAAAGCATAAAATAAATGGCTGAAACAAAAGATAAAACCGAAGTTTTCATATACCATAAAACTTTGATTCACAACCGTCTCTTTCTGGTAATACGAGTTGTAGTGTTTTGTAACCTATGCAAAAAAATGGTGACTTATAAGTTCATAGCAAAATCTCCGGATGAACTGTTCTTGATACCGTATAGATCACATATCAAAAGTATTGAGGAGAAATGCATCTTAAAATTAAAAGTAATTCCAGAAGGGTCTACGTGATTAATGTAATGAACACTAACAACTATTAAGCCTCACAAAATTAACATACTCAAAACTTATAAGGGACCAGCTGGGCTTATGCATCAAATCGGGTATACTGCAGTATTCTGGCCCAGTGAATACGAACATAAAATTGCAATTTATTACAATTTGCTAAAGGTAATACGTTTTTTCCCCATAAAGTACCAGAAATAGAAAACTACAAAATAGATTCGTGAAATTTAGGCTGTCAAACCAAAGTACTGGGGACACTTTCGGCCACTCAGCGCTTAAGACGTGAAAAGAGGGCGTTGAATCGGTTGGACAAGATAAAGAGATCCAGGAAAAGATGGATATGAAGTACAAGGATCTTAAGGTGGAACTGGGAGAAAACCCAAAAGTTGCACTAAAAAGCTGGACAGCATGATTCAAGAAAGGAAGTCGAAATAAAAGTAAAGCAAAAGGCAAAAAACTGGGTGCAGCTAGTGGCTAAGTTAAGTATACCTTAGTTTAACCAGACCACTGAGCTGATTAACAGCTCTCCTAGGGCTGGCCCGAAGGATTAGACTTATTTTACGTGGCTAAGAACCAATTGGTTACTTAGCAACGGGACCTACAGCTGTTGTGGAATCAGACCACATTATAGCGAGAAATGAATTTCTATCACCAGAAATAAATCCCTCTAACTCTTCATCAGCCGGCCGGGGGAATTGAACTCCGGCCCATCGAGTGACAGTCTGAAGCTCTACCGACTCAGCCAACGAAGGGCTAGCTAGCGGCTAAAGGGACGCAGCAATCACCCTTATTAATGTCTACAGTGTATCGTGTGAGGTGCACTGACGGCTCTAAAACCATCTCTTTCCACCTTTATTCAGTTCTCCGGCATTAGTATTTAGTTGCACTAAAAGAAAATCCACATATAGCGGGATCGAGTTGGCCTCGACCTAAATCACCGAGGCTAGATGACATGAGACCGACTCTGAGACAGCGTTTCGAGGCCCAGGACATGACAACGCCAAGGTAACCCGATCTAGAGACCTCCAACACTGCTGATTAAACCAAATCAAGTGTATGTTTGTTCATACACTTTTATGATTATATGCATCGCTCACTAGAAATACATCCTAAGTCTCCGGTTATAAAACGACTCATTTCATTACTCATCTACTCTGATTTACTACAAAAAGGCTCACTAAACAGGAACTTTGTTCTGAATGAGTCCCTATTCTTGACGTCTGTATACTCAGAGAGAGAGAGAGAGAGAGAGAGAGAGAGAGAGAGAGAGAGAGAGGGGGAGAGAGAAGAGTGGTGAACTGAACTATCCTTTCAGTTTGTTGGTAAAAGTTAAAGCAACTGAGGTTGATATAAATAATTAGAAACGCAATATATAAGTGGTCCCAGTATAAAAGTAAATTCACTATGAGATGTAAACATCATCTGACTATACACTATTCATGCAATGCTTCATATAATTATGTATCCAAGGAACAGATAAAGCATATCACCAAGAGCCTATTGTTATTTTCTTGATAATTAACCCTGCTTACCCGTATCAACTTAGTCCCAGTGTATTGCCTCTTTCTCTATATTTTTATTGAACTAACAGCAAAAAATGAATGGAATAACCCTTCAATACTAGGAATAGTATTCTCAATACCTGAAACAAACCTCTGTCAACCAATAAGCAAAATATTAGATACTACACTGCATAACGTATAGTTTCATTTGAGTTGTAGCCAATAATAGAACAATAATTCAGTCAGCTGGCCGTATAAGCCTTCGAACAGTTCACCTTTAAAAGGCTTTCGAATAACAAAGTAAAGACGGGATGGGACCTGGTAAGAGTGGGTTAGGGGGAGTAGTAGTTTTTGGCTGCGGGAAGGTCCTTGGGGAAGAAAAACTCCTTGCAGTCTGACAGGTTATTGTCTGTTAGACTACGCTATGATGTTCAACCTGGGGATTGATTATGTGATGGTGAGCTGGTTCTCAATCTGCAATAGTTAACCACATTTCTTTTTCTATACGCCTTATAAAACGACATTCATTACAAAAACTCCGCCCCCTTACCGCCCATTGGTTGGTTACTTCCCCTCACTGCCAATCTCTCTGGCAGCTTCTCAATGCCACGCCCACAATTGCCACCTACTAAAGAGGCATTCAGAAGAACATGTACTTTCCTCTCAACAGCAATGATAACCTTTCACATGTAAATGCCATGATCAACACTGAATAATCTCAGTTACACATCAATTAAAAGATTATCAATTGGAAAGATATGTCATAATGACATGACTGTAATGAACACGGGTAACAGGTTCTCAATACGATTCCAGAGTACTCTCTCCCTCTCTCTCTTTCTGTATACGTTTAATCAAGTGCAAGTTTTAACCGGCTCTCTCTCTTCCATCTTACCACATGACTGTAAGGAAATTTTTATAAACAATCTCTCTCTCTCTCTCTCTCTCTCTCTCTCTCTCTCTCTCTCTCTCTCTCCATGAGCGTGTATAACTTTCAATACACTGTCTCTCTCTGACAATATCCCTCTCTCTCAACAAATCTATACTCGTGAAGAAGTTCTGATTCTCGCCCCTTTCTCTCCCCATACATACCTCTACCAGAAGGAAAGTTTCAATAGACTCTCTCTCTCTCTCTCTCTCTCTCTCTCTCTCTCTTTCTCTCTCTCTCTCAAGTTTAAGTGTTAACAAATTCTGTTTGTCTATTCCAGCAAATGTTTACTTTGAGAAAGTTTATCTAATCTCTCTCTTTCTCTCTCTCTCTCTCTCTCTCTCCCTGCCACATACACTGAATATTACTCTCACTGAGATGTAAATTTTCTTCAAATCAGAGATGATTACTGAGCCCCGGTGACTCCTCGCAGAAATGTTACAACACAGAATTCCTGTAGGATTTGAAAGGTATGAGGATGATACTGCGCTTAAAGAAATACATAAAACCCGCTCCCCAATCCATGGCCCTCAAAACAAACATTTCTTTTAGAGCAAGTATTTCTGAGTACTTTTTATTGTTGGATAAGATTATTTATGAATAAGAAAACCAAGTTTTCGGAAAAAAACTTGAATTATAAATAGACTTCTAATTGACTGAGATTCCTTCAGACTTTTCGTTTTTAACCACTGATCCCGATCAGCATTTACCACATTTTATCTTCAGATTTGATACTCATGCTCCATTCCAGTTCTGTTTATTTTTGTTTACCACCCTTACCATGCTCATCAGCCTTATCTCTGCCTCATCCTCTTCGCTCCCCTTCCCCAATTCTGCATGTACTTCAAGATAGTCAACAAAATTTATTTAACAAGGCTAAGCATTACTGGTCTCTTTACAGACACCTACAAGTAAAACTCAACACTGTCCACAGTTTCGGACAGACCAGTCTTTCATATAGTCTCCCATCACATATTCTTCAAATAAGCTTAAAATCCACACGACCATCATAAACCTTTGCACTGCATCTCAATTTCAGTTACACAGTTCACGCTCAGCTTTCTCTTTTGGATGTCAGCTGCACCGCAGGAATTTCGAATTTCAAGAGAAAGCTTTGGAATCAGGACTTCTTTAGAGGGGGAAAGTTTTTCCATTATAAACTATTTCATCCGCCGACAGACAGAGTTTTGATAGCTGAATTTATTTATTTGTTTTTTTTTAGACTGAGCCGACCTAATGCCAGCACACGCCCTTGGAAACCGAGACAGGGGGTTAGATGCACATTCTTTATACTCGTATATGGAATGGAATATAGGACCTTGGCCCAAGGCCAAGCACTGGGACCTATGAGGTCATTCAGCGCTGAAAGGTAAATTTATAGTAGAAAAGTTTGAAAGGTGTAACAGGAGGAAAACCTCGCAGTTGGTGTAACAGGAGGAAAACCTCGCAGTTGCACTATGAAACAATTGCTAGGAGAGGGTGGAAAGTAAGAGGGGAGAAAGGGAATAAGAACAGAGATACAGTAAAAAGGAATGAAAGGGGTTGCAGCTACGGGCTGAAGGGACCCTGCAAAGAACCTTAAGTATTGCCTGCAGCGCACCGCATGAGGTGCACTGACGGCACTAACCCCCTACGGGGTATACTCGTATATGGGCTAGTGTAACATGCCATTTAATATGAGTGGGTCAAGACTCCTGGTTCTGGCATCAAGGACGTCCAAGATGCCCCATTAGTTTGAAATCATTAACGAAGAAACAAAAAGTCCAATTTAAGAATCATATTAAGAGCAGAAATGAGACAGCCAAGTAGTGCATGAGCAACTCCAGATATAATTAAATGAATAAGTACTTGCCTTTATATAGAAAGAAGATCAAAGTACGTGCTCAAATAAAAAGATGAATACAAATGAATGTAAGAGCATAAATATTCTGAACTATGCAGTAGTAGTGAAGGTTCATGGAAAAAGCAAGAGCACCTCCCATTACTGATGTAAGCTTTGTAATAATATAGGAGATATAAATGGCAAAACTGGATAAGTTAGGTAGGAATAAAAAAAATAACAATGCAGGAAACTTTACAAACCGAACTGAAACGCAATGTGTTCATTCTTGTCCAAGAAGAAATATGAAAAATTTGGGTAAAAAGTTATCCATGTACAGCTTATATTTATTGAGCAAAAAGGTTACAAAATTTTGCAATCCAAGTGATTATATATATATATATATATATATATATATATATATATATATATATATATATATATATATATATATAAATATAATATATATTATATAGTAAATATACATTATACGTATACTATATATATGTGTGTGTATATATATATATATATATATATATATATATATATATATATATATATGTATATATCTATGTTTGTGTGTATACACGTGTGTTTTTACCATGAGGCCGTTTCCCTTATTGTGAGGTGGCTCAAGAGAAAACAATTCATACTTCAACTGCTGGACTGGAGATGAACCTCTAAGCAAAAACTTTTCACAATATCAGCCACTTCATGTACAATGTTCACACAGCAGCATGTCAAACCCACCATAACACACTGTGCCCCTCACAACTATCTTGCACATGCCCTAGACTCCTAGAGCCTCCTAGATAATAAGACCCTTGTTTTTTCAATACCTCTTGCAATCAATCCATCCATATTCTTCCTCCTAGCACTTTATGTACTCCATTCACAAAACAGAACAATCTCAAAATACACTGATCCCGATTTGCACTTTAGCTAATTTTTTTCATCGCTTCTACGTACCTACGAACCTCGAAATTCCTCCCACTCTCAATCATTGCAATACCATATGCAGTAAGAAAACAATCTAACTCAGCAACTTTGCCCCCCTTTTTTTGTCACTTCCATTTATAAAAGCTTCATTTCCAAGAAGAGTTCGCTTAAGAATCTCTTCATACTTTCCAACCTTTGTTTCGAATGACACGCCAATTTTCTATAACTCACCTCTTGTCTTATCCTACCATCATCCGCTATATTTACTCCCCAATACCCATAATATGATGCCGTTTCTACTCCTCTATCATCCATAATAGCATTCACTGCTCAAACTTCCAAATTTCCACCGATCATCATACAGTAACCTTCCATTTTCTCTCATTTCCTTTTCACTTTCTCATCATGCACACATTCTTAAACTCTTTCACTGCGTTAAGCACTTCATCTTACAATACCCCATGTTCTTATCTACGAACTTTACACCTGCACCTACCTCCTTCCTCTATTAAGCAGCCATGCAGACATAACCTATCTGCATACTCAACAAATTTAATCGCTCTCGTCCAATTATTGTCTACACTGCGCATAGTAATACCCTCTAGTTTACTTCTCTACCAACTCTAATGTAAGTTTTTCTAGGACAGTGTATGCAACATACAACTACTTCCAATATGTATGCAACACACGGCCATTTCCTATATCCACAAACTTCTCATATATGTGTTTCATAAGAAGCTCTTGTCTAAATCCTCTATACTCTTCCCTTATCAATCCTCCCGAGATGTCTTGATTCCTCAACCAAAATCATACCATTATTCATAACACATACTTATTTAGAACTTTTCCATTTTCAGTCATACCTTCCACACACACACACACTGGTCAGCCACTCATGTGTAATGAGATCATCAGGTTAAACTTTCCATGCAAAAATAAAAAGCTGAACCGTGAGAAAAATATGCCTAAAGGTTGTGTAACAAGTCTTGACTTAGTCATTAACATAGAGCTTTTCAAGGTGATTATGAAACGTTTCATGTTAACGATGGTCAAATGTCTACAATCAAAATACTGTATAGGAATTTGTAAAAACAGCACATGGGAGTTTTTATGACATTTCAATATTACCTAGATAAATACATTTGGAAAACACGAAAAGAAAATGGTAAAATTATTTTCAGTAGTTTTATTGAGAATCAGATGATTCCCACGTAAAACCACATCCATCACGCAGCAACAATATACTAATAAAAATTACCTAAAATGAAGTCTTACATACTTTTATATAGGTTTTTTGAAATAGTAGAGCATGGCGAATATTAAAAGTAAGAAAAAGCCCAAAAAAATGATGTTCACGGTGCTTACAAAATTCCATCCTTACCTGTTTCCGGAAGACCTTTAAAAAATAACAAAGACAAGTAAGATAAAGGAAATGGGTAAAAATTCATTTGCAAAAATCACGACCAATGAAGACTGTAAATATAAACCACCCTGGATATTACGAATTTTCAAAAATTCTACAAAATTAATGAACATGTATCCATTTTTAACAAAAACTTTCACGTATCTAGCTATAATATAATAATAATAATAATAATAATAATAATAATAATAATAATAATAATAATAATAATAATAATAATAATAATAATAATAAAGTGTGACCGCGATCGTTGTCCTCTTCTTCCTTGCGACCCATTCCTGTTAGGGAAAACATCTTGATGTTGGAAAAAAGAAAGATGTTTGAAATATGGTTTCAAAAGGCGGATATACGTAGAGTATACTTGAGAAAAAGAACATGGTGTGGAAAAAAGTTTAAGAGAATCTATTAGTATAGATGAGATGGAAGAGCAAGTTCATGACTTTGTGTGTGTGTGTATGTGTGTGCGCTCGCTTGTGTGTATAAAACCTACTGTGACGCACAAACTAGTCTGCATATACATATACGAGTACATGTAAACATACATTTATATTCATATATATATAACCGACGGACAATTGGAGATATTAAGTTTCGAAGCTTACAATCCGTTTTCTTTGAGAGAGAGAGAGAGAGAGAGAGAGAGAGAGAGAGAGAGAATTCTAACAGCCTAACCATCTAGATCGTTATCAAATTACTCTCCTTACTAACTCTGCACAGAGTTACAGAAGCTAAAACTTCCAAGTTAATGAAACTGCGCAATGGCCTCCCGCCTTTATTCATTGAGATTTATCCATCATCTCCCACTGTGTCCTCCGTCTGCTGTTCCCACAATCCCCGAGAACTTAGATCTAGACAAAATGAACCACATGTTGCTGTGGGGCATCCCGGCGCCATTAAACGGCAATATAAAAGCAACCATTTATTGTAGTATGTCGACTCATTGACCATATTCTTACCCTACGCTCGAGTCCCTAACGTGGTCCTTCACGGAGGTCGTTTTCGCCGTCATGATTATCATCCCTAACATTACCATTGGGGATAATGTCTTCATCGTTTTATTCTTCTTTCTCATATGTTTTATGGCTAAACTAATCACGGTGGGTGGAGTGTGACAGTTGTTACGTTAACAATTATGGTTATTATTACCGGAGCATGAAAATGCCATAATAATAATAATCATAATGAGTGGAGTATGGAAGATACGAATGCCCTTTATGACTAAAGTATGAAATAATCATCAATAATCATCATGAGCGCAGCATGTACGATACATTTCTCTTAAATAATATGTACGGCAAAATTTGTGTTAAGAAAGCCTACGGCACTTCAAACGTAAAGTGGCATTCTGCTCCTGTGTTCGTCCACTGAAACACGGATCACGGATCACGCATATGTCGATCGAGAAAATTCGATTTCATATGGCATCTGCTTTTAATGGCAATATTTCATTAAAAAAACATCAGCTTCTTAAACAAATGCCAAAATCTTGCAGGACTTACAAAGTTCACCCTCTCAGAAAACACTTGACGGAAGTCATTTATCCCTCACCATCCTGGTACTCAAGAGATGAAAATATTTAATGTACTCTTAAATTTTACTAGGATACGCTCCCGTTAAGTGCCATACGGCCAGGAGTGATGAGGTTAACTAGCAGGTAAGGTCCATGTGGAATGCGAACGTGGTCAATTTTAAATTGACAAAACATTGTTTTCCATGTTCATGATCTATTACGGAAATCCCATTTGAGGGCGATTTGGTAATATTCAGCTTCTCTGGTAACTGCCACTAAAGCTCGCTAGGTCGCCCAAGCCTCCTCTAATCTGCTTTAAATAACTGGTAATTCGGTGTTAAATGGCAGAGAGATCATTATTTGTTTATTACCTGATGACAAACTTCCCTAAGCTAGTTGCCTTTTCGTTGTTTCCTATGCCTGTGCACGCTGACACCCAGGTAGTTATTTCTATACCATGAATTGATAGAATGAGCACTCAAATATCCGTAGTGTACATACTTGTGAATATTTTGTAGTATTTTACACTGAAAATGAAGCGCATTCAGGAAAATACTTTTTGGACAGATTCTCGTCACAATCTAAAAACTCTTTCAAAGCCTCGACTATGTACCATTATGCAGAAAAATTAAGGACAAGTAGCATATAGATCACTGCACTATCTTAAGGATGGCTGGGATTTTCTCTGGTAGAATCCACAGAACTCCGCCCGGCCTCTTATTGCATTTAATACTTGACCATCACTTACATATTGCCATTGTGCCAGAGTCCAAGCTGGCAAGGGGCCGGCCTGTATCACCCACCAACCAGCCTAACGTGAGAAAAGACAACTTCAGCCTCAGAAAAGACATTAGATTTCTAGCTATCAGAAACAGAATTCTCACATACTAAGGCATAAAAATTAAATATACATAACTAACAAATTTCAGTAATTTGCAAGTTTAACTTCTGTTAACTACCAAAGGTGGTCTGCAGGATACTTAAGAGCAATCATATTACTTTTAATGTACTTCGTGGTTTTATGAGTTTTTATGAGGCTAAAGGAAAGGTACACCAGCAGCCCCATACAGAGAGAATAAAATATTTCAGAATTTATCCAGATTTTCAAATTCTGAAATGCATCTTAAGACTTTATAAGGGTATCTTAAGAGGGAGATCTGGAGACCTTGGTCCTATAATTAATGACTTTTGTTAACTGTCAGTCCACATACTTTATACATGTGGCCTTAATATCAAACAAAACTGAGATACCTAAGTAAGTCCGGTATCGAATATAAACTTGAGGAATTATGTATCTGTAATACAAGGAATCCTTCTCCATTTATATTTAAATCTATCATCAGGTGACACCCTTCATTCAGCAAAATTTAACGCACACATTCTGTGTCAAGATTGTAAACACAAGCATTTCTGGCCAAGATATAAAATCGTTATCAAGAAATAATGTTCACCAAACAACCATTTGAATTATCTTTATATTGCCATTAATGGTAAATGCAAAATTTTTCTCGAGGTAAAACATACAAAAATATTATGAAATCTATTAGTCATGAGTCCAATGAATGTTGGCCGTTGTTTTTATACCCGGAGAATGTGACCAATGGTGCACATCATATATATATATTTTTACAAATATTACTGCTGTTAAGCCCTCGTAACTTTTGATTGTAAAATATCAACCTGACTGAGAACCGGGGAAAAGGCGTTGTCTATATGGAGCATCTTCAGTTCAAACCTTAACGTCCGTTTGGAGGAACAGGATAGGGAAGTTAGGCCTTCCACCCTATAGGAAAATTTCCATATTCAACTTTAAAAATAGGTGGTCCTAAGGTCCTTTTTCCTTTTACCTGTCTCTCGTGGCGAATGTTTTAACAAAGCGTGAGCGCCTAAGGCATGACTGATAGGCCTGTTTTGCCCAGGCCAGGTCCGGGAAATTCAGAGAGAACCAAGCTTTGGCGGAGATAACCGCGTCCAGTTGGACCTCTTCCCCCTTTCTTTGTCTATTATTCTATTAGTGAAGTGAAGAAACAATTGCAAGAACTCCACGTCCCGGTCGTTGATCGCTGCTTGTTCGTCCTAAGGTAAAGTCGCTTTTGTTCAAAACCGCCCATTCTTTTATCCTTTGATTTCTGTATTTCAAATTTCCTTTGTTCCCCTTCAGCCACCACTTACGGTATATGTGTTCACGAAGTCTAGATTAAGCCAAATTATTATGTTGTTAGCTTCAACCCGTTATTCCAGTAAAATACCTAGGTTTAGGGTAAGCAAAATCAGGTTAAATCTCGTGCTTTTGTATGCCTCGCGTCGAATGTTTGGAAGAACCGTTAAGTTTAAAATCAAATTCATCTCAAATATTCTTTGTTAAGGTTAATAACCATAACTGGCGACCTTTGGCTAATTAACGTCTGTCTTTGAGGTTAACTTTTGGCCAAGTGGCAGGTTACGTGTAATCTTGGTTTTGCAGGGCCGTAAAATTACGTAAATTGAATAATACATGATCAGCAAGACCCTCACACGTAACAATATATATATATATATATATATATATATATATATATATATATATATATATATATATATATATATATATATATATATATATATATATATATATATATATAATGTGTTTGATATTCCTTTTGAAATCATTTAAATGTAAAGATATTATTCACTGTGTAACACAGACATTCAAGAAAGGAGGTCGCCTGTCCAGCCCACCCCTTGTTTGTGAGGATACTCTCACATATGCAAATCTTTTCTTTTTCCGTGATCCTTGCCGCTGTTTAACTATCATCGCTAGTTTACAGAGTTCTTAAGTCGACGAACAAAAGAACTTTTAGAAACTCAATACACTAAAAACGATAAGGTACTCCTTATCTCCCTCCGTGGCTCCTGGTTGAAGCTGTGCTTACTTTTGGTAGTCGAATCTTTTCCTGTTCTTGTAAAGTTTTGCTGTACTTCCCACCTTGCTGTCTTTGGTTGACTTGTTGACTACCACGTGTGAAGGAGCGTTACTCCGCCTATCTAACCAGGATTATGAGATAAAGACCCCCATGTTACAATGAAAGGTGTGATAACGGATCAATGCACATCCGTTGGAAAAATCTTGAAAATTCAGTTAAAGCAAGGCTTATTGTGTCTATGTCAGTTGGTTTGTTTCGTAAATAAATCTTTTAAAACTGCTAACGAAGGGAAGAAAAAGATCTTTTGATGTCACTGAAGATTTCACCGTCTCCATATAATGGTGAGATAACTGGAACAGGACACACACCTGAGACGAATTTTTTTCATATTCGTATTCCGTGGATGACGATGGAATGGAGTTCACGTGTCTGACTAAACTAAGAGAGAGAGAGAGAGAGAGAGAGAGAAACACAGCCAAAACATAACAAGCAAGAGGTCTCACAACTGATAGATAAGATCATTTTAAATGTAATTCTTTAATGCTCTAGCACAATAATGGTAATTCTTATTGGCAGCCACACTTGCAATACTGTTAGGAACAATCGTTTGTCGATTGTTCCCTTAGTGGGCTGTTGCCTCCTTTTTTTTTTTGTAGTTTTTCTTGCTGGCGAGCTGTCGTCTGGTAAATGGCGTCAGACTTCGTCAGTCTGGTTCGTAGCAGCAACGAGCCAGGTTCTGGAGGGCAGAACGACCGGTGGTCCAGGGCAGCAGCGAGTCAGCTGGAATAGCAGCAGCAGGTATCCGTACCTGTGAGTCAGGTCCTGGCAGCAGAGCAGCGGAGAATGTGAGGACGAGATGGTTGCCGTGTCGGCTCTGTCTTGGTCGTCGTAGATGGCGGAGGACGTCGGTACGTTTCTTGGAGGACGAGATGGTTGCCGTGTCGGCTCTGTCATGGTCGTCGTAGATGGAGGAGGACGTCAGTACGTTTCTTGGAGGACGAGATGGTTGCCGTGTCGGCTCTGTCATGGTCGTCGTAGATGGAGGAGGACGTCAGTACGTTTCTTGGAGGACGAGATGGTTGCCGTGTCGGCTCTGTCGTGGTCGTCGGTACTGGAGGAGGACGTCAGCACTGTGCTTGAGGACGAGATGGTTGTCGTTTCGACTCTGTCGGAGTTGTCCTGCAGTGTTCCTGTCAAGCAGCTTGGGGCTATTTCGATGGCTCTGTTGAGTTCGTCTGCTAATACCGTTTCCTTGTGCTGCTTCATTTTGTATTTATTTATGCTGCTCTTTTTGTTTACCGCCTTGGTTTCATATTATTTATACTGCTTGAGTGTTGTTCGTGTTATTTGATTATTATGTTTGTAAAGCTACGCTGTATATTTATGCTACCTGTTGTTTATTCGTGATGTTTGTTGAACTGCCCATGCTTATGTTTTTGATAATTTTTTTTAATGTTCATTTATGTACTGACTATTTTACTTCTTTGGTTTTGATTGTTGCTGCTGTAATGAGTTTAATTCATTTGTATAATGTTCATTTTATTTATTCTAATTGAACCTTGACTCAACTGTACATTATGTAAATAACTTAACTTTGTAAATAAATTTTAAGGTAACTTTTTCGTTTTGTTCTGCTCCTCCCTCCTTTGTTTGTCACCTCTCGTCAGTCATTACAGCCCAATTGCTTATTTTAAAGAACCTGTCGATCTCGAGAGGCGAGATCGTAATAAATACATACTTCAACCTGATGATGGTAATGTTTATGACTGTCATGTAAAACAGTCATTAATGTACTGGGTTGAGTAGGATTCAGTTTGCCTCCGACCTTTCTTCTTCTATATGTAACCGTATTATTCACGTGTATTTAAGACGATTAGGCGTGTCCCTGATCAGCTTTTCCCTCTAAATCGAGTGAAGGTGGTGTTATGAACGAAGTATTTTATAACAAAAATTGTGTGACTTGGTCGTGAATGTGTTGCACATGCGAATGACATATTGTCCTCATTCTATTTAGATAAATGACTTACTGAAAAAAATTATATTTTTACCCTCTGTGAATATTTCCTCATTCACTGAAATCTACTTGCCTATTCAAAGTATGCTAGCAAATTTAAGCATACTTTTGAAGCGTATCTATAACATGATTAATAAGTCACTGAAAAGATTTTGAAATAATTGAAAACTAATCTAGCCTGCATTGTGTATGGTTCTGAGTCAGTGACGGACTCGTAACAATATATGTGTATATATATATATATATATATATATATATATATATATATATATATATATATATATATATATATATATATCTACTAAACAAAACAAAGTATTCAACAATGATCATCTCGTAGCGTCCAAGTTTCGAAACTTTTAAAAGACTGGACAGCCACTGTTCCACAATCAAAACAACGTCATTCAGAAGTCCTTAACTTATGCAGCATCAGTCATATGCGAAGTCTTATGCAACAACCGATTAGATAAAGAAAAAATTGCTTTAAAGAAAAAGCCTGAATACAAAACAATTTTATTCAAGGTTTAAAAAAAAGGGCAAAAAAAAAGTCACACCATACTGCAAGCGAAGCTTTTCGGAGACATGTGAAAGAAGAGAGCTTTTTAATCTAAAGTTCCAAAGAAATTTTCCACGACCAGTTAACTAAAAATAGAATAGAGCTCATGACTACACAGCATCTGAGAAGCAACGCCATGAAAATGATGTCTTATGTTATTGTGGATAAAAATAATGACTCGCAGGAGAGCAAGAGGAATCGGAGAAAATAGTCTCTTTTCTCTCAAGCTGGAATGGTCGGGACCTCATGGCACCAAAGGAATCACCAAAGACATTTTTATTCTTGTTTGGACCCTCTCTTCCCTATGGCCCACATTCTCTCTCTCTCTCTCTCTCTCTCTCTCTCTCTCTCTCTCTCTCTCTCTCTCTCTCTCTCTCTCTCTCTCTCCCTGGTATTTATATAAATCGAAAAGACAGATCAAGGAAGTATTTAATTTAATCCGGATCATTTATCATAGTTTATTTTGGTTATTGTTTTCGTTCCTTCACTGCAGCAAATGAAAGATATTTCTGCTTCGCATTCAGTTTGTTCTACCCTGCATCATCCGAACCGTTGCAATAACCGAAATTATCTGAGGAGTTTTATGGGACTTTTTGGTCTTGGGTTTCGTTGGTAAGAACGAGAGGAATCTCTGGCACGTCTTAAACTCATACAAATTATCTTAAATTCATTACATTCATTCTTTAAGTTAACGTCCTCTCCAAGTCATACAAGACTCGGCAAATCTCTGAAAGTTCATGAGATTTTAATTTTTTTTCTCTAAAACATATATTTAATTTTGTACCACTGACACACTCTCACTGTCTTTCTATATTCGCACGCAGTTATTTCCAATGTTACCCGCATGAAGTGAAGAAAAATAAACAGCAAAGAAATGGAATGCAATCTACTTGGTCTTCACTGACCATTGGCAATAATAGCGTTGCCAACATAAGAAATGTTATGAACATAATACAGTATTTTTTATGTTAAATTTTATGTTACAATTTTGGAAATTTGCGTTTTTCCCGAGCAGAAAGATATAAAACGGAATTGCAATATTAGTTAACCCAGCACAACGTCCTTAAGTTGATTAACTTAACTGTTTCTTTGATGATGCAAATATTGTAATGTTTTTCCCGAGCAGAAAGATATAAAACGGAATTGCAATATTAGTTAACCCAGCACAACGTCCTTAAGTTGATTAACTTAACTGTTTCTTTGATGATGCAAATATTGTAATTTATATCCTCATTGTTGGAATAGTTTTATCATCCACCAAATTACAAGCCATTTTTAAGAGTTTGTTTACAGATATAGAGAAACATAAGCAAGATTTATACTGCTGAACGTGTATGTAGTACAATCCATTCTGTACATATGTACCAATACGCTAATGGTTTGGCAGCCTCTATTTGCCCCTCATTTGGCTTCGCCGATAACTCTGTGGAAATATTCAGCGACTACCACCAATTTTTGGTGGCTACAGTAGTTTACTGCAGTTTTACTCAATAATTTCTTCCATGGTATTATAAACTGGTATATAACTGATGATTTAACGAATGAAATGTGACCCATAGTGTGAATCTGGAGTAAAATAATGTATTATCCTGTACACATAAAACATTTTAAAAGGAAACCATTAAAAATAATTATGAAAGAAAAAAGATAAAAGATAAATTCAAATACCTGATATTCAAAGATGTGCTAGCAAAACTGAAATCAGTCACACTGACTAAACATAACTCACAGCAACACGAAGCATGAGAGTGGGAAAAAAAATCTTTTGAGAAGCGAAGTTCCATCAACTGTTAGTCTGTCTGGCACTACCACAGATAACGCTCTAGGTAGATCAAACTAATATTTCATAGCATAAAAATAAAAGTTTAGGTCCATCAGAGATGCCATATTACACAGCGAAAAACACCTCTCACAATAAAGTTGAATGTCAATAAGCCATGAATGAGGCACGAATTACCGTTAAGCTTAGGAAAACAAACTCCAATAAAATGTTTTTCTCTTCTCTTGGATCCATTTATTATTTTACCAAGTATATGGCAAGCTATTTTATGGACTAGGATACCCACTTGTTTCCAATCTGGATATCCCGTGGAATTTTCATCACATTACTAATTAAAATAAAATTAATTTGAGTAGCTTTTTTCCTCAGGAG
Source organism: Macrobrachium rosenbergii (assembly GCF_040412425.1). NCBI lineage: Eukaryota > Metazoa > Arthropoda > Malacostraca > Decapoda > Palaemonidae > Macrobrachium > Macrobrachium rosenbergii. Next base: position 32,199,906 of record NC_089795.1, read on the forward strand.
CCACTCTATTACGCTGGTAACATGAGATTTAGCTATTAGGCCACGCAATGGGGCACTTTCAGCCAAGCAGCACTCAAGACAGTGAAAAGAGTAGTTGAACAGCAAGGAAAAAAGATCCAGAAGATATGCAAGACGAAGTATAGGAATATACAGATGAAAGTGGTAGCAAACGCCACGCTTTTCTAAGGAGTAATAGCTAAGAAAGGTTGGACAGAGAGATGGAAAAAAGCATTGGGAACGGGTGTGTAGTAAAACACAAGGTGGTTGCAGTTAGGGGCCGAAGGGACATTGCAAATACCATTTAAGAGGGCTTAAAGTGCAACGCAAGAGGTGTACTGACAGCTTCACCCCAATATGGGGAGACCTTATTGGAGGAAATGACTACTATAAAGAGCCCAGTATTTCCAGACGGTAACACCCCATGTAGAGCAACTATATGTGGTATACAAGATAACTAAGCAACTTCAAATAGTAGCTTGGATGCTCTATTTTACCAAGTCTAATAATACAGAAAGAAGGGATTATTGGGAAATCTATCTGTTGAAAAGTTAATATAAACATTACCTACTAATTACAATTGAAAATAACTTCCTATATGCAATCACTACCTTCTATTTATGCTTGAGAAATACAGTGTGGGTGTCTGTGTGCGTGTGTGTGTGTGTGCACGAGTGTATCATAGGCCTACCGTTCAAGTCAGGCAACGGAAAGAATGATATTCAAGATCTCTGCTCGCTGAACACCTGAGTTACTTGGGTAAAAAGTGGCTGTCAAGACTGGTTCAAGTTAGTGCAATGAGACTGCACAATCCGCCTTCAAATCTGATTTTATAATTCATTCCACTTCAAAAATAAAAGCGTTTATTTAGACCTGCAAGCGCATTCTTCTTTATGAAAACCTCTAGGAAATCAAGATGCCCAGAAAAATGTATTTCTTTAGCTATTCATTTCCTTATTAAACTCCACTTTTCTCACACATTAACGATTTCTTCATTTCTGTCCAAACCTTTCCATTTACTCAAACTCAACTCTTATTAAGTTATTAATACTCTGCTTAACTTCTTTTGGTATTTCAATATAAATTCATTTTGGGAAACTAAACCACGGTCAATATAATAGCCTAAAGATCTCAAACACTTGAAATGGAGATGAACATAAACACAATCAACAGCAAAACAGAAGGAAATAAATGAAAATGCAATTATTCAGAATTAATTACTAAAGAATAAAAAAAAACTTTAAGCAAAAAGAATAATTGTTGTAATGCTGTAACACTACAGAAGTGTACAATGAATAAGTAAAAGCGAATATTTATACATATTGCAAAATCAATTATGAAACGCAAGTTTAATAACATGTTATAAGGTTTACGTTAAATATGGACTCTTGACATACCGTTATTTCGGAGTACGATTTACTTCTGAAGTAAACAGCAATTTCTTTTAAGGGTGCAATAATTGTAGAGAATGTCTCCCTAGATCAATAGTTCTCTAAAAATTTAACTAATTTCATTGGCCTTTCCGCAACCAGGCCGTACTTCGAAGTGTGATCAGTATACAATCATGGCTTTTCCGTTGCCGTGAAATTGGATTAACAGTTCTTAACCAATCCTGACTTTTGTTATAATTATAAGATTTCATAACACGGAATTTCCTTACTTTTCACATATCTCTAATATTACACACAATAATTTTCAATATCATAAACCAAATAATTATATAAGGTGCACGTGAGCACCAAACGAGAATTCAATTATAAAATATAAAATACTGTTTTCATCAGAAATCATTAGCAGTATAAAGTTTGCATTATTATTATTATTATATTATTATTATTATTATTATTATTATTATTATTATTATTACAATGATGAACTCTATTCATAAGGAACAAGCCCACAGGGGCCACTGACTTGAAATCCAAGCTTCCTAAGAATATGGTGTTCATTAGAAAATAAAAATGTAAGTAAATTATTAAAATACAAGGAGAATTGTATTAGGGTAGTAATGCATTGCATCTTCGCTTGAACATTTGAAGTTCTAAATGTGCGACATCCTCAGGGAGACTGTTCCACAGTCCAACGGTGTGAGGAATAAAGGACCTCAGGAACTGAGAAGTTCGACAGCGAGGCACATTTACTGCATAATGGTGCTGCTGTTCAGCAAATCCGGTTGTTCTCGGCAGGAAAGGGGGATCAGAGATCAATTGTGAATGCGAAAGATCTCTGTAAAAGCACAACTTATGAAAAATTGACAAATGAGACCATCCGTCGATGGTCCACGTCATAACTGCTAATATTAGGAAACAGAAACCTGCCACCACACACCACTCTATCTAAAAAAGATAAATCTCTGGCAGAAGCAGAGATTCACACCGGAAAACAGCATTCTAGTAAAGGAAGCACAAATGACCTAAAACAGGTTGCACTGATTTTATCAATGTTAAAAGTATACGAGGCCTTAAGTACAATACCTAACTTTCATGCGACATTTGCTGACATTTTCATCTGATGTTTTTCAAAAGTAAGGTGCAAGGTGCGAGTCAAAAGTTACACCTAGAATAGTTAATGCTTCAGACTCATTCAGCAGAGTCCCGTCCACATGAAGCCGGGGGGGGGGGGTAGAAAATCTGTAAAAGTTCTGCTAATCGATAGTCTTTTCGTTTCACTGGAGTTCAGCATCATACCCCAACTACCACATCATTCACTAATCTGCTCCATGTCACAACTGAGACTAAGGGCAGCCTCATTTCTCATAACTGGAGACTTTACTACACGCACAAGTGTTGCATCATCAGCATACCGAAGAATCTCATTTTCCAGGCCAACAACCGTATCACTGGTATAAACTAAAAATAACAGTGGACCAGAACACCACCTTGTAGAACTCCACACACAACAGGTTTTGAGTTCGCTAAAGATCCCATCAACAGACACTCGCTGCTGCCTACCTGTAAGGAAATCTTAAGTAAACCTAAAACATATCCACCTACTCCAAGATTCTTAAGTTCATAAAATGGTGCCTCGTGATTTACTAAATCGAAAGCATCACTAAAATCCATTTGAATTACTCTTACACTCAAAACTCATAACAAGATTCTCTTGCAAATGGCATGTCAATTCTAAGAGCATCGCAGGTACCTAACTGCTTCCCATTAGCATGTTGACTATCAAGTTAACAATCCTCTAAATTCCACATACTTATATAGTGGTTTAAAAATAAGTTTTTCTGCGACTTTGGAGAACACAAGAATAGAAACTGGCCTGTAGTTACTATACATATAAGAATTTCACAATACAATACAAATTTATGAAGCAACAAAAAAGCCCAAATGTTTACAGTGGTGAGCACCAAATTAATTGCATTGCAATACAATCTTTTTAATTTAGGAACTCTGCCTATTAGAGGTGTCACTATCCTGAAAACCCTCATTAGATTGGTTATTCAGTGATTAACAGCCTTTTCCTTGCCTTAAATCACTGTAGGGTCACAGTCTCTGATAAAGTCTCATCAAGTAAGAGGCCCGCAGGCGGAACAGCATTCTGAGTGAATGACAGATGCAGAGGACAGGCACAGTTTCAACAGCTTGCCTTGACAAAAAAAAGTACTCGCTTCTACAAATAATCTGCAGTTCTTGCCAGAAATAATATACATGTTACGGGCACATGGGTGTATTACCATCAACGCCGCAGCCGATATTAGTTAGGCAAACTAGGCGGCGACAGCCCCACTTTGATGAAAATAAAAGCAGCGAGAAAGAGACAGCACGCAGAGTAGAATTTGAACAAAACAACTTGGCATACACAACTGGTAATACTTTTCCTAACCTTCGTTATGCCTTGAACTAAACATAAAACCAGCACTTGGTTTAGGTAAGAGAAAGCAATGCTTATTCCATTTATCAATCACACTCTTCGTAAAACGGAGGCATTTAGGTATGGGCAAATAATACTTATAAAAATACCTCTTCCTTTTTTTTTTTTACAGGTATTTGCCAGGTACTATACCATATGTTTCTGTCAGTACGTGACAATGTGGTGTTTTGGGGCTTTCAGCAGATTTCAGCGCATAGGTGAATGCCTGATGATCTGCGGGCTCAGCATTGGGGTGACTGACCGAAATGTCACCTTAGATACAGCCGTGTCAGCGGCTCGTGAGCGGAAGGGCTCATCAGCATTTTGGGTCGAATGTTCTGGAAGCATTGTCCGGCTAGAACCCGAATATGGGTGCGTCGTGAAGATGGGGTCTGTGCGCTTGTGTAATGACGGGTGTTTTTTTTTATAGTTTTAGGGTAAGTGCTTGGAGTTTTTGTAGGAAGTCATACATTCGTTTTGGAGGAGCCGAAGTGTGAGGTCTCTGGGGCCCAAGTTCCCTGCTGTAAGGGTGAGTGTTAACATGAAACAGTAAATTCACATTCTGGTGGCTTACGTCTTTCAACATTTCTTTCTAATGCGGTGTAATGGTGTTAATGCGAACAAAGATGGTGTTAATACTAATGGGAGATAATTTCTCTCTACACGTTTCATGCACATGCATGCCGATGCATAGTCATGTGTATGAACATCAACAAATGAACATGGCCACTATGGGATGTACTGTAGTCACTTACGTGAACTGGTGACATAAACACAAAGACAGAATGGAGACTGAATAGTGATTGGGGGTTGAGATGCGAAGAATCCCACTTATAGTTCGTGTGACTGATGAAATGTTTGGGAAGACATTCATTTACCTTTTTATTTCCATTTGAATATTATGCCTAATTGCCATTTTTAACCTGTCATGTGTTAGATTTGCAGAACATTCTATTTTTGTAAAACCATACAGGTAAGGCAACTGTAGGATTGTTCTGTTACAGATATATAAATACATAAATGAACAAGCAAGCTACGAAAATATCGCTGAACTATGAGCCATTATCAAGGGGTTTTGGAATGAGTATGTACGTATGTATGTATATGTATGTATGTATGTATGTATGTATATATATATATATATATATATATATATATATATATATATATATATATATATATATATATATATTATATAAATTCTTTCAACTGGGCAGAAATATTTATACTTTCAGTATGTAGCTGAAACGATCAACTATAACAGATAAATGTTGATACTGTTCTTTTTGAATGGCAGTATGACAGTCAAGAATTCTCCGCTCTGCCCCCCTTTTTATCACCAAGGGAGACTGAATACATACGGCAAGACGAGGAGTATTTATACAAATTTTAAGAGAGAAATTTGAAGAGAAAAATCTGTTCCCAATTAGCAATCAGGGGAAGATGAGCCAGGTAGAATATGTCGAGCATCGGCTGGCATGGAGACAGGTTGTAACAAATCTACCCAATCAGAGGGTGAAGAGGGATGTCGAATTGTAATGGCCCTGGCGGAGGGGTGGGTAGATGCTGTAATGTTGTTAATACGAATAATCTCGTATAGGTGGTTCACTGATGGGCTTTCTTCTTTCATATTTAATGCCTCCAGGATAGAAAAGCATCCTGGGTCTGTTTCACAGTCCAATATTTATGTCCCTGCTATTACTAGCTCCATTCGCAGACGAAGGCTACGCTTGCGCAGCTTGATGGCACAAACCTGCCAGTGGCATGTGTCTCCTCGACAGACGAGTCCGGTCATCCCAATACATGACACACGGAGAGGCTCTACGGCTCTCTTTGCCAAATATGTTTAAATAGGAGGTTCTTCCTCTGGAAATGTACTGGACGGTGACCAATGTTATTCTACAGGCGTAGATCTTAGGTCTTTTTTTTATTAACAACAAACAATGGATTTTATGACCGTCATAGTACTAGCAGATGGACGTTGGCAGTTATTCCTTTTATGAGACGACATTCTCGTTCTTTGTAGGTCGTCATTTGGTTGCTGTTGCAGAGAACTCTCTTTGAAAATCAGTTCAGTCTACACATGGATATATTTAAGACTGACAATAAGATCATTCCCTCATTTGTTAGCTTCTGACTGTTAGTAATATAGACATCAACATTATTGTGGGTGTCAAGGCTAATGGTGCGGGGCAATGCCGTAATAGTACCATTAAATGCTCTTCCCATGGCTAACACTAAAGCAATGTTAACACCGGATCCTCCCCAATTACCATCTCTAAATGCTTTCTCCCAACTCCCCTCCTGAATGGATAGTTCCGCTAAGGATCTACTACCCAAGCAAACCATCAGCTTTGCCGATTGTCTAATAAAAATTTTTGCATATACATTATATAAATTTTTGTCAATTATACAAACGTGATTTCTTTATGTTCAAAACATATTAAGAACGATTATTGTTTGATATCCAATTCACTGTTAAAATAAGTTAAGTATATCTTAGTTTTACCAGACCACTGAGCTGATTAACAGATTCACTGTACCTCGGGAATAACTTACACGAGCAAGATTCACACCTTGCTTTGATTGGTTTAGAACAACGACAGACAATGATTTTGACCACCCGGCTTTCCCGAGGTATAGTTATTTCGTTATCAAACGATGTTTGTGAACTAATATTTTATATATATATATATATATATATATATATATATATATATATATATATATATATATATATATATATAATAAACATTATATATATATATATATATATATATATATATATATATATATATTATTTATAATGTAAATATTCAATATTGAATTCACTATACCTTGGTAATAACTCGCACCTAAAGAAAATTATAGTTGTTAAGTGCATCTGCACTGGCCTTGATTCGCACCTGGGCCTTTGATTCAGATACGGTGAATCATAGTCAATTTTGACCATTCGGCTATCAAAAGTGATGAAAGTTGATATCCTTTCTGATGTACATATTCCTGTTGAATAACGTTGTGTACCTGAAATCGCTATGAACCCATCTCCAACATGATAGCTGAATGGCAAACTCGTAACATTTGGCTAATTATTTTACTTTAACTTATACACGAGTGGTTTTTTCATTCACAAAAATTAAACCATAAATATATTTTACTATCGAATTCACAAAATTCCGGGAATAACTAAACCCAAGGAAATTATAGTTGCTAAGCGCATCAGGCCAAACCAAACCCAAGAGATATCCAAAGGAAAATTAGCCTAAAAGGAGAGAAAAGTAAAGGGAAATGGTAAGAAATAATTACAAGAGGGGGAATATACAATAAAACCAAACACCTGAATTAAGGAGACGTCAGCATTAAGTAGAAATGAATTTGCTTCTCGCTTAAAAATTTTAAGATCAGAAGACTCCACATCTATTCCACATTTCAGTTGTAACCAAAATAAAACCAAGGCCCAGGCTCAAATGCTGTACTTAGATTCGATATCAACCCATCTCCACCAGGATAACTAATTGTTAAGTTTGTAAAGCTTGGCTAATTAGCTCAGTAGAACCTGAATTCAAGAGGGATATGCACAGCAGAGCCGAAGTCGTATTTCACTCTTGATAGTAGAATGATCAAAGTCAACTAACTATCGTTGTATCTAAACAAAAGGAACAGGTTCGATGCCTGGTTGTAAGTTAGATTTACCAGGTATAATTTTCCTTGGGTGTAAGTTATTCCCAGTGTATCGTGAATTTCATATAAAATGATATTCATAGCATAATATTTGTGTATAGGTGACAAAAAATCATTAATCATCCAAATATAGAAACAAAATATATGGTATCTTGTGGAAATGTTCTCGAAGGATTCGTGATGAAGGTGACAAATGTATGTATGTATGTATGTATGTATGTATAAATAAAGGCAAATGCCACTAAGGAAAAATGAAAAATGAAACAAGGTAGCATTTGCCTTTAATTATACGTTCATCACGTTCCATATCTTCGTAAATTAGTTATACCTATATATGTATGTATGTGTATATATATACACATTCATATGCACGTGTATGGATGAGCATGTATGTATACAGTATACAATCATAAATACACTTACACTTTTTGTAATCAGTCACTAATTCTAATTAATTTTACAGCAATTTTTCGAACCCTTCCTCTCCAACAATAAGCTTCTGCTTCAATATGGTTAATGATCTAGCCGTTGTAGTCCAAGACAAATTATAAAAAGCAAAATTGTCTGTCGTAATTAGCCTTTCAGAATACGTTTTTATAATCAAGTTTAAACTGTACAGAATTCTGCTTTGAGGTTAGATAAACTCAACACTGAGATTTCTTAACTTACGAAAAAGGAAAGTAAAATCCAGAGAGCCTCTTTCAAGCAGGTCTGGTTTAAGTAGTTGCAAAAAAAATCTCTTTTTTTTTTAAAGATCAAGACGTGACTAGATTTTAAGAACAAAGTAACCCATGCCGTAATTCAGCGTTGCAACTTGGTGGGAATTTTATAGCTAAAACATTCATTGTCTCTCGTTTAAACTCTATATTCTTAACTAATCGTGCAAAATAACTGGGCACAGGAGCGGCTCCTGATGATTTTGCTGTCCTGTCATGTTAACGTAACTCTACCCCACAAACGGTGATAAATGGGTTGGAGGCAGCGTCTAAGGATTGTCTTACGATTTCTGGGAGATTTGGGTTAAGGATAAACTGTGGAAAAGTGCCCACAGAGCACATACAGATAGGAAAAAGAGAAGAAAAAGTTTCTTTAACACCTAACGGTAACATGCGCCGCTTCACAGCAGGAGACGACGGAATATTTGTAACTTTACAACATTTTTTGTTGCCTGATGGCTTCCTTTCGTGATGAGTTATGCGCGAGCGCGCACATACGAACGCACGAACACACACACACACACACACACACATATATATATATATATATATATATATATATATATATATATATATATATATATATATATATATTATATACATTCATATGCACATACTCGTATATATGCGTGCATGCATGTGTAAAAAACATATGCGTGTATGCATGTGTAAAAAACTAAAAGAGAAAGAGACAGAGAGAGAGAGAGAACTTTTTGTGTTGATCAAGAATCCTAAAACAACACACTTTGCATAAACACAGACAGTATATATACATTACTTATCCACTAAAAGCAAGACAATATCCATGCTATGAGCAACCTGTCAGGATGTAAAAAAAAAAAAAAAAAAAAAAAAAAAAAAAAACATTCATTCTGAGCCTTATCTTGTATAAAATGTTGCAAGATTTTTATTTCCTTTTTTTATGAAATGCTACTAAAAACCACGGAAGAAACAGTTTCAAAACTTATCCATAAACTATATTAGGTACTAATTATTTCACCTTTTAGTCATTCTGAAATTCACAGCTTACTTACGTTCTTGATTGTATGTTCTCAGCACTTACCTGCAAAAATGAACAAAAATATAGATTAGACATTTTTATACAAGTAGGTTATATACAAATTTGAAGACTGGACTCCATTAATCTTTTTAAGGGATTATTTTCATAAACACTAACATAACAGTTTTCATATGGCAATTAAACTAACGAGAGAGAAAGTCTGTAAAGGAACGAGTTCTGGATTATTATTATCATTACTCAGAAGATTAACTCTATTCATACGAATCAAGCCCCCAGGGGCCACTGGCTTAGAAGGTAACAGTAAATACAGAAAGAAGAGATCAGTTATAAGAAAAGGAAAAAATAAATTAACAAATTAATAAACAGATAAAAATGTAGGTAAATTATATAATACAAGGAAAATTGCTTTAAGGTAGTAATGCATTGCATCTTCGCTTGAACTTTTGAGATTTCAATTGCACATCCTTAGGGAGACTGTTCCACAGTCCAACGGTGTGAGGATTAATTAAAGAACCTCTGGAACTGAGAAGTTCGGCAGCGATGCCGATTTATTGGATATTGATGCTGCTGTTCAAACAAACTGGTCGCTCTCGGCAGGAAAAGAGAATCGGGGATTAATTGTTCAAGTGAAAGATCTGTTAAAATACAACTTATGAAAACTTGACAAACGAGACCATCGATACTGCTAATATTAAGAAACAGAATCTTACCACTACCAATCTCTGGAAGAGAAGGCATCCAAATAGGAGAACAGTTATAAACTTGAGGCCATAAGTAGAATACCGAACTTCCGTGCGGCATCTGCTAACGCTATTCATTAGACGCTTCTCAAAATTAAGATGCTAGTCAAAAGTTACACCAAGTACAGTTAAAGCTTCAAAGTTATTTAACAGAGTCCTGTCCACCTGAAGGGGAGGATAGAGTGGAAAATCAGTACGATATCTACTAATCACTAGTGTTTTCATTTTAGTGAAGTTCAGCCTCATACCCCACCGACTACACCAACCCCTAATCCGCTCCATGTCATGATTGAGATTAAGGGTATTTTCATTTCTCTTAAGTGGAGATTCTACTACTCCCACGGGTGTTGCATCACCGGCATACTGCTCAATCTTGTTTTCCATGCCAACCACCGTATCGCTTGTATACACTTAAAATAACAGTGGACCAAGAAGACTACCCTGTGGAACTCCAGAAATAATAGGTTTTGATTCGATAAAGATCCCATCAACAGTAACTCGCTGCTGCCTACCTGTAAGGACATCTTGAAGTTTTGACTTCATTTTTTAGAAAAATAACAAAGGACAGACAAAATCTATAGCCTCAAAAAATGCTCGAAACTACCGAAAAACATTTATTTCCGAAGTGGATTACAGGAATTTATTCACAGATTAATAATACCGATTTTCAGCTTACTACTTTCAATTTTATCCCCTTTTCGTAAAATATTTTCGTGGAAGAACAGTTTATTGTGTGTCACTATGCTAATCATTAAGCTCTGTTTTTATATTCATTCGACTACCACTTAGTGAATGTTTTTCTAATTATATCACACGTATAGTGAGAAAAGGTGGAAGAAAGATTTGCTGGATTGTGACTCATATTACACCGACTAACTACATCTCAGTTTGACCTAGCAGCCATTTAATTTCATTTCGCATCTGACTAGATCACTTAATCAAAACTTGACAGTATGGTCTACAATCTTATTTTCAAGGGCAATAAGCATGTCCCCAATACATGCTAATAACCATAATGGTTACCCTTTATTTTCCTATTGAACACTCAACGAGAAAGGTCAAGGCTGACTTCAGACACCACCAATAGCAACTCTTCTATCGGTCACCCTGTAAGTGCCTTTCTGTAAGTTACTTGTGTTGGTTTCCATTATAGTTCAATTTTGATAACCTCCAAAACCTAATGGGAAATTCTCTCTCTCTCTATGCAATATCTGTTTTCGCTTAGTTACATGAGAACACCAGCCAACGAATTAAATTAATCTTCAAAATTTTTTCTGCCCGTGTAATTTATTTTTTTCCTTGTTTAAACGCCCCCATTAGTGGCGTGTTGAAAATATAACTCTTCTCACTCTTGACCGTCCTTGTTTTAACTTCTAACGAAACTCGGTTCTGATAAAGGTAAAAAGTGTCTTTTACCTGAATACGTTAAGAAGTACCTTTTACTTGAATACGAAAAGAGAGAGAGAGAGAGAGAGAGAGAGAGAGAGAGAGAGAGAGAATAAATATTGCCCCAGTCTTTGAAAGACGATGACGTGTTCTTGCGTCATATAAAGCCTCAAAAGGGAAGTCCATTGAATGCCCTGCGAACTCACTCGGCAACATCTTGCTACCCTTATAAATCTGAAGCGCTCTTTTTCCTCTTTCCACAATTCTTGAACCCCACTTGTAACTTCCCTTCCGGTGAATTTCCCTTCTGCCTCCATCCAAACTCTCCTCCTTCCCTTCTTGACTTTTTCACTCTGATGCCTAGTTCCCCATTCGCCTTATAATTGACATGTAGGCAAATCCCTCTCTACATAATTACTGTCCTCGGTCAGTTCTCAACGTATCTTTTCAACTCATGTTACTGTAAACAAGATCTCTGTTTTTCTTTTCATTTTGTTTTCCTAGCTACTTTCTCCTTGCCACACAGTCGCCCGGCCTCCGGCTATGTTATCTAGGTCCCTCCACCCCTGAACCAATCTGCGCTACATCCACCGTTGTCTTGATACACCTTCTACTTTAAAACCACACAAATAAATTTCTTGTTTTTTTCCAAAACCCTGTCAAACATCTTCCCTAACCTACCTGCTCTCCCTCACTCAACTTCTAGAGAAAGCTCTTCCTCAGAGGATAACCTACCTACCTACTCCCCAGGCCATCCTTTACTACAACTTCCCACCCAATATCAGCATCTTTCTGCAACGCTGCACATCCGCTAGGCCTACTATAACTGTGTTCCCTAATGCTTTTACCCATCTTCCACAGACTCTGACAAATTTTAATTTTCGAGGTTAGTTGATACCATTCAGATAATGTCGGAGGTACTTAATTTCTGAATCTGTTCCTTTCGTACATAATTTCCATTTTTGGTAGACTACACAACAATCGTTCAAAAGACTACGTGCTCTTTCAAACATCCAAAACTCATCACGACCCCAATTTTATAAAGAATGGCAATTCTACTTTCGGTCGTCAACGTCATGATCACATTTATCTCTTGTCAACTTATCGCAATAGAAATGCTTAGACGACTGTAATCACCATATACCGAAACTTTAACAGTTAGTATTGTATCAGGTAGTGAATCCGATTAAACTTGTACCTTGTCTGAAACAATTATATATTTTCTGAAAAGGTTAAGCAAGTCAATACAGTTCTAGGTGAGTCTTCACAAAAGCCAATACTACATATTTGGGCTTAACTTTACATGCTGGCAATACTAGTCTCATATTTGCGGTACTTCATCTTAGCATCCTCTCACACCAGGAATAAAGTAAAAACAATTCGATTATCTTTGTTTTTATTGTTGCTTTTTTGCCTTTTCATTATCATTTTTTATTTGAAGTGGTAATTTCTTGCTTTTTGGTACACGCCATTTCTGGGGCTGCGGGCTGCACTTTTCATACAAAAATATCAAGTACTTTCCACTGACAGCGACATTACAGGATATAACTTTATCTATGCACTTACTAACCCAGCTCAGTGTGTCCTCGCTGTCTCATTTCAGCAACAGCATTTCCTCTGCTCTCAGGCATCCTAAAAAAACCCGTCAAGAAACCTGTTCTTTCTTTTTTTCTTTTTTTTGTGGAAAGCAACAACCCTTTGACTAAACAAATTGGTAAAGGATTTTCTCTGTACTTGGGAGATTTCTCAAACTTCACTTTTTTTAATGACTTCTATGACCTAACATTTTTTAAAGGGTTTGTCACATACTGTGGGCTAACCCCTAAATATTTTTCAGTCTTTTTATATACAGCATAAGCCATCTATTCTAGTTAGATTATACCAGATTGTTGTTTACAATGGATAAATACTGAAAAGAAGTTAACATGCACAGATTTCAGTGTGTGTATATATTATATATATATATACATATATAAATATAAATTATATATATACTAGCTGACCAACCCAGCGCTGCCCGGAAGAACTTTCAAGAACTCAGAAAAATTTTCCTTCATCCCCTTTGAATTGTTTTGGCATGTAAAGTATGTGTACTATCACCGAAAAAACTTTTCTTTCCTTTGATTAACTATTCTGTCTTGAATTCATTACTTTAAATAAACATGATATATACATGTATAAACATATCCTGGCACTTATCTGATTAAACTGGAGAGAGAGAGAGAGAGAGAGAGAGAGAGAGAGAGAGAGAGAGAGAGAGATTGGCTTGAGAGAATGGCAAACATTCTCAGGTTTTTCTAGTATGGCTTTAGTGTTTAACCTCATTCATAAAGGGAATTTATAAATGAGAGAGAGAGAGAGAGAGAGAGAGAGAGAGAGAGAGAGAGAGAGAGAGAGAGAGAGCAAGCAGGAATTTACTTGCAATAGTTAAAAACATCATAGATAAATCCCGCTCCAGATTGTTTGAGTGATGCCTTGAGAGAGACAGAAAGAAAGAGAACGCTTGGCAGAGGTAGTATGGCGAAGTTGGTGTGCGTATTGCCTAACTACACGATAATTAATTTCAGACCTCATTTAAACCGACTTTATAAGGACTACGTCACTGTAACGTCACGGAGCAGTCGCTATAGCGATTTGCCGCGGTATTTCATCTTGGAAGCACCTCAGATGCTACGATCAGAATATGAATAAATTATGAATAGGCTTATTCATTAAACTGTTAGACCCTTCAACGCTATTTGTAGATCGTTATAAGTCCCAATCAAGCAATGAACATCTAAAACAATATTTCCATGTGATACAGACAATTTGGTACAGGCCTGGGCCAATGATGTCTTTTTATGATATGTGTTACTATAATGAAAGTAAACTTCACTGCCAATTCATAAAAAAAAAACTGAACCAACCCCTCAGCTCTAATATAAACGCGTTCATTAATATTTTATAAGAATAGACGTCTTTTTTTTAATAAGAAATATTTAGTCTATATATATTGTTACGCCTTTTTTACTTCTTATTTTTAAGTGAATTGGTGCAAGAGGTAGCCTTCCACCCCTCATCATACTAATAAAAAAATTGGCAAAACACTTTCCTATATGGCTAACTTCAACTCGTGATACGTATTTTTTATATTGGTTTTGGGGACTTTTTAACATATAATAATTTACTACTCATTATCACAATGACACCTAACTCCTTGACGTTGAATTGTGTATAAAGTTCCACGTACGGCATGTATAAACTTGGTCAATTCGTACATTAACGTAATCATGAATCAAGCAAAATCTTTCCCTTCTCGGAGGAATGTTAGGCAGTTGGTATTTATTGTTTTGAATAAATACACGTTGATAAAAGATAGAGATGAATATATATATATCATTCTAATATATAACTATAAACAATAACTTTTATTTTCCTAAATGATGGGAATACATGTTATGTAAGCTGTGAGCACTTCGAGTTACTCGAAATTCAGTAGTTGCCATTTCTTAAACCCCTATTCACATCTAATACATTTACCCTCCAAGTGCCTTTCGGAAAAGATTTCCAAATGTAATGATCTACATTCCTGTAAAGTTTTAATCTAGAATTTTCGGTCATTATCTTCCAAGTAACCAGTACCAAGCAGCGTGAAAAGAAACTTATCTTCCGAATGCAGTGAAGTTTTTTGCCAATTCGTACAATAATTAATCCCAACTGCTTCCACTTTTTTGCATCGTAAATTGTTGTTGTTCTCTCAAGGTTATAATTTAGTAATAAACCTCATAGAGATAGATTTCGCTCCAGTGTTTGAGTGATGCTGAGAGAGAGGGCGAGAGAGAGAGAGTGCGTTTAATAGTGGTTTCTGCTAGCTGCAAGCGTCTCGTTTAGCCATTACTACGCATGCGCGGACTCAGCTTCGCTTACTATAGAAAGAAATTATAGATTTAGGTTTTCAATGCAGATTTTATTTAGGTAATAAACAATTATATTAATTATTATCATAAATTATGATCAAAATTCACCTAAATTCTGATAAAAAATTGATGTTATACGGGATTTATTTGATAAAAAATTGATGTTATAGGGGATTTATTTGATAAAAAATTGATGTTATAGGGGATTTATTGTTGTAGGTTAATCATACTTCTGGCAGCGCCAGAAGAAGAGGTGAAGAGTCAGATGAAAAATGAGAATAAACCCAGAAAACTGAAGGAAACGGTGACGTAAAAACTAAATTTTCATTTGTTTTGTCTGTGTTTGTATGTCTGACACGGGGTAGGGGTTTGATTTTGAGTTAACAACCTTTCTGTTGTGACACAAAGGCCGTGTACAAAATTTTGCCTGAGTCGGTCAAGCGGTTTGGATTTCTATAGAAGCCAAACTAATACACAAGCATTCACTTCCATATATATAGATATAAAATATATATATTATACATATACATAAAAATACATATTTTTATATATATGTAATATATATATATATATATATATATATATATATATATATATATATATATATATATATATATATATATATATATATATATATATATGATGCGCCTTATAAAAGTACTGCAACTAATCACTAAGGATATGTTAGGGCTATTCGATTCTACAAGAGCTAACTATTTTGATAGTGAGAAGGGGGAAATCTCTCTTTTCTATTTCCTTTACACACTTTCGCGTATGCGACGGTTTCGTATCTCTTATGTGTAAAATTCTTTCTCAATGTTTTAAATGCAAAGGGAAATTATAAGCAGTCCCAAAGAAAGAATCCTAAATACACGGACTTAAACATTTTCGCTAGCTCATTACACCGAAAACCAGCACGATATGGAGGTCCATTTTTACAATTATCAATCACCTGTTAATTTGACATTTCATAAAAAAGAATGGTCCCCTTTTTAAAATTCACTTTTTCACTGAAAATGTCTAAATTATCATCTTTACAACAATAATACTCTAAATAGGTGTTTCTTCTCTAGATCGAGAACGGGATATGCTGTATATCAGGTCCACAATAATATTCAATGGTATTCTTGTTGATTTTATAAAAAAGTTACAAAAAAGTTGCAAAAGCTTTCGAACCCTGTCCTGGGTTCATCTTCCATCGAACTAAAATTATTGACATATTAAGTAAATATGTTAGCTCCGGTTTCAAGTGTGGAACCAGTGGACGACCTCAACGATGTGTTTTTCCAACGGACGAGGGCGACAAGCAGGACGGTCAACTATCAACTAGGTGATTGCTTCTCCTCTTCCTATATTCCGCGTGGCTATTCTTCTTGATCTCCTCACCCGTTGTTGTTGTTCTGCATGTAATTCATTGTTAGCGGTGACATCCTCGGAATCCCGGCTGTTATAAGGTGTCTGCGGTGTGATGTCGGCGATAACGGCAGCATCAGACGAAGGAAAGTAGGAGCCTGTCCTAACATTAAAACCTTTAATAAATGTTTTGATTACATGAAAGTTAACTAGCGGGTCCTCGTTAACGAACGACATGTTTCCATAAATGATTCTCTATATTTATGGCGGCGCCATGACTAATCTTCTTATGTTGACGTTGCTACTTTTGTGAATGATGTTGGCTCTATTTCAGTCCCGGTCTAAGGTCGTTATTGAATGCGTGTGTAACTATTGCACTATTTTGAGAATGTAATGAGAAAGCCCGTCTATGTTCCCCTAAACGTGTTTCTAACCCTCTGCCGCTTTCTCCGAAATATTTACCTTTGCAGTCTTTACATGGTATTTCGTATACTCCTGGTACTATGGGGTTATTATGATTGTTGTTGTTTTTATTAGGTTATTTCTTATCGTGTTGGTATATTTGAAAACAATTTTAGTACTATCCTGGCTATTATTTACATATTTACTTATAATATCTATATTAGGGTTAAAGGTAAGGTTAAAATCTATTCGGTTTTTCTTCTAATGTTATTATCTTTAGGGCAATAATAAGTCTTCCGGGCACGTGAGATAGCCTTTTCAATGAAGTGGGAGGGGTACCTAAGGCTTCTGAAAGTTGCCGTAATGTGATGTATTTCGTCATTAATATATTCTGGATCACAAATCTTGAAGGCTCGTAATGCGAAGTTCATTATTACATTACTTTTGATATTATTATTATGAAAAGAATAAAAATGTATATAACTTTCAGAGTTGGTTGTCTTCCTATATACTGTGAATTTAAACTTTTGTCTACTCGAATCTCTAAAGATTAATACGTCTAAGAAAGGCAACTTGGAGTCGGTTTTTATTTCCACGGTAAATTTTATTGATGGTAGTATGTCATTTGCTATTTCTACTAATTTAGTTAGATTTCTTTCTGTCCCTCTGATGATTGCAAAAATGTCATCGACATATCTGACCCACAAGAGGGGCGTGGTTTCCCTATCACATCTGTTGAGAATATCTATCTCTAAGAACTCCATACAAATATTGGCTAAAACTGGGGATAGAGGGGAGCCCATAGCGACCCCTTCTTTTTGCGCAAATCCTTGATTATTGAATTGAAACACCGTGGAAGATACGCATAGTCTTATTTCAATGCAAAGAATTGGTCAGTGGGTAGGGGGAATTCTATATTACCTTGTTCGTATTCTTCCTGGAGCTTAGAGATTACATAATCTAAGGGAACGTTTGTGAAAAGTGCCGTAACGTCTAAACTTACCATAGTGCCATCAACCCATCCCAGATCTCTGACTCGTTGTATAAATTGATAAGAATGTTGTAGGTGTGCATTAGAGAACTTTCCTAGGAACTGGTTTAAAGTTTGGGATAACCATATCGCCAGATTACTTATAGCTACATGTGGTTCCCCACAGAGTAATCTGGCGATATGGTTATCCCAAACTTTAAACCAGTTCCTAGGAAAGTTCTCTAATACACACCTACAACATTCTTATCAATTTATACGAGTCAGAGATCTGGGATGGGTTGATGGCATTATGGTAAGTTTAGACGTTACGGCACTTTTCACAAACGTTCCCTTAGATTATGTAATCTCTAAGCTCCAGGAAGAATACGAACAAGGTAATATAGAATTCCCCCTACCCACTGACCAATTCTTTGCATTGAAATAAGACTATGCGTATCTTCCACGGTGTTTCAATTCAATAATCAAGGATTTGCGTTAAAAGAAGGGTCGCTATGGGCCCCCTCTATCCCCAGTTTTAGCCAATATTTGTATGGAGTTCTTAGAGATAGATATTCTCAACAGATGTGATAGGGAAACCACGCCCTCTTTGTGGGTCAGATATGTCGATGACATTTTTGCAATCATCAGAGGGACAGAAAGAAATCTAACTAAATTAGTAGAAATAGCAAATGACATACTACCATCAATAAAATTTACTGTGGAAATAAAACTGACTCCAAGTTGCCTTTCTTAGACGTATTAATCTTTAGAGATTCGAGTAGACAAAAGTTTAAATTCACAGTATATAGGAAGACAACCAACTCTGAAAGTTATATACATTTTATTCTTTCATAATAATAATATCAAAAGTAATGTAATAATGAACTTCGCATTACGAGCCTTCAAGATTTGTGATCCAGAATATATTAATGACGAAATACATCACATTACGGCAACTTTCAGAAGCCTTAGGTACCCCTCCCACTTCATTGAAAAGGCTATCTCACGTGCCCGGAAGACTTATTATTGCCCTAAAGATAATAACATTAGAAGAAAACCGAATAGATTTTTAACCTTACCTTTTAACCCTAATATAGATATTATAAGTAAATATGTAAATAATAGCCAGGATAGTACTAAAATTGTTTTCAAATATACCAACACGATAAGAAATAACCTAATAAAAAACAACAACAATCATAATAACCCCATAGTACCAGGAGTATACGAAATACCATGTAAAGACTGCAAAGGTAAATATTTCGGAGAAAGCGGCAGAGGGTTAGAAACACGTTTAGTGGAACATAGACGGGATTTCTCATTACATTCTCAAAATAGTGCAATAGTTACACACGCATTCAATAACGACCATAGACCGGACTGGAATAGAGCCAACATCATTCACAAAAGTAGCAACGTCAACATAAGAAGATTAGTCAAGGGCGCCGCCATAAATATAGGAGAATCATTTAAGGGAAACATGTTCGTTAACGAGGACCCGCTAGTTAACTTTCATGTAATCAAAACATTTATTAAAGGTTTTAATGTTAGGACAGGCTCCTACTTTCCTTCGTCTGATGCTGCCGTTATCGCCGACATCACACCGCAGACACCTTATAACAGCCGGGATTCCGAGGATGTCACCGCTAACAATGAATTACATGCAGAACAACAACAACGGGTGAGGAGATCAAGAAGAATAGCCACGCGGAATATAGGAAGAGGAGAAGCAATCACCTAGTTGGATAGTTGACCGTCCTGCTTGTCGCCTCGTCCGTTGGAAAAACACATCGTTGAGGTCGTCCACTGGTTCCACACTTGAAACCGGAGCTAACATATTTACTTATTATGTCAATAATTTTTAGTTCGACGGAAGATGAACCCAGGACAGGGTTCAAAAGCTTTTGCAGCTTTTTTGTAACTTTTTTATAAAATCAACAAGAATACCATTGAATAGTATTGTGGACCTGTTAAACAACAATACTCTAAATGATAAATATCACACGCAATCAGCAAGTTGTTTATGAACAAAAGGTAAAAAATGAATAAAAAAAAAGATTACTCTTCATGAACACCTAAAAAAAATATATGGCAATAACTATCACGATCATCGCCTGAAACGCCGCGTAAAGCAAAAGGCTTCCGTAAGACAGCCACTCATCTATTCCCTGTTCTTGACCTTCCACAACTCGACTCTCCTGCCTCCCGTCACATCGTTCTCATCCAAGTAGGTCTGGGTCTCTTCTTTTCTGGTACCATCAGGAGCTCGGGTGACACTATCACGGACAGTTTTCCCAGGGGTTTGTGTGAAAGACATGTCCAAACTATCTCCATTCCCCCTTCATGATTATATCATCTTCATTTGGAATCTCCGTAATCTTCCCCATGGTATAATTTCTGAATCTATCCTACTATCGAACTCCTTGTAATCTGCTTAAAAGCTTTATTCTCGAATCGGCAAAACCATGTAAAAATAGCTTCACTGACATATAATTCATATCTTTATAGCAACAGGGCTCATACTAATTACATTCGTATAATTCTTACCGAGCCCCCGGCTGCCTTAGTTTGATTTGCCGTTTTTGGTCTTTCACTAAATCTCAACTCAAGAGAACCTGATTTGATATCATTGTCCTTGCTACCTCCTCGTAATCAACATTGCAATTGTAAGGGGATCTTTAAATTCCATATACTACTGCACAATTTAAACACAAATATGTGATCTGTGCAACTCCAGTCCTGTTAGAAAGAGTAGGTACAAAAAATTAAGTAAAGCTCAATAAATAAACGGATGACTATATCCCTTTGAATGCTATGGCAAATGTTCAGTCCTATTGCGCAGATTGAAGATATTCCTCTAATCTAAATGTAAGTGTTCCTACTTATTGAAGATTACTTTACTGAGGAAAGCACTTTAGAATTTCATTGGATAAAAGTGTAGAAATTCACAGAGAGAGAGAGAGAGAGAGAGAGAGAAAGTAGGGGGGTTCAAATGCGTACTTTATTTTCAACTATATATGCCTTTCCCAGTTGGAGATATATTCAGAAAATGATAGTCTTTTGTCTCCGCAGGTCTTCAACCATTCTCCACCCCAACTTTAACCAAACAAAGCCGACTAACCACAAGGTGCTTGATTCGCCACTTACTGTAGATTTAACAAAACAAAACCTAAACCGGCCCTAACTTCGTCACTGGGGCCAATCTTCGATCTCTCTCAGGGGAGGGAAGGTTCATAACCTAGAGCAAGAGGCTAACCATCTATCTACATTATATATATATATATATATATATATATATATATATATATATATATATATATATATATATATATATATATATATATATATATATATATATATATATATATATATATATATATATATATATATATATATATATATATATATATATATATATATATATATATATATATATATATATATATATATATATATATATATATATATATAAAAAAGCCCTTTCCCCCTTAACACGGCTCCAATGGTTACTGTCGCATCAGAACTTCAACTGCCGAGTCGTGGATGAAGCATTTTTTTTTTTTTTTTTTTTTTGCAGCTGAACTTCCACAAAGATAGCCGCTTCATGCACCAAGGCAGAAGGTTCACCAGCAGCGTGTCGAATCCCCTACTCATGACATGACGTTCCTTTATATCTTGCTAGCACACTTACGCTTCCTGGATATCTTACCCTTTGCTTACCTGGATTGCTTACCCTTTTCACGGCATTCATCCAACCCTTTCTTGTTCATCCTTGCCTCCTTCCTCTTAACACTTTTGAAATATACACTTTTTTTCACCGACCTACTGTCGCCCTGTCTTTCAAAGTGACCGAAAAATCTAAAAACGCTATACTGCGGTCCATCCTTTCACGATTAACTTCACTACTTATATGTATCTCCATGTTTCTCCCACTATCAATACATTTTACGCTCTATGTACTACACAAATTCCTACCTTGGCTTACACACACTTCAAGTCTCTCGCCAATCTTTGCACACACCACATTAGCTCCCCTTTCTTACTTTGTCTTACTCTGTGACACTAGTCTCACCCTACCACCAGTCATTATATTTATTCTCGAATACTTACAAGACACCACCATCCTTCTTCCTATTTCCAATACCTTCTTATTTCTTAACCTTACCCTGACTCGCCTTTACTCCCAGCGTTCTCTTACTTTTACCAACCCATTTTCTAGTTTCCAATAAACACTCAATCATTTGCTAACATCAAGCATTCCACAATCCATTCATGACTCATTTTCTTATCCAACTACTTGCACTTACTGTATATCTACTGACCTTTGACTTCTCGAATTAATACACACACACACACACACACACACACACATATATATATATATATATATATATATATATATATATATATATATATATATATATACATACCGTATATACGTCGCGTGTATATTTAAATATTAAATAAAATATAAGGACCTCAGCATTTAAGATGCCAGATCAATCGACAGAATCAACCAATCCAACAATGATTTGGGGCTCTTTTACTGATTTCGTAGTGAAGGAAAACGCAGAATTCTTTAGATGCAACATTAGTAAACCGATCTCATTCTCCAACACGAGAAAAAACTAAAGTAGGAAATAGTTCTTGGATAATCTACAAATCATAATGGTGACAGGCTACTCTACGGACTATTGGATGGGCGCCAATCTTTATTGTTTGTTGGGTTGGTTCCCTCTCTAGTTAGGAGGGGTCGGATAGGGGCGGGACGTCCGCCCTCACAGATAAGTTCACCTTTAACCTCTGGGCTACAACGTTGCTAACAGATTTTACACACTCTTCAAACACCCCGCTGTGTTTTCGAATCATGTATTTTTATTTCCGATTACGAACGCTGGGGACTATTACATTTGCGTCTCGTTTCATAGGATTATTTTCATGGGTTAAAGTGGCAAGTGTAATAAAATAAGGACTTAGTACAAGAACGAATAATGAAGTTGATTTTTTTTACCTTTACAGCAAACAGAAAGGTCACTGAGGTCCCTTTAGCTTCCTCTGAGAAGAATGACAAATTATCGGCCTGAAATCACCATTAGACTTGGTGACAGAGTTGGGAAAATTAAAATCAAATGATGAATCACCGAAAGTCTGAGACTCAAAGCGAATGGAAAGCCATATTAATAGCACTATATCATCGAACGAATAAAGATGACAAAAATAATCGTACCTAAAAAGATATAGTTAACATTCTGAGTAGCTTTAAATTTATGATGTTATAATGGATTTATATAGCAGGCATTTTCTTTTCAGCTAAAAGTAACATTATCTTGAAGTTTCTTTTACAAAATAATTTATTTGCAAAGGACAATTTAACTTACAAAAATAAGCATGAAGACCTAATATACAATCATTTTTCAATATCTGCTTCTCCATTTGAGTTCAAGGCTTGCAGTGACGGGTGTAACCAAGATGTGAAGAAATCGAGAAGTTGAGAGGTCACTGTGGCTATCACATACTGTACAAACATACATTACATATATACATACACGTATGTATGTACACACACACACACACACACACACATATATATATATATATATATATATATATATATATATATATATATATATATATATATATATATATATATATATATATATAATATATACACAGTATAGATATATATATATATATAATATATATATATATATATATATATATATATATATATTATACACACGTGTCTGTCTTAAAAATCCATAAAAAGCCATTAATTATCGACTTTATGTATATATATATATATATATATATATATATATATATATATATATATATATATATATATATATATATATATATATTATATATATATTGAGATACACATACCATGACTCGTTCAATCCTGACTGGATAAGTGCAGCACGCGCATCACACACAATTTTATATATATATATATATATATATATATATATATATATATATATATATATATATATATATATATATATATGTTGTGTGTATCCAAATATTAAGCCACAAATAGTCCATTGAGATGGTTTTAGGAAAATCCCCAAGTACAGTGAATTTGATATCAATGGGCTATTTGTGATTAAATATTTGGAGGTATAAAAATATCATGCATAAAAATCATGACATTTACATTATATGTGTATAAATATTCATATATATACACAAACACACGCACATTACATACACATATATGCATATATATATATACAGTATATATATACATATAACCATGAATACATTATATAAATACATATATATAAATACACACATATATAAACGTTAATGTCATTATATTTATACATGACACTTTTATACTAACAAATATTTAATCACAAATAGCCCATTAACATCAAGTTCACTGTACTTGGGGATTAGCCTAAACCCAAAGGAAATCATATAATATAGTCCAACTATACAGAACGAGATTCGAGCCCGTCATGGTAAGTGGTCTTACCATGAGTCGATATTAATGGACTATTTGTGGCTTAATATTTGGATACACAAGCACATGCATATATGTGTATGTATGTGTGTATGTATATATATATATATATATATATATATATATATATATATATATATATATATATATATATATATGTTCACGTATTTATAAAATTCGTCCCTTCAGCCCGTTAGCTAGGAAATCAAATTTAATGGCGGCTGGACGATATTCCACTAAGGGGGGTGAACTTATGTAGGCGTACCCCCACATCACCTGATTTGGGGGGACCATACCAAACTCTTAGCCCCAGCATCGTACGATTCTTGGGTGGTAGAAAGCCGTTAGGGACAAAAAGACCAGTCAGGGACGTAATTGGGCAGCTATGCTGACCTTAAGAGACTTAGCTATAAGGACTATTCCTTTTCGAACTGTGCTGGCTGTTGATTGCTATTTCAAATCAACAGATGTCTTGTGCCCAACCCTAGAAGTTGAATAAGAAGAGATCGCCCACATACAATCCGTTGCAGGCCGCAAAAACATCAAGTCAGTGCAGTCTCCCTTTCCCTTCACACTGGCAAAGTTTGAGACTTCTGAGGCCGAAATTCGTCTTTTGCAAGCGAGCTCCATGCACAGATGCAATAAGGTACGTCTTGAAGTTGCAATTTACTGCCAGTTATCTTTCTCTTCACATGAATTTCTCTCCATTTTCAGTTTTTCCAACTTTTCACTCTCCTAAAACAAAGCCCCTTTGTTCCAATCAGCCTAGCACGCACATTTGGCCCTCATGACTTGTCCCAAGCTCAACTTAAATTAGTTCAGTGATAATAATTAGAAAATTCCCACCATAGTGTTACCATGTACTAATCAAATCTAACTGATCAATTCCTCCATCGTGCATACGTAATTTCATGTGAGAGAAAGTCATTTGATTTGAATGCTAACCTGGAATTCTCTCCCAGAATCCTGTTATCTGGCTCTTCAAGTGGTCTGCCCCTGCCCTTGTGAACCAAAATATCCTTAGACATTTAACTACCATCCTGTCATGTGCAAGAGTCTTCTGATTAAGCAGTCCAGGGGCGCTAGTCACAGTTCCCCTCCTTTGCACCACTTGCACGAACAACCCCACTCATTAAACCAGTTTCAACCAGGCTGTAGCCCTTTCAGATTCAGTTATTTGCTACACATTGTCTAACTGTTATTGCACATTGTATGTGCTTGCTTGCTGCTCAGTCAGCCCTTTCATATTAATTTCCTGACTGCTCCGTTTGTAAATAAATTCATTTTAAAGTACTGACTGGTTAATTTAATAAAGCAACCTCCACTTCTCTGTTTACTTAGATGTGATATCAAGGTAAGTCAGTTTATCCATTACATTTATCGCTTATATTCTGAGCACTATGTGTTGGCCCTTAAGGCAGTTGAAAAAAATCCACTTTCATTCTTCCAACCAGCCTCAGAATGTAATAATATATATATAAAATTGTGTGCGCACGCCTATCCAGCCCGGGATTCGAACGAGTCAGGGTATGTGTATTTCATATATATATATATATATATATATATATATATATATATATATATATATATATATATATATATATAAGCCATTCCCACTATCAGAGTATGGCTCAGGAAGAAAATCAAGGACAACAGTCACTATCACATTCACACAAACAGCTGAAGTTTGGATGAACCCTGTGGAGAAAACTTCAATAGCACAGCTGCTCAATACACCTCCCCAGGTGCCTTCCAGCAGAACATCAAACCCCTTACACACGCTATGCCACTCACCTTTACTTGCATGCACACACTCCCTTCCTGGATAATGAAGCCCCTCCTTCCGAACACAGCCTCCACTCCACCTCTACACCCCTTCCTATATCTTGCTCTTCTCCTTCCCCCAACCACTGCTTAACTGTATACATTTTTCACCATCACATCAAAGTTTTCCACATCACCCAAACACCTTAAAACACTCTTGCTTACCTTTCACTGCACTAACTCTTTTAGTACTCCTGTACATCTGCATATTTCTCTCCCTTTCGATTCTTCTTTAACCACAGCATGTATACAATTCATCTCTACACCTTCCACTTGATTTTTTTCTTTAACATTCAACATCCACGCGTTACCTCCATAGAAACGAGTAGGTTCAACAATGCCTTCGTATACCCCAACCTTAATAAAAAGCTGTTTTCCATAATACAGGGTGGCTCTTGGGATAAAAAACAATACAATAATCAATGTAACATTTTTTCTTACTATAACATCACGAATGATCCTCGATGCTGAAAATTTTCACCTTGAGCAGCTTTATTTGCCTAGCAACAAATGCATCCCAGAGTTCACCATTCACCCAGACATAAACACCCTTTCTCACTCTACACCATCCATTTATTAATTCATAGGTTCTCCTTCCATCCTTCTTCCCAAGACTTTAGAATTATTCCCTCTTCTGACCGAACTATCGTCCTCCGTTTTCTCCACAGGACTTAACCACCTAAGGATGAGTCTAAACAATATTTCTACTTACACTAGCATTCTCGCCATCACAACTCTTCCCTTTCGTTGCTTCTCTTCTGTAAGTTAGCAATTCACCACCGCAACTTCAATTTTGCTGTCATTCCCATTCAGCATCTATCTCTCACTTTCATCAATTCCAATTGACTACCAAAACGCTCCTCTTAACCAAATCTTAGCAGACAATACAAACTTCTTTGTTTTACATATTATGTTACTCATCTCTTCTTTCATTCAGTATCGCCCATAAAACTTTCCCTGAAAACCTACACCCAGTCAACTGCATTTATCCACCACCCATATCAGGAAGAAAAATAGCTGAATATTTGCTATAATTCGTAATCGCTTTTGGTTCCCGAGTTTGTATATTTCGCTTTTTTTCTAAAATCATAAAAATTAACAATTTTCCGCACTATAACACTCTAATTTAGTTACCAAAAATAGGAGAGTCATATCAACGATTTTGTGGTAGTAATAAAATTTGTCCCTTTTACTTATGATTTTTTAAAACAAAATAGCAATCATAAATTTACTGGATGTCGGACGATTTCCTTCGTATAAACTCCCGTGTTATGTAGAAGGAAAAAAATGCATTGCAACTTACACCTAATCAAGTGTGGTCAAAGAAGACTAAGTAATAGGCTAAACAATTATTACTTACTCACCAGGCTACAATTCTCTATCCACATCCGAGAATAAATCAAATGTTTCTCGTATCTCTAACAGGCATAAATTAAATTATAATATTACCTTATGTTAAAACATCTAAATTCACGTACAAATTAAGCAGTCGTTATTGTAATCAAAATACAAAGAAGTAAATAACACTTAACATGAACATGAAACATATCAAGCCAACGTTCAACACTAAATTCTATACTATTTTACTTACTACCGTGCATTTGACGATATTTTACTTTTACAAATAAAAAAAAGATACTTTATTTTACAGGAAATCGTACTACACTTATTCAAAAACTAAGGTCCTCGGCGTATGGGAGGATTTAACCATTTAGTGCACAAAATATGAGGATACGGTAATACCCAAACATCTTCAAAAATCGACAGTCAGGGAATATGAGGAACTTGAATTCTAAGGGCAATGATTTATTTACATATAAGGATTACAATGCACAGTGTTCAGTCTCCTATATAACGGAACTAGTCCATCATGCCAATACAGGAACAGAAAAGGAATGGGGAGATAGAAGCGGCACGGGAGGCTCTTTCTGGGATAAGCTTGACTTTTTGTGTAATAAACCAATTTGAGTTGACATCAAGTCCCTGACACGTGATAAAGGACTTGATACACTGGTTATCGTCAAATCTGATGTTTTTTTCTTAAACAATGGACTTATCAAATAGAATAATGTTAAACTAAAAAAGATCTCCCGTGCAATTCCAGTCTAAAGGATAATTTGTCTCTTACTGCTAAGGGCTACATATACACTTAGTGGCTGTTCAGTCTACTGTTTCAGTTATTAATCTATGCATTTTGAGAATATGGATGTGAAGCCAACCTTGTGGGGCTTTTTTGAGTCGATGTCTGTCCATCCACCTGTTTTTCCGATCTCCTTTCTGATTGTCTCTCACTCCGTCTATCCGTGTGTCTGCAACGATTAATGCAAATGTTCATGTGTCTGCAACAATCAATCAGAATTTCTATGTTATATGTTCACATAAAGGACGAAGTGTTCCACATAATATTCTACCCCTTATATTAATTTACTTAAGGTTACACTACACAGATATCAAGTTAAATGTATCCAAGTGGCTACCACAGTAACAGGAAAATTAGATAAATTTTAGTAGTCTTGGTCGTACAATAAATTTTCTTCACAGTTTGCAATAATATATACATAAATATATAACACATATACAAAGTTATTTCTAGGATCCATTTCCCCTAATAGGGGTGACACAAGAGAAAATTAAAATAAGTTCAATTGCTGAATCAAGGATTAAAGCCTTTTGCAGAAAATCATCTGAACGATTCTGATAACTAGCCCTTATGTTAACCAAATTAATTTCAAATTTCTTATTACACCGGTCTACTACTGTGCATCACCTGTCCCATGCACTATTTCCAGCGGTGTTCTTCTGGGATCTGTACTGTCCAGCCCATTTTTCTTCCTTTCACCGATGACCCCCACCAAGTCCCCTCTTGCCTTGCTTATTCATAAGCGTCTCCCCTCCCTTTCAACCATCTCCAGAGACTAGCTTTCAATCTCACTTGGTTGGTGTAATTCTCTCATCGTTAATCTGAATATTTTATCTGTTCGAGCAAGTAAAATTTGGTGTATCTTATCATTTAATTTTGAACCTTTCTATAAACTATTTGGAAGGCTCACACTAAGTCTGTTTCTAAAGAGCTGGGGGGGTTCCCCACGTTCTGCATGCATTTCTCGTTAGTGGGATTGTCAAACCTGCATGAAGCCTTGTCCTTATTAGAAGAGGCTCGTGACTGGTCTTTTCAACAAAAAAGAATGACCATCCGTCTAATAAACCACCAGGTCCTTCTTTCATTTTAGCGTCACTTTAGGTGTGATGTAAGGTCGTTCCCATTGCTTAAAACACAAACATGACGTTGGGCATTCCTGTGAAAAACTTTACCGTAAACATTTTACGCGTTCTCGCCCTCGTTGTACACGTCAAGCTACACCATCCAACAATCTGATTCATATTTCATATCATAATTATCCAGAATGTGATCTATTATTGCGACTTACATGAAAATAAATTTCATATATTCATCGAAAATTTAAAATATTGCATTAATAATTTTATCTAACTATGCTTATCCAATGTGATTAGTAATTAGGCTCTTAGCCACCACATAATGTGAATAAAATATGCCTTCTCTAAGTAACAAAATATTTACAGAATCTCCTTGCGGAAAAACCCTAAAGAAATACATAAATAAAATTATAATTTCACATTGCAGAATAATTATGTTTGATCTCCCACTCTATGGTTTTTCCAAAGTACTTCAGTTCCTATAACCAAGGTTTAACGCTAATGCAGTACTGCATCTTATTTTCCTCGTCTGTCCTCCTCCAGGATAGTAAAATATCTTGATTCGGGAATTGGATTAAACACACCTACTTTAGCTATACTGTATATATATGTGTGTGTATGTGTGTGCGTGTGTTACAGGGAACATTTGTTTCGCCGAGGGCTAGTTAGTAAACCCAGAAACAGTGGGATCATCTATGCACCTAGGGACATTTGATCCTGGGGGATCAAAACACACACATTTGACACTGTCACACACACACACACACACACACACACACACACATATATATATATATATATATATATATATATATATATATATATATATATATATATATAATATAATACACACATACATATACACAGTATAATGAAAGAGAGAATTATATCGAACTCCCCCATGTACACTAATCACTAGTCTGAAAAGTTAATTACATATCTGGTTGCTTAGCCATAATTTTTAAAGATGACAGTCATTAAATGAAATCCATTACTGCAATGATACACTCTTCCAGTGGGGAAAGCAAAACCCAGTTTCCTTTAGTTTCAGCGATACTTACGTTTTCTTTACTGAGTTCCCAGAATTTTCTCTTAAGCAACTTAATGGGGGAACATTTTCAAAACTGCACTGTACCAAAGCATTTTTATACAATAACTGTAACCTCTCCCTTCACTTTATTTGCAACAACTTCGCAGTAATTTCTTGATGATGACCCAGTGGCCTATGTTTAGTACCATTTGAATGCAAAATCTGTTTGTAGCCCAAGCATGTTAGCCAGGGAGCTTTGATGAAATTTGCAGTGACTGCAATAGCTTCTACTAGCTAATTCATATCAAATTGCATTGAATTAAAATTTTACATTCTCATTCACTATACAAGCCCCAAAATAACCTTTAATACCGAGTCTGAAGACAAAAATGTTTCTAGGTCAAAAAAGGAGATCAAGAGTATAGATAGCATTTCTGATCATTGCGCCACTGAGATGGACATATCTGTCAATCAACATAATCCTAATGCCACCATTGGAAAAACGGTTTGGTTGAAATCTAGAGCCAACTGGGATCGCATTACTGAAGTTTCTTAGGCACTTAATATTTCAGATGCTATATTAGATACTGGTTCCAAGAGGAAGTTAAATGAAATGCTGATGGTTATTTTAATAAGTGTCCCCAGGAAGGTCATCAAATTCAGGCCAAATGACCTGCCACGGTTTGATGATACATGTAGACGAACTTAGCATGGCAAACAGACCAAATTCAACACATGGAGACGAAATCGTTCAAATGAAAATTAAACCGTTTTTGAGTCTCGCCGTGCTGCGAATAGAACTTACCATACAGCTTAGAGAAATTATAATAATTCATTAACGAGGAAACTTGGAGGAATTACGCAGCCTCGACCAAATTGGCATCATCTACCTTTGGGTCAGACTCGCCTTCCATTCCACCACTACTAACACATCATGGTAGATTGGTTACCGGCCCTAGGGAAATGGCTGAACTGCTCCATTGATCTTTTAAAGCTAAGCAATCAGCTGAGGATGTCCCTCTCTCTGAAACTTGCCATCCTGAACCTATGCTTATAAAATATGCATTTTCCTCTAGGGATGTTAAGAAAATTCTGGATAATCTTGATAGCTGGGGTGGAGACGCCCCTGATGGTTCCTTCCCTTTGTTTTTTAAAATTGTTTCTGTGTTGTCTACCAAAATTAGTAAATTCTATAGATTTTTGTCGACGTAGCATCTTTGTGGATGAGCGCAAGCTGAGTAATCGTTCCTGTTCCAAAGAATGGTACATCTGCAGACTGCAGTAACTACAAGCCAATTTCTATTCTCCCTGTGCTCTCCAAAGATGCTGAAAAACTTTTTGTAAGTCACTATGTAAGTATGTGGAATCTAAAGGATTGTTAGCTGATAGTGAATGTGCATAAAGAAAGCAGTTAGGTACCTGCGGTGCTCTTTTAGACTTGACATTCTATTGTCAAGAGAATCTTAATAAAGGTTTTGAGTGCAGAATAATTCAAATAGATTTTAGTGCTGCTTTTAATTTAGTAAATCACTAGGTACTTATTCATAAACTTTAGAATCTTGTAGTGGATGGATGTTTAGGATTATTTTGAGATTTCTTTACAAGTAGGGCAGCGAGTTGCTGTTGATAGGATCTTTAGTGAACTACGACCTTTTGTGTCTGAGTTCCACAGGGTAGTGTTCTTGGTCTACTGTTATTTTTAGTGTATACAAGTGATATGGTTGTTGGCCTGGAAAACAAGATTGTTCAGCATGCCAATGATGCGACACTTTTGGGTGCAGTAGTCTCCACTTACCAGAAATGGAGCTGCCCTCAGCCTCAGTCGGGACATGGCCCAGGTCAGTTAATGGTGTAGTCGGTGGGCTATGAGGCTGAACTCCTCTAAAATGAAAACACTATTGATTAGCAGAACTCGTACAGATTTCCCACCCCAACCTCCCCTTCAGGTGGATGGAACTTTGCTGAATGAGTCTGGAGCTTTAACTCTTCTAGTTGTAACTTTTGACTCACATCTTACTTTTGAGAACCGTTTAATGAAAGTCTCATTAAATGCCGCACGAAAGTTAGATATTGTAATTAAAGCCTCATATATTTGTAACAGTAATAAAATCAACGAAACCTGTTTTAGGTCATTTGTCCTTCTTTTACTGTGGTGTGGATGTCTGCTTCTACCAGAAATAAGAGTTGTTCGTGGTGATAGGTTTCTATCTCCTAATATTAGCAGTTATGACTTGCATCATCGACGGATGGCCTCTTGTTTGTCACTTTTTCATAAGTTGGTTGTATTCCAACAGAGATCTTTCACATTCACAATTGATGCTTAGTCCCCTTTCCCAGCCGGGAGCAACCAGATTCGCTGGACAGCAGTAAATGTGCCTCGCTGCCGAATTCTCCGTTCCAGAGGTCCTTTATTCCTCACACCGTTGGGCTGTGGAACAGCCTCCCTGAGGATGTCGTGCAATTAGAACTTCAGAAGTTCAAGCGAAGATGCAATGCATTACTACCCTAATACAATTCAACTTGTATTTTACTATATTTTACTTACATTTTTATTTATTAATTTGTTAATTTATCTATTTTTCTAATAATTAATCTCCTCTTTCTGTATTTCCCATTTTTACCTTCTGTTACTTCTTTCGAATGAAAACCATATTCTTTGCAAGCTTGAATTTCAAATCAATGGTCCCTGTGGACTTGTTCCATCTGAATAGGGTTCATCTTCGGAATAACAGTAATAATAATAATAGCCTTGGTGTTTGACACTTTCCAAAAATTTCATTTTTAGTTGCAAGCATGTTGCAAGTTCTGCATTCGGATTTCAAATAAGTAATAAAAAACACTCCATTTTACCTAGCTTGCATATAAAAGCTATTTATGGGTAAAAAAAAAAAAAAAAACAATCTGCGGTTTCAGCAAAATATGAACTGAATGCGATTTTCTCTTTTACATTTAAATTGCATTACATAGCAATCTTGAAAAGATATTTAAATTAAAACTCCTAAAAATCTAATTCTATCCTGTGCTACGGCTTGGGGCTTCTGCAAAACTGGCAGTGAGTGCAGTTTTCTTCTATAGTAACCAAACTGGAGATAATGTAAATTACAGAAATTTTGAAGTAATATTCGAGTTACACGGACCAAAAATCCTATTTGGCCCAATTATAGAGCAAATCTGTTTTTGCTCTCTAAAAACGTCCTTACAGTTGTGCCAAAATTTTAATTTATTGCCATTTTCTCCTAATGTGACAATTAAATTAGTGTTATTATTGTTGTTTTTATTTAGTCTTTTTTAGACTAAATAATAATAATAAAAAAACTTTTTAACATTAGTAAAACAAAATAAATTTACGAGGTGCCCTCATGATATTCTGGTCCATAGCAATTTCTTTTCCTTGCGGCCAGCCAAAGTGCTCTATATGCAATTCTGTAGATTCAAAAGGATTAACCTTAAAACAAATCACCTACTTTTGGGCAAAAAACATCATAGGGTACACGTCATCCAAGGTCATAGCCTCTGAAGTCATACTTTCTTTGAATTCATTCCTTCAACAAAATTACACTGAAACAGTGTTGTGCATTTATATCCGAGAAAACCAACACAAACTCTTTCGCGGTAGTAGAAGAAAATCCAGTTGTCAAAACACCAAAAATTAATACTAGGGTAAAATCTGCAATGCCTCCGTTTCCATGGGGCAATCAATTTGCTGTCTATTGCGATTTTAAATTATCATTTCAAATTAGCAACTAAAAACACAATTTGCCCCAGGTATAATATGAAGGTTGTTTACGAACTAAGCTTAAGCCTAAGGTTACAGCCGTCACTCTTAACGAAACTTCATTTGATTGCAATTTTCTTTCATTTAAACCAAATTTGAAAATATAATAATTTTGCAATAAAATCTGAAATTCCCAACGAGAGAATCTCATTTAACCCAGTAAAAGAAATTATATATATATATATATATATATATATATATATATATATATATATATATATATATATATATATATATATAATATATTATTTTTTTAAATATTTTTTTAAAGAAAACATCCAAGGTTATATTGCCAGATCTTTTACTAAATGCAATCCATTGAAATTTTGCAATAACCGTTAAGATTATTCGCCATAATGATAGTCTGACCTACTGAGAAAGTCCAGGGTTAGCACATGTGATCTTCGACCAAATTTTAAGTGAGTGAAATATTCTTCTATTGCAACCGTACAACAAACTGCAATTAGCTATCCAAAAATTCCCATCTCGATCAGATTATTATTATGATTCAGCAGATGAAACCTATTCATATGGTAAAAGTCCACAGGGGCCATTGACTTGAAATTCAAGCTTCCCAAGAATATGGAGTTCATTAGGAAGAAGTAAGAGGATGTAAAGGGAAATACAAAAGGAAGAGATCCCACCTACTAAAAAAAGAAAAAATAAATTAATAAATTACTGAACAGAAAAAATGTATTCAAATGCAAGTAAAATAGCATTAGGGTGGTAATGCATTGCATCTCCGCTTGAACCAAAGTTCCAACTGCACGACATCCTCAGGGATATTGGTGCTGCTGTTCAGAGAATCTGTTTGCTCTCGGCAGGTAAAGGGGATCAGGGATCAGTTACGAATGTGAAAGACTTCTGTTGAAATACAACTCATGAAAAAGTGACAAACAAGAGACCATCCGTCGATGGTCCAAGTCATAACTGCTACTGTTAGGAAACAGAAACCTACCACCACGAACCACACCGGAGAACAGTATTCCAGTAAATGAAGAACAAATGATCTAAAACAGGTTGCAATG
>NC_089795.1:32240267-32332767 GCF_040412425.1 Macrobrachium rosenbergii
AGCACACTTCCCACAAGACCAACTGCATAAAAGGATAAGAACACTCGACATCATAATGCGATTATTGCTTGTACTTCTCTATAATCATATATTTTTGTTCTTTGTTGCTGTACGTATAATTATCGAACCAGCATGCACAGAATACCTCTAGCTCCAATTACATTTACAGTCAGGGATGTCTAGACCCGTTTCAAAAACCATTCAGTGTTTTGGAGTTGACCGATGCTCAAAGGAATCGTATAGTTGTTTCAAAGAACTGTGACTGACTTCTCCATCACTGGCACTGATTTCCAGAGTGACCTGCTATTCGCCATCCAGATGCTGAGCACATCTATGATATTCTGTGCACGCTGGTTCAGTAAGTACAAGTAAAATGACAATGAACAAAACATATAACTATAGAGAAGTACAAGCAATAATCGTATCATGATGTCAACTATTCTTATGCTTGCATACACTTGATCTTGTGGGAAGTGTACTTACGCACTGTGGTCACTTACAGAGTCCCTCCCGATTCGGAGGCATCAAAATCATGTATTATATATATATATATATATATATATATATATATATATATATATATATATATATATATATATAATATATTAGATTCCATTCAAATTTTTTTTAATTCATTACGTGTCAAATCAATCATTCTTTGGTAAATGTTTTCGTAACCAGGCTTTGTCATTTTATGAAAAAATAAGCATTATTTCAATGTAGCATGGGGAAACGTCAAAGTCTTCCAGAAATTCTAATTCAGTTTCACGTCCTATTTCTCTTGCCCCCCCCCCTAGTAACATATCATCTAAACATATGTTCCACAGTTTACAGGATGAGACAGAAAATAAAAATGGGGAAAGGTCGTCTTATTCGTCCCATTTGCCACTCGAATTGGGTGTTTTACCTGGCCCGTGTGTCTTTCGGCCACGTGGTTATGGGCCACTAAACACCATGCGCAAGACCAGTGGTCGTTTTCTCAGCGAAGTGAACTGGCTTTAGTACCTTCAGAATTATTGTTTACTATCCTTATATCCTGGACAATACCGAAGTCTGAAAATTACTCTGCAGTCCATGTGAAGCCTAGATGAATTTCAAGTGTCTTAGACTAAAATGATGAAAAAAAAATTAACAAAGAAGAAATTCATTCATTTACTTGTATTACTTCAATAGCTTTGATATTAAGCACTCAAGACACCAATGCAGGTGGAAAGGAAGGTTGAAATCCTTAGGTTATCATTATATATATATATATATATATATATATATATATATATATATATATATATATATATATATATATATATATATATATTTATATATATAAAACATGTGTCCAGATTTGTTTGTACTTATGTGTGTATGTATGTATGCATGTATATGTGAACATATATACATAATATATATATATATATATATATATATATATATATATATATATATATATATATATATATATATATATATATATATATGTATGTATATATATATATATATATATATATATGTATGTATATATATATATATACACACACACACACACTTGTATGTGTGTGTATACATGACGCCAGACCCAGAGAAGTACCTAATTAAAAACACTACAATTAATAACGGTTATCGCCATTTGGCTACCATAACTGAGCGAAGGAATTTGGCAAAAAGAGTAATAATTGATGCCCTTGAATACTCATATTCAATTCAAGTAATTAGAATTTTCAAGAGATAAATACCGGGAGTAATTATAATTTTCCTTTTATACAGGTTCACTTTTTATAAATAATAAAATAAGCTCACTGTACTTTTCTGAAGCCCTCAGTAATCAGCACAAAGAGAAACTTGCGGGTGACACCCGAAAAGAATTTAAAGGCGAGTAGAACAACAGTACAGACTAAATGAAATCCATCATTGCATTTACGTTTGCATGTTAAAGGTGATGGACTGGAACTCAGCACTACACAATTATAGGCCCTATAGGAACGACGGACAGACTGACAGAAAGAGAG
Source organism: Macrobrachium rosenbergii (assembly GCF_040412425.1). NCBI lineage: Eukaryota > Metazoa > Arthropoda > Malacostraca > Decapoda > Palaemonidae > Macrobrachium > Macrobrachium rosenbergii. The sequence continues at coordinate 32,242,271 of NC_089795.1, forward strand.
CGAGAGAGAGGGTGAGAGAGAGAGAGGGGTTGGGGGTTGGGAAGGCGGTACGGTACATCATCTCCCTTGAAGGACCTTCCATCCATTATAAAGAAATGGAAAAAAATAATAAGACACATATTTCGCATTAATGGCTTTCTTGAACCATTAGGAAATTATCATCTTCCGCTCTTATGAATAAATGAAAGAAACAAAAGAATAAAATAAATATTTACTCCTAATGAATTTATTAGGAAAATGACCCAAATATTATTACAAATCTCTTCCGCTAAAAAAAAGATAAAGTGAAAAACATTTTAATCTTCAAATGAGGGATCATAGCTGTTGCTAGCATATCTTCAACTCAACGCAGGATCCCAGATCATTGACATCTGAAGCATTCAGTTACTAGGCACGAAAAAACTCTCGTCTTCTCCAAGTTTCCCTACACTAACTTGAAGCTTTGTAAAGGGTCTCAAGACCAGCGTAGCTCTTCTTAAAGGTAATAGTATCAAACCAAAACAACATACATGCATTAATGCATCGTCCAGGTAAAGGGAAAAGGACAGGTAATAAAAATGTACATCGACCAAAGATAAAGGTATTTTCACAAGTTCATTTTCTTACATTGCGTCTTCATTACTTTTCATTTAACGAAACCACATTTTCTCTGACGAGAGAGAGAGAGAGAGAGAGAGAGAGAGAGAGAGAGAGAGAGAGAGAGAGAGAGTAAACAAATCTTTCCCGGCCACGTCTCACAGTTCAAAGAGGCGGCATTTGAGTTTGAACATGTCCGCATCCAGACGTTGCCGTTAGCTCCTCTCTAATTTCATGTTATGAGTTAGTTACTTGTCACATTTGAAGTGAGTTGAAAACTATTACTTTTATTGACGATTACTTGCTTCAAGAACAGTGAAATTTTGGTGAACTTCATAATTATTGTTTCCAGTGTTAGGGGAAAAATCAAATCACTGTCCACGGCTTGTTATACTACTTAAAATCGCTGCTTTACATTTATTACAGATTCAAACTTTATTAATACGTTTTCCCATACTGACTTCGTTTTCCTGTTGTAATTTTAAGTAATGCCATTTCTAAATATTGCAAAAACGATGAAAATAGATTTCAACAAAAACTATTAAAAGAAATATCTATATAGGGAGAGCATTAGAGGTCAAAATCCAAGGAATGAATTACGAAAATCCTCAGGAATTACTGAAAGGGGAAAAAATATATATACTTTTTCCACCCCAACAAAAGATATTAACCGGGTGAACTGTGACGCATGCACAGAAAGCAGAGTGAGAAACATTAAAAATCAGTTGGAGTGAGATAGTTCGGCAGCGCCCAACTCACGGGGAGAGAGAGAGAGAGAGAGAGAGAGAGAGAGAGAGAGAGAGAGAGAGAGAGAGAGAGAGAGTACAAAAAAATTCAAGTGAAATATTTCACCTGAACGTGAGACGTACTCTGGTAGAGATAGATTTAAAAATTTCATGAAGTGTGATAATCAACCTGATCACGGGGCACGTCCTGAAAGAGCCAGCGTGACATTTGACAAGTCAAAAATGCGTCGAAGTTTCTTCGGTGCAATCGAGTTTTCTGTACAGCGTATAATGCTGTATGAGACTCAGCCACGGTCCGGTGGTGGCATGTGTTGTTGGTACCTATAGCGGTGCCAAAAGTACGATTATGGCAAACTTTAACCTAAAATAGAATAAAAACTACTAAGCTTAGAGGGCCGCAATTTGGTACGTTTAAAGATTGGAGGGTGGATGATCAACATACCAATTTGCAGCCCTCTACCCTTAGTAGCTTTTAAAATCTGAGGGCGGACGGACAGACAAAGCCGGCACAATGGCTTTCTTTTACAGAAAACTAAAACTAGCTGAAATGAAATAATCAATTTGAGCAAGGAGCCTGAACTGACGGAGAAAGAGAGAGAGAGAGAGAGAGAGAGAGAGAGAGAGAGAGAGAGAGAGAGAGAGAGAGAATGAAGGCAAGCAGAGAGAATTAAAACCCAACTGAAATGAGATACTTCAGCTCCACATGAGACATTAGAGAGATTAAAAAATTGAAATAAGATAACTAAACTGAGCATGGAGCATAAACTGAGACATTAAAAATCCAGGTAAAATGAGATAATCAACTTTAGCATGGAACATGAACTGAAAGACACAGGCGGATTAATAAACCTGACTATGAATGATGAACAGAAGAGAGAGAAAGAGAGAATTATAAATCAGCTGAAATTAGATACTTCAACTACTCATGAGAGAGAGAGAGAGAGAGAGAGAGAGAGAGAGAGAGAGAGAGAGAGAGAGAGAGAGAGAGAGTTCGCTGAACATGAAAGTCTGTGTACATCAGTTGAAATGAGGTAGTCCACCTGAACATAAGACATGAACAGTTACAGAAAGGGAAGTAAAAAAAAAAAATAGATCACATGAGAGAGTTCCAGACAACGAAATGAGGGCAGAAGGTTCGATGAGTGAAACAACAGAGAAGAAAAAGTGAGACTGAAACCCTCATCGCCATCAAAGTCAGTGGCTGTCAGTGCTAAACCAAGGGTGGATCCAGCGGGACCTTTTAGGATTTAACTCACTGATTAAACTCCGCCCGGAGAAAAAAAGCAGTCCAGAAATGATAAAATCACATTTGATTTTAGACATAGGGGAGGTGAGTGACATTAACTAATTAATATATGCCTGTATACATACATACATATACACAATATATATAATATTACTGTATATAAAATATATATACATATAAATGCAATTGCCACAAAGGGAAAAGTGAAACAACGGAGTGGTTGCTAGGCCTTTCTTCTCACGGTCCTTTACTTAGCAGTAAAGGACCGTGCGTCGAAAGGTCTAGCAACCACTCCGTTGTTTCACTTCTCCTTTGTGGCAATTGCCTTTAATTATTCATTCATCACGTTCCATATTTTCGTGATTCAGTTGCACACACACACATGTATATATACATATATGTGTATAAATATATTATATTTATAAATATATATATATATATATATATATATATATATATATATATATATATATATATATATATATATATATACACACACACACATATATACAGGGTGTTTCGAAATTAGATGACCCCCTCTACAGCATAAACTAAAATTGATATGGACAAAAACAATAGTAATTTAGAACAGGTATTTATTTAAGTTTCTCTCGAGTATTTAATATTTTGTGTGGCCTCCATCTGCCTGTACCACTGTCTGCATTCTTGAGGGGTATGATTTCAGCAAATCGCAAAAAAGCTGAGACTCAAACTCCATTTCCCTGAGCACTTCGGTCATCTCTCTTCGCAGGTCGTCGAGGCTTGGTATACCATCATAGTTCACTATGCGCGCTTCAACTTGATCCTTTAAGATACTACCAATGTTTTCATACACATCAAGGTCAGGGGAGCTACCTGGAAATTCACTTGATGACAAGAAATCGATACCACTGTTTCGAAGCAGCTCCTGTGTCTGAAGATCCTTGAAACATGGTGCCTGTCATGCAAAAATGTGACTTCAACAGATAACACATTTTCAGGATCTTTGAGGAAAGGAAATACTCCACCAGTAAGCACAGTTTCTCTGAAGTATTCACCATTCCACGACTGTCCTTTTTCTTTGATAATCCACATTAACCGTTTGGCTGTGAAACAGAGAAAAATTCCCAAACAATTAGGAAATTTCACAACTTGGCGATAGCGCACATCATTGCTGATATCATCCAACTTTGCAGCCCAAATGATGTCATTTTTATGATTTGGCTTCCTGACTGTGTAAATGAAGAATTCATCTGATGAGGCAACATGGAGAAAGTCAGCTTCATCCCAATCTGTAAGAAATGAACCACAAAACCATGCACGGTCTTCTCTCTGTTGCCGAGTGATGTTGGGCTTGCTGATAACATGAAATGGCTTGATACCAGATTTTTTCAGCTCACGATATACAGCACTATAACTTTTCTTTCCCCTTTTTCTTTCTAGTTCAAGTGCCAATTTACGTAAAGACTTTCTTGGTCTACCCACTGCCTCAGCTATGATGTCTTTTGACGCTTGAAAAAGGACTTAAGGCCTTCCAAGATTCTCACTCTTTTCGCAATGACATTCATATGGATTTTTGTTCCAGTTTCTTTTAACGAAGGATTTATCTCTTTTAATGTATTTAACTATCCAGGAACGTGAAATGAAGGATGTGCCAGCATTCCTGGCCTCTCTGAAGGTTATAGCCCGGATTCGGTCAATCCATCTGATTTCCTCCGAGTCGTTAGCCATGACTTATCTAACTCCGTCACTCAGTCTGAAAATACAAGAAATGTAAAATGAAAAATAGCTTAATAGAAACTTAAAATAATGTACTTGGAGATAGGCTATAACAGAAAACTTCATAACTTTCCATTTGTTCTGTGGAGGGGGCTCTAATTTCAGGAAACACCTGATATATATATATATATATATATATATATATATATATATATATATATATATATATATATACATACATATATATATATATATATATATATATATATATATATATATATATATATATATATACAGCCAATTTTTTACTAGATATCTATGTATTTGTAATAGCCACAGTGACCTCTTAACTTTTCGATTTCTTCACACTTTTTGGATATGCTTGTCACCACCAAGTCTATAACTCAAATGAAGAAACAAAGAAATTCTGCCGAGCGTGTTCAAATGGTTAAAGTTAACCTTATAGTGATATATCGGGTTCAGGTTTTAATTTATAAAGTGCAAGTTTTCTTCAGATACCAGTGCACTAAGGAGACGTGAGCTGCACTCCGGTATTTATGTAAGTGTCCCACCCAATATCTGCTGTTTTCTATTTCTAATCTCCGGGGTGCCCTTCCCGTTAATCTGCAGTTCCTTCTGCCCAGGATTAACAGAGTTCAGGGTTAGTCTGCTTCTGACCAAACTAAGAACAATCTCGCGCATGTCATCGTCAGCATTTGACCTTACCAGAGTGAAGAACAAGGAAGCTCTCTTAACCCGATTATGGAACTCTTCACCTGGTCAGCTCTTTTAATCTCGGTCCGACCGCGTCCATGGCTTATGCGTATAGCCAAATATCAATAAAAAGACATATGGAGGGTTATTCGTATCATTCAGCTCAGCAGTACCTGGAGATTAACGGGGACCTCTCTCATCTAATGTCGTTAAAGTGAGAGAGAATGCGTTGGGTCAAAAATTTCCCATAGTGACCCCTCATTTCCTTGTTTTCCTGGTTTTCTTCTAAGGTAAGTGCATCACAAAGATGTGCAATATCGCCGGGACGGACTAACCCTGCACTCTACGAGTATTAACCCTGCCCCTGCCCTTCTCTCCAGTCTTCTTGATCTCCGTGGCCGTGTACTTAATTCTTCGTTCGGAATTATTCCCTTGCTGTCCCTCTTTTCCTGTACGCTTCCTTAAGATTCTGATAAATGGTATCACGGGTAAACTTATCCTCAAGATTGTTTCCAACGTTGTCTTCCATCGATTTTGTAAGAGTTGATGAGGCCGTTATTTTCGAAGACACCTCGATGTTTTAATCTTGTTATATATCAAGTCTGTATTTTCCAAGACAATGTTATGATTGTCATTCCAGACGTGTCTGGTGAGTGCCGAGGCTTGGTTGTAATGGCAAATGTTCTGCCTAAGGTAGCTTGCTCTCTCCTTGCACGATTTGCCGCTCTGACCAAAATTTACTTTGCCACAAGGTGCTAGGTAGGCCCTGCCCCTCGTCCTCCCCTTTTCAATGATATCTCATACCTGGTTACCTAATTCCTAATGTTGTTTTTATGATTCCCGACCAATCTAATATTCTTTAGTTTCTTGTTTAAATCCTTAAAAATGTTATTGAATCTAATTTATAAATGAAATCTTTAGTCAAGCTATGGACATCAACCGAGGAATGTACAAGCTTGATCCATTTATCACTATAAAAATATGTAACATGTACAGAACATAAGGAAGATACTTTGTCAGGGCTTAATTGCAAAGGTGGAGCTTAACTAAATGGAAAAAAATTTTTTTTTTATTGAAGCAGTGATCTAGATCACAATTCTGATTATGGCGCTTCTCCTCTTGCAAAGTGTGGACACTTTTTTTTAACCTTCTTTGTGTTCATTTGTAATGTCACGCTAGCATATACAATGTGAATTTATTTTACTACAGTATGTAACACGTCTTCTTCAAAATGTCTTACACTAAAGATGAAACTGGTCAAGATTCATAAGCAGTGTTTCATATTTCCCCAGTGGCACATCGGAATACATCATGCGGTCCGTGATTTCAAGATTTGCCTATCTATCTCTATACATACATATACAAACAAGCAGAATTTGTATACATACACACAGACACAAATATATATATATATATATATATATATATATATATATATATATATATATATATATATATATATATATATATATATATATATATATATATATACATATATGTGTGTACGTGTGGAAGTGGGAACGTGTTTCACAGAAATAAATTTCTGACTCACAACAGGACCGCACCCCGGTCTTTCGAGTGAGATCTCGTCCAGGGTATTAGCAATTCGGACTCAAAGGTCATTAAAGAAGTTGAAACCTAAGTACTAATTACGGTCATGCTCAAATCTGCCGTGGCGATCCTTTTTGTATCGTCCAAAATCTGAGACTCAGTGTAACGTTGCCAAGTGTGTTCTATTTTTTTTATTTCCAATGGCATACGTGTCGATAAGTTCGTGAATTCACAATTAACACTATTTTCTTTATGTGTATATGAATATAATTTCTTTTATGCATTGGTATAATTCGTAATCTGTGACATGAATTAATTTTTTTGTATATTGTTTAGCTCAAAGAACGGTGTGATAAGGTTAGCAATCTCGTCAATGCCAGCGCGCTCAACTTGCTACTCGACGTGGTCTCCGTAGCTAGCTCTACAACATAAAACAGTAGACCTAATAAGATTAACGGTCGTAGCAAAATTTTCAGAATGAGAATGTGAATCTTAAAAAGTTTTCTTAGAATTTTGAAATTTTAGGCTACGTTCAAAATGTCTGTATGTTGCGAAATGATTTGTAGGCCAAACGAAAATAATCTAAGGTTTCTCAAATGTACCACGTTTACTAAAGGACTTACTTTTAGAGATAACTTGTTCTTTGAAGAAAAAAGATTATAATTCTTCAAGTTATATTGAGAAGATAGCTATTACTCTTGAATACTTATTAGTAATAAAGCAAAGGATTATTTAACATTTTTTTTTTAACTGACGAGGAATGTTATTTTCTTGAAAGTCCTTCTGCGTATAGCTGATTCATTCATAAGCTTGTAACGGATCGCAGAATGGCTTGCCGACCAAAAGACAACCGTCACCTACGGAACGCTGAAGGCCTAACTAAGGTCGTCCTTCAGCAAGCCGCCTGCCCTCAGAGCTAGGAAATTCCTAGACAATGTACGTAAAAGATCGCTTGAATCAGGAGCAGTGGATCTGTTTCCTGAGAATCTCGGTGCGTCATGTAGATTTCTGTTTTGAAGCGAGGATGGCCTGAGGGTCTCGGCGACAGCTCTGGACCTCACAGGCTAACTTGAAGTCCAACAATGTATAGATAGCTTCACATGCTTTCTGGCCGGAAATTGTTAATATAGAAATTTGACTGCTAAGAGTAATGTATTTTTAGCAAAAAAGAAATCAATACGCCTAAACCTAGGAACAAAACCTCGGCATTAACAAAAGTGTAAAAGCATGGGCGAATATTTGCTAATAAACCATTATTTTTTAGTTAGTTAAGAAATATAACAAACATTTTTAATGACAATCCAAATATTACATAATGAATATACAATAAATATTTTCGAGATGATTTCTTTGTCTCTATTCAATGCAGAACTATGTTTCAGGAGGTTCATGTTGCCGCCACTCAAGTGGTCGTGTCACACAGGGGCCCATCCACCCGTTGATATCAGTGGATGCGTTTTAGCTACAGTAATACTTTCATATTTATTTATATTTTATTAAGAGTCGAGGGGTAAAATTTATCAAATAGGACTATTTCAAATTTTATGGCTGTAATTAAAGCCAATATCATAATGATATGAAAACTTTTTACGATTTTTCTTATCATTTAACATTTGAACCTAGGATTGATAGACTTTTTTTTGTCGAACGCATCGGCGATGAGTGAACGATGGTTTTGAAAATGTTTCGTCAATGTTTACTCTGAAAATTGGTTAAAAGTGACATTTTCTTACACTTATGATATATATGATAGCTTTTGCTCTTAAACACCTACTATGGCCTTATTCTATGATATAAAGGTGTTTTTGCATTCAGATCAGTAATAAATATGTAGCATGTTAGCTGTCAATTAGTGAATTTGAACAAGTCCTATGCTGTCATGTAACATCAATTCTGATCATGGCTGTACCTGAGGTTTTTCCCGAGCAGGCGCCTTGGGCCCAACATTCCAGCGAATTTTACCCAACTTCCCCAAACCATCAGCGCTGTAATTGCTAACATTTCATTCGACTTACTCCTTAACTGTGAGATATGATGGGAATGAATGCATGGTTGTCCTTTCCACAGAAATAAATTTCTGACTCACAACGGGACCGAACCCCGTTGTGAGTCGGAAATTTGTTGCTGAGAAACACATTCTCATGCGTTCATTTCCACTATATCTCACAGCGAAGGGGTAAGTCGAACGAAATGGTAGCAATTCGAGCGCCGATGGATGGGGAAGTTAAAAAAAATTAGCTGGTATGTTGGGGGCTGGGCACCTGCCTGGGGAAAACCTCAGGTACTTAGTATTTAGGTTCCAACTTTTTTTATGATCTTGTGTCCAAATTGCTAATACCCTGGACTCTCACTCAAAAGACCGGGGTTCGGTCCTGTTGTGAGTCAGAAGTACACACACTTATATATTATGTAATCTACGGGTCAATTTTTACCAGATACAAACGCAATTGTAAAAACCACAATGACCTCACACTTTTTCAACGTGCTTGTCACTACATAGGCTGGGACCAAAATGCAAGAATATGAAGCAATTCTGATGTCCTTTGCAGGATGTGAACCCGCATCCAGAGCATCAGAACGCGGTCATGTTGCCGACCTCATGGCCAGGTCGGCAAAGTGGCCTCGTTCTGATACTCTGGTTGAGGGTTCGAGTCTTAATATGGACGTGAGAATTTGTTTTCATATTCCTGCAATATGATCTCAAGCACTGTGGCTCTTACACATACACACGCACACACATAATATATACATGTCTGTATGTATACCTACATACACACACCCATGTATGATCACGAGGAGAGAGAAACAACAGTGTGAGATAATTTACCCTTTACTTGAAGGAAGTCTCGCACAAACTATATAAAATGGAAAATAAAAAAAAATAATAAAATAAAATCCCATGTATTGACAGATTTATTTTACTCTGTTCCGGTGGGTAAGGAATTAAATGTCAAAAAAATCAACAAATATTCAGTAAGAAGGGGACAAATGAATATTACTCTGTTGGTCCCATAATAGGACAATAAAAAGCTGTCATAGTATTGTCTCTAGAAATCTTTTAGAATCAGCATTCATGCAGCTAAAAATGACGATATTAATTAACGCCCAGTTCAATTTACTTTTGTCCCCTCTCTGCATAAAATGTTCGAGTGAGACCTTGAAAGAGATACTGAAGATTATCAGCATGTCTTGTTAATGTTCGTAACCTTTCCATAGTTAATCCACTACCCATCTGTTCCTCATCTGAAAATCAATCTCAAACGCAAGAAGTTTTTATCCCTTTAAGTAGTTATATATTTCTTTAATCTTTATTGTATTTAAAATAAAAAACTGAGTCTATTTCCTTCTGTGTATATAGTTTGCTTGAGAAACCCTTAACGGAAAAAGATCTTGCACTCAAGTTATTTCACTTTCCTCGTGACCCTATATTCCATCATATTTCATATTACATCTTGACACCCATGATGAAATTGAACACACACCCACACACATATATATATGTAAATGGATGTGTGTGAGTGAATGTGTTCCAGCATAACTGAAATGCATCGAGCAATTTCAACCAAACTTGGTATACATATGGCTTACTATCTAGAAAAGAGTACTGTAGGGGTAAGACATTACTAGCACCAAAAAGCACCAAAGTGGATGAGGGTGGGAAGGACTTCCCTGAAACAGGGCTAGTTCAGCCCATACTCTTAGTAAATAAATAACTCTAAGAATTTATCATACCTCATTTCGGTATCCATATGAGGGCACCAAAAGGGGTGACATAAACATAACTGAAAATAACAGATATTAGTGTCTATTCCATAGTTTTTGAGGTCGCTGAGATGAACGGTGACACTCCCGATGTCCTGTATGTCCAAGTTCAGCCCTGCTAGGAATTGAGGGGCGAGAAGGGGTGAAATATAAAATGTCAAAAATGCTGGGCAATGTAAATGAAGCAAGTATCTTAACAGGAGAGAGAGAGAGAGAGAGAGAGAGAGAGAGAGAGAGAGAGAGAGAGAGAGAGAGAGAGAGAGAGAGAGAGTTTATCAGCTGTCATTCAGAGTTCTGCTGGGCAGCGCCAGGTTGGTCAGCTAGTATATATAGAATATAAAAATAGCCAAACAACTTCACTGTGTATATTCCTATTCCTACTATTTGTGTTATGCTTTAATAAGGCAGGGTAGCTTAGGTTCCAGATTCCTTAATTTACAAAGTACAATTTATCACGTACTAGCTTTTGATGACAGTCTGCTTCATCAGGTACCGACGCACTGAGGAGATAACAGCTACACACGGGTATATATGTGACTCTCTCAATCCGTTGTTTTCCTTTTTATAATCCCTGGGATGACATGCCTGTTGATCTTCAGCTCTTCGTGCCCTTCCCTGCAGTCTTCTTGATCACCTTGGTTGTATGCTTAATCCTTCATTGTTCGTTATCCCCTTACTGTTTGCTTATGTTCGCAAAACTGGTATATATAATTTCAGATGTGATCTTTTCCTCAAAATTACTCTCTGGTTGGCTTACATCGTTTTTTCGTAGCAGGTGATTAAGGCATCTTCTGCGACCACCCTCGACGTTTTATTCTTGTTGTTGTATATGAAATCTGCTTTTTCCCCAACTGATCTTGCGGTTATAATTCCAGCAGTGTCTGGCCAGTGCTGAGGCTTGGTTGCGGTAGCGAATGTCCTGCTTATGCTGGTTTGCTCTCTCCTTGTACGATTTGCTGCTCTGACCAAAATGTGCATTTTCACAATTGTCACAAGGTGCTAGACACTAAAGCGGGTAAGGGAGTTGCTGTAGTGGTTATGGACACCAATGATCACGTTAACAAGGTGGAGAAATTGCTCGGAGATGAAAATGCTTAACTTCAACAGAAAGGCAAGCGAAACATTGATAGGAATTTGGGAAAAAGAAGATAGGAAGTTTAGGGTGGAATGGAATGCAATATAGAGTTCAGGCCAAAGGCCAAGTACTTGAACCTATGAGGTCATTCAGCGCTGGAAAGGAAATTGAGAGTAGGTAGGTCTGAAAGGTGTAACAGAAGGAAAACCTCGCAGTTACACTAAGAAATAATTGTTAGGAGAGGGTGGATAGCAAGATGGAATAAAGATAATATGAATGGAGGTACAGTGAGGAGAATGAATAGGGTTGCAGCTAGGGGCCGAACGGACGCTTCAAAGAACCTTTAGTAATACCTACAGTGTACCCAGTGAGGTGCACTAATGGTACTGCTCCCTTGCGGGGTTTTTAAAATGGAAGTTAATTTCAGATGTGACCCCAAAAATGCCATATATCTATGGAAGCCCGAAATTACATAAGGAACGATGCCACTAAGGCCGACTGTGGCCTCTATCAAAGCCTCACAAAGAAGACTGGAGAGGTTCCTGGCTAATATCATGGGTAAATTGGTGGGAAAGGTATTGAAAGCGCATTTAGAACGCAACCGATTTAATTAACGAACTTAACTGTATTTGTGTAAAAAATTGTAAATTTTATAGATTTGATGTTGTATCACTGTTCATGAATGTACTAGTTAGGAAAACTGAAGAAATTAGAAGAAAAAACTTGGAGGTTACTTATATTTGATAAAAATAAAATGTATTTCTAAAGGTACTGAAGGCAGCCTTAAGCATTAACGTGATTAACTGGGGACATAAATACTTGATTAAGAAGAATAAGGTGGCCGCGGGTTCCAGTTTATAACCCCCTTTTGGCGTATATATTTATGGAATGGCTGGAGACGAAAGAGGTGGGAAAAATTAAGACACCTGGGCTTGACATAGGCAAGTGGATTAGGTATGTAGATGACATTAGTGGTATACCGCGGTGAGAAAGAGAAACTGATTAGTTGTTTGGATGAACTCAACCATATTAACAAACAGATCAAATTCACCTTAGAAGAGAAGAAAGAAGGGATAACCCCGTTCCTGGATGCTAAACTCACAAGAGTAGGTAGTACATATATTCGAGCCACACGAAGATCATTAATACAGGGATGATGGCAAGGTTGATTATTAGGGCCTACAGGGTTTGCACCCCACCTTATGTGGAACAGGAGCTTGAGTATCTATTCGCTCCTTTTAAGAAACTGTGAAACCCGACTCACTGGTGGGGCAAAGCATGGGGAAAGGCGCCAAGATTGTAAACAGATGGATAGTAAGAAGATAACGAACAATGAAGGATTAAGCATACGACCAAGGATATCAAGAAAATTGCATGGAAGGCATGAGAAACTGAAGATCAACGGGCAGGTCACTCCCGGAAATACAAAGAAGAAAATAACAGATGTTGGGAGGAGCACATATATACCATAGTATATGTTATTTCTTCAGTGCATCGCTAACTGATAAAGAAGGCTGCATGTCTTTGAAAACTAGTACTTGATAAATGGTTCTTTGTAAATTAAAGAATCTGGAATCTAAACAATCTCGTCTCACTGAAGCCTAACACCAGTAGTAGATATATATATATATATATATATATATATATATATATATATATATATATATATATATATATATATATATATATATATATATATATATATATATATATATATATATATATATATATATATATATATATATATATATATATGAAGAAAAAAATAATGGCAACTGTAGAAATCAACTGCTTATGTAATAGAAATACCACAAGAAAAGTTGAAAAGGGTGAGAAATGAGGAGTTACGCAGGAGTGGTAAAAGGTGACAGGAAGGATCGGTGGTTTTTTAGATGGACCAGTCATGTAGGATATGTTGGTGAAATGAGCATGAAATTCAGGAGTATTAGGAGGAAGGTAGAGAGGAGGACCTAAAAAATTTGTGAAGCAGAGAAGCCATGCAATCGTTTATTTGATGATACAAGTATGAAATTCCCATAGGTGGCCATTTTCCAAGATCGCTGCCATATGACGATTACCGTGAAAAAATGCCAAGATATTTTTTGTATACATAGCCAAAGTTCAGTCATTACTGTGATAAATTAGGGGGTTCTTTGTCATAAAATTGCAGACTTTACTTGGGAGAACAATCCTTGCCATTCAGGAATCCAATTTGTCGGCCATTTTCCAAGATGGCCGCCCGGTAAGCCTAATATGCAAAATATCTTTCTTGGTATTTCTACATATTTGTCCATATAACTTGATTTCTATGAGTATTTATAGCCATTTGTTTATAGATATAATTAATATATAATTAATATATATATATATATATATATATATATATATATATATTCTATGAGCATTTATAGCCATTTGTTCATAGATATGAAAAAATATATATGTGACAAATATACTAACTCATTATTAACTGTGTCCAAACTCGAGAATTATGATTATGAATACGTTAGCGTCTATTCTCCTTCTATTATTGTTGAACACCAGTGTTTTAGACTCCTGAAGATGCATGACAGTGTAATACAGTCTAATCCTGTCTTCTTATATGTTGCGGCTGTTGGATTATGGTCTATGTTGTCTAAAGCAGAAAAGCAGAAGTTGTGAAAAGTCCCTTTCTCAAAATAGGTGGACACACATCATCACCTTCCACATATTGCTTTACTACACTGTCACCTAACTGTCCTGATATTTCCAACACTCTATCATATGATATACTAATTCCATTCTCATGGAGCTTGTTAAGTGTTTCATCACTTTTGTCCTTTTAACAAAGACAACATTTACTCCAGTCAGTTTGCATTTTTGGCTTGGCATCCATGATAAAATACTTTGAACTTAAGTAATGCTGGCCATGGGTTCATCCTTTTACCACCTTTGCTCACTTTCATATATGTTATACAGTTAGGTTCGAGCTGTTACCCTACACCAAACCCGATCGTTCATCCAGTATCATTAAAATATAACGTTCAAGACCCCGTCATCCTTGGCTCGGCTCTCCCGCGTTAGGTCTGATTAGATAGCACTTGGGATACTGCACTTGCAGTTTAGCTGATATTGAACCTCATGCTGGGTTTCACAGCAGTGTCCGTCACCAGTGTGCCCTGGTAGTGAGCGACAGACACTCTCTTGGCTCTACCTCCCTAGTTTAATTTTAGAGTTTTCCTTCTCATATATGAATAGTCTTTACTCTGATAATGAGCTTCATCTACCCAAAGCAACTGGTTTTCTGATGCCAAAACCTTCCGTTTGCCCCATTGCTGCCTGCAGAATCCCCTCCTGCCTCAAGAACAACAGTGTTGACTGCAAGAACGGCTCTGTAATTTGGAACCCTTTGGGACATTATATAGATAGAAAGAGCTTATCCTCTTTCCCTTCCCTTCATTAGTAGCCTGTTTTGGTCGCAAAAGTTGGAAATAAATGGACAGAGATCTGCGTTTTTATGATTCATGGCTATTTTTGGTGTGCTGGCGGCCATAATGGAATTTTTGATGGCTAGCACTTTTTTCTCAAAAAGTGACGTACAGAGAACATTCATGCAAAATTCCATGCGTGTATCATCAAATGAACGATCCTGGTCAAAAATCACATTAAGCTGCTCCACTAAGAGCGTTCTGAATACGTGAATGGCACAGTGTGTAGAGAGATTTAACACGCTGCTGACGAGCATTCTGTGCAAGCATATGAAGTGGCCTTATCTTTGGACGCTTCCTGCAAAGTTGGTTCATCAACGAAGTTACCCAAGCATGAATGTTGCATTAATCTTTATCTTCTTTTCAGTGTTGAAAACTAAACAAACAAACAATATTCACATCCACGGCAGTGCTCATTACAAAGCCACTTCCTTCTCTTATATAGCTACTACTGTGTGAGAGAGAGAGAGAGAGAGAGAGAGAGAGAGAGAGAGAGAGAGAGAATGATGACGATACCGTAAAAGAGGATGGGTATGTACCATACTTATTTATAATCGTTCTAAAAGAAAGTTAAGTACACCTTAGTTTAACCAGACCATGAGCTGATTAACAGCTCTCCTAGGGCTGGACCGAAGAATCAGACTTATTTTACGTGGCTAAGAATCAACTGGTTACCTAGCAACGGGACCTACAGCTTATTGTGGAATCCGAACCACATTATACCGAGAAATGAATTTCTATCACCAGAAATAAATTCCTCTAATTCTTCATTAGCCAGCCAGAGAATCGAACGCGGGCCCAGCACAGTGCTAGCCGAGAACGATATCGACCCATCCAACGAGGAACTACTAAAAGAAAGAAATATTGTTTCCAACATTACGGTATGTCTGTAAAAAAATGAGAAGCACGCCTTTTTTTTTATGTTTGACATCGTAACAGTGATACAACCACGCACTACTGTTTTTCCTTTCGGATCATCTTTCTCTCTGTCTTTTTATGTCTCCTTAGCAAATATATTCGAGAATAATTGCCTAATAAAACGTAAAAATTCCACACACCTAGATAAACTTCTTTTCTACTAAAATTGTTTCTTTTCTTGCATCACTATCACAATCACCATAATCTCTCTCTCTCTCTGTCTTTCCGAGAAAGCCATTCGAGAAATATCTTAATATTCTAATAAAACATATTTAGCAACTAGGTAAATTCCAATTTTACTAAAAAATAGCTTATCTTGCATCGCTATCATAATCACCATTCTCTCTCTCTCTCTCTCTCTCTCTCTCTGCAAGAAAATCAGTAGAAAAATCGAATAATTAATGTCAATAGAAAGCATTTATATGCATCACGTTTTTCCTCAGTCTTCAAAATGTTCCCGGAAAGGTTAACTGGTCATGCACCTGACGTCATAGTTTGTTTTAGGCTTGAATGACTTTAAGGGGAAAATATATGCGAAGCAATGCAAAAAAATTAAGAAATAGCAATACATATGTTTAAAAGGCCACGACACAAAGGCTTTGAAGACTCATGTCTTACTTTGTTAGGAATAATATTTACGAATTGAAAAGATAAGTTTGGTAATTATAAATTAGCTTAGTCGTATAAGATTTATCTTTGCTCTTATTCAAGTGAAAATAAAAAACGAATAAACAAATTCATCTATGGCACTTATTTTTCACTTTTCTTCAAATATAATGGAATCACCGCTGGTTCCTTCCTCTTAAAAAGGGATTCACGCTGTAAGGATCTGATAAATTCCCTGTAAACATTGCCGACCGATTCATCCACGTTGATTCTATTTACAAAATTTAGGCTGCTAAGCTAACCAAGCAACGGGGCACTTTCGGCCGTTAAGCGCTTAAGACAGTGAAAGGAGGGAGCTGCAGTGGTTCGACAGTAAGATAACGAGATCCAGAATACATACTAAGTTCGTAAGGTAGAACTGAAAGAAAGCCAGTCAGAGAGTTAGACAGTAAGACTTAATGAAGGAAGCAGGAATGGAGGAAAAGTGAATGGTTAAAAAGAGGGTGCAGCTAAGGGCCGAAGGGGTGCTGCATAAACCCATTAGTAACACCTACACGTTGAAAAACGACTTAGGTAACAGGAGACATCAATTTCATAATAAATTTTAAGCAGTTTAATTTTCGTTAGGAATACCATTCTAAACATCGCACATGCCACAGTGTGGAATTGGTGAAGCTTCAAATTCTCAAGATTAGAAATTTCTTGTAACTGGGCCTTGAATGTCTTTCATCCTTGAATTATCATTTTGAAATAAAAATAATATTTCCACTGTAAATACCATTATTAATCATATAAAATAAAAAAGAATTAGCAAGCAAATCCTTGGCATTTGTACAAGTATTTTCAAAGGAAAAATTGTCGCCATTTCGGGGTTTTGACACTTCTAATACGCCTACACATGCTGCACAGCCTGGAACATTCTCTAAGCGTTATCTCATTACGTTACGCATCAAACACCGAAAATACCACATTTTTCGCTCTCGACGAACTCTGCCGGCGATCGCAACAAATTATATTTGGGGACAAGCTTTACCAATACCTTATTAATTACCTCTAATTTACTACCCACCAATGACCTACTAAAAACGACGACCTGGCGGACATGAAGACTCGTTTTATCTTTGTAAGGGATATGCTCGGTTTTATCAAACACATTTTCATTATTCAAATACTAATGACGATCACATTTCCCTCAAAATTTTGAATTGACGCCAACAAAGTTGTAGATGACGTGGGTTGCGGCCCAATACTGATAGCACTCGCTCCTTATGATACATCACGCTAAAACTAACGACGAAATACTGCAGTCATATCACCTTTTGATAAGAATTCCAGTGGTCTTTCCAATTATGGCTAACTGTGTGACAACTGTGAGTCTTTATTTTTCTTTTTAACTTTTTGGCTAAGATTTTTGGAAACGAGCTGATAAAAACAATGGAAGCAATGATGAGATTTCTTTATGTTTCCACCCACGACAGAGCCGAGTTAATTTTCTGTTCTTGATAACCTGACCATCAGATGTCAGGACAAGATATTTATCAACTCTCTCTACCTGTTCCATCCTAATTCAGTAACGCACATTAACTTTCCAGCGGTCCTTTGTAGCCGTGTCATGTTTGAAACTCTTCTCATCTTTCTTCCGGTCTTATTTCCTAGACGTCCTAATGCTGGTTGAGCGGTGCCTTCCTTCGGTTAGACGTAGTCTCTGGACTTTGGTTCAGTTATACAGCTGTGCATTTAATTAAAACCGACGAGGGATCATTTTATCATTTTGATACACAGTTTACGCTGTAAACAGCAAATTTCATAAAAACAACGTAAATAAAAGATCAAAATTCACACTCTCGATCTCGTTCAAAAGAAAATTTCATTAGATCAATGTGTGAAAGAATTTAGACGCAAGGAAGAATCGCCAGGCGCGGAAAGGTATGCGGTGATGTGACAGGCGAAGAGAATTTATTTGAAGACAAAAATTCTGTATAGATTTCACTATCAATAAACATATGTTCTAATAAACTGCAAGTAGAAAACGTTACTTCGCAGTATAAACCAATCAAACTCTTAACACTGCACGGATAATGCATAGGAAAAACAGAAAACGAAATATACATTTGGACGGATATTTTTCTTAACATACAGTAGAAAAAAATTACTATCGCAATATTCTTCTGAAAACCATTCAGTATTCATGAATTTCCGGTAATTGCATTAATACTGCTGTTTTTCGCACCGCCACTATTCGTGTCCTCCAAAAATACATCATTTTCAGTGTTCTTTCAAATTAATCATTGATTTACAAACTACAGAACTCTTGCTAATGGCTTTCTTTTCACTATTTGTACAGCATATCCTTCTTGTAGTCCTAATGCAAGGTTTACTGACTACTTTTATGGCAGTGATCAGTCACAGCCTTCACGGGTGCTCACAGTCAAGGTTTTTAGACTAACTATCTGATAGCCAGTGCTCTGTCACGGTTTTACCGTCCATTTTTCATGAAAGTCGGTAGTCAGTCACGTTTTTACAAACCATATTTCCGTCCGCAGTCACTCATGGGACCAAGCCAACAAAGTTAAGCCATCTTGAATGCTTTCGCATTGCTACAATTAACCTTGTTTTCCATACTAGTTATTAAAACATTGGTAATGTGAGTCGTCACGATAGACTTCGCTGTGTGTGTGTGTGTTTTCTGCACTACTGAACTTCGGTTTTCCAACAAAATCTTTGCCCTGGAGCCCATGTGCCGTTTTTGATCTGTGAAGCATTTGATGACTATTTCACAAGCATTTCAAAGTGTCACATGGATTGCACCTAGTTGCTTTAGATTCCCTGAGATCGGTGATTAGTGTCAAAAGGCCTACCCTGTACATTTCTGGTGAATCACCTAGTATTGATTTAACATAATATAACCTACCCCAATCTTACTTGACGTAACAAAGCATCCTTACCAGCTACTGTACAGCTAATACCCATTCCCCCACCAGCACCCCCAAACACACCTAATTGCGTGTAACCCTCTTTTTCCTGTTATTTTACCTAATGGCATGGTAACAGCAAATATAGCAGGAGTAAGATTTAAATATACCTGGTTGACAAATACGAACTGTCAGCAAATTTCCACATAATATGGTAATAACAATGACTTCAGCGAGATACAATGATCGATAGTTCACCTACTTCCTGCATGATTTATAAGTAAGCCGTAACAACTCGAGGTAACACTGTAATTACTTACCAAATAACGGCAATTATCGCGCCAAGTATACCAACATGCGACTATAACTACGCAACATAGACTTCAACGAAAATGACACGATTTGTCTTAATAATAACGAAGACTAACTGGACTGATTTCAAATTCGATCACTTTCGTCTCAAAATATTAAGATTAAAAAAAAAATGGCCATGAAATGGAACACCAAACTTTACAATGACAGAAAATTACCTCCACAAATTACAGTATTAGCGCTGTCATGAAGCACGTAGGTAATATTTTATAGATTTTCCTTCAAGGCAAAACTGCAGTATGATAATTCTAAATATATACGAATCCATAATAATCAATCTTCCTCGTTTTCTGACTGCTGATTGATTGCTGAATAAAAATATTCTCTCTCGTCCTGCGTAACTGATGAGTTAGTAGTGGTCTGTACTGCGTGATTGCCTAATTATGAACACATTACCTCCACGCCATTAGAGGAATGGATTCAGTCACATGTTGTTGATCGTAAAATCGATTAACAACGTGCACAAAGGAGTGACATTTTTTTTTAGAGAACGCAAATACTTCTTTCACCAGTAAATATTGATGTTAAATTATTGTAAATCGAATCGAAAGAAAAGATAGACTCACTCCTTCTGTTATGAGTCATCTGCGAATAATGGAGGATAGTTTACCATTTACTCCGAATTGTAACTAAGAACTGAAAAAATGGTTGTAAAATTTCCTTATGGTTTCTACTTAGCGAGCTTTACAGTTAAACCTTACTGTTTTTTGTTAGTAATGAAATACTCCTACAGCCACACTGATAAATAAATCCAGCCACGTGAACTATATATCGATTTATCTGTTAGCGTGATACTTACTCTATGGCATCTACAGCAAACTTAAATTGCATTACAAGCAAATATCTTGGGTTATCCGGTTTGCGAGAGGTATTTTATGTTATATACAACAGACAGAAAGATATCTACCGGTACGAAAAGAGGTAGATTTTTAC
This sequence comes from Macrobrachium rosenbergii, assembly GCF_040412425.1. Classification (NCBI taxonomy): domain Eukaryota; kingdom Metazoa; phylum Arthropoda; class Malacostraca; order Decapoda; family Palaemonidae; genus Macrobrachium; species Macrobrachium rosenbergii. The sequence continues at coordinate 32,262,847 of NC_089795.1, forward strand.
ATATATATATATTAAATATTAACATGTACTATCATGCACAAAAGTCCGTTCCAAAGAGTGAATTCGAATCCGCTGACTATGAAACACCGAAGCAGTTGAACTAGTAACTAATGGAAGAGCCAGCATTTGTCACTATAAGGGCATATGGGAACAAGGAGGAGTGGGAAACACGTATTTTTCTGGAGCATAAAGTCTCCATATTCTAATATCGTTAAGAAAGTGATCGTCATGTTTTTGTTGTTAACAATACTGGGTTTAAGTGTAAAATGTGCAGTTAAGGAAATATGCGAAATAAATATGAGAATGAAAGTGCTTAGGAAGTCAATATTCATTCATGAATTAGTATTTCTTGTAGATTATCGTATCTTATCAACTGCCATGACTGTCCACAAGATCGATACAAAACATTTCAGCAGCATTGTTTACGGTGGTATGCTACTATAATCTGCACAGGTATTTGTGCGTGTCCCAAGTCGTCACCTACCAAAGGTATACCTCTTACCACAGCTATGGGTAGCGTCATCCTTAAACCTTTGGTATAGACTGTATGTTAATTTAAAAAGTATCAACACCATAATATTGCTTGTGGATTAATAGTTTTCTTGACTGCAGTCTACATTAACAATAATCACAATTGGGCAAGTAAAAGATTATTCAATTCACAGCGTATTTTCGTTTGTAACCTCACACCGCCAAACAATACATAATGAAAAAATCATTCGCTGGTTACGTCTGTTAGTCCACCAGTTACTCAGAAACTCTCTCTCTCTCTCCTATCAATTCTTTATCTTTATTTCAGTGCTATTATTAATATTTTTTTCTCTGCTTCTTCCTTTCTATCTTTTCACTGAATATGAATTTGTTCCATTGGTGAGAGTATCTGAATCTTTCATTGTGATAGTGTTTCAAAAAAATTACGTTTAGCCGTAATTTGTAAGTGTCTGAAAACTGGCATTCGGTTGTCATCACCCATATCGCCCACCTTCACTATGGATGATGGCCCAATCACGCAATATAACTAAATATAACAGATCTATGAATGTTTACAAATAAAGGATGCACCAGCAGCAGTTTGTGGTTGCTGCATCAATAACGCAAGTGAACTGAAAATTTTGCTAATTTGCTGCTGTAAATATTTTCTTTTATAAGAGGTGGATTACAGATTTTAGAACACCACCGTAAACACTATTTCTGAAATGTTTTTTATCGATCTTGTGGACAGTCATGTCCGTTGATAAGATACGATAATCTACAGGAAATACTAATTCATGAATACTGGCTGCCTAAGCACTTTTATTCTCATATTGATTTCGCTTATTTCCTTAGCTGCACATTTTACACTCAAACCCAGTATCGTCAACAACAAAAACTCGACGATCACTTTCTTAACATGGAGACTTTACTCTATGCTAAAAAAAATACGTGCTTCCCACTCCTCCTTCCTGTTCCCATATGCCCTTAAGGAGCGACATCTGTTGGGTCTTCCATTAGTTACTTGTTCAACTGCTTCGGTGTTTCACAGTCAGCGGATTCGTGTTCACTCTCTGGATGGCTAAGGAAACGGACTTTTGCGCACGACAGTACATACACAGATATCTTGAACAAACTTTTGATCAAGACGAATAAAGCTGGTAAATCTTTTCGCATTAGTAATTAAAAGAAAAAATCACTGTTACAGCAAGCGGGGTTGGCCAATTGGTCATCCCCATAAAAAAATCAACAAATAATGTTAAATGGGGTTTGGCCAACTTTATCAAACAGTCAGCGGAGAATGTTAGATGGTGTTGGCCAATTGGCCAACTCTATCAGTCAACAAAGAATGTTAGAAAACCTGAGTGAGGCCAACTTCTTTCCCCTCGATCTAACCAACCCTTACAGCAGTAGTCATAAAAGTACCTTATTATGAATAAAAATTTCAATTACCGAAAAGTTTCCCAATCCGAAAAACTTAGCACTGGGGAAAAATAAGCACAATTTGAAGTGAAGCTGATACAGCACATTGCAGTCATTTCCCATTAGTCTTCGACGCGACCTGCTCTTCATTCATGCATGATGTGACGTCATATCAGACACAGAATATAATATGCGCCTCATGAGACTCGTACGGCAGTTTGGACAAGGCACTTCTCAGAATTAGGTAAAGAGGTCTGCACTCCAGTGCACGGAAGTCACAGTAGACGTTTTAATATACTGCAAAAAAATTCCCTGGACCTTTCTTTCATGGTATGAATAATGTACATGTGTATGTTTGATTATTTCTACTGTAGTTTTTGTGGGGAGACGCATAACAAATACTGTAAAAATTAATTTAACGTAAATAATTTAACTCGAATGACCCAGTAAAACACTTCCATAATGGTGTACGCAGTCATGATAGGCTTAATCAAAGCAGTATACTATAACTGGAATATGTCTAAAAAAATAACGGAATGCAATGAAGTCATTGATAAGTTAACAAGCAAAATGGCTAAATACTCGTTAAATTACATCGCTTTTCTTTCAAAACCGTGTTGTTATGTAAGAAGTACGTCCAAAGCATTAAGTTTCTACATTTTCGCACCAATGCACTTTTTTATGTGGTCTTGATACCCACTAATAGTTGCCTGATCCAATATCTGACATCACAGCGTCATGTACAATCACTCAAAAAAGTTTTGCAACATGCTTCAAAACTTTTCGGATAACAGCTATAATAGCGACATCTGGCGCTATTTGGCAACCACCTGTAAGCGCGTGAAACAACCGAATACTAGTGGTGGGTCCGAGAATACCTGCAGTTTTCCACAAACAGGGCTTTTTCTGATACTGCTTACTGTTGTCATATTTTACTTAATTAAAGGATGTTAATATAATACTTCAGAGGTCATCGCTGTTCTTACATGTTTAATATTTTCATCTCCAATTGCCATCACTATCGTTGTTTTATCTCCTTCTATGTGTGAACTTTGTAGACATAGGCCTACGACTGTTACAAGTTGAACTATTACTCTTATTGACATCAACAAATACATTTTGTAAAGATTTCCTTCACATTATTATTAATTAAATTTTTGAATGACTAATCCTATGTATATTGTGAACTAGTGAAACTTAATATAAAGATACTGAACTAGACTAACAGATTTCACGTCTATTTTTGTAATACAGAATATAATCGCACACACACACATACATACATACAGTATATATGTATGTATATATATATATATATATATATATATATATATATATATATATTATATATATATATATATACATATATTATATATATATATATATGGTATATATATATATATATATATATATATATATAAATGCAAATTTATCATGTGTACTTTCTCGTTTTCTTTCATTGCTACTTGGGCTATCACTTTGATGTGCCTCTTATGAAGTTAACTGAATATATAACACCCTATTGTTGTATTTCTTATTATATAAGTTTCTAAAGAAATTAAAATTAGCTAAGTTCAACTTATTAATTTAGTTACGCTAGATGCCAGTGAAGAAGACTATGCATGCTCATCAGTGGAGAATGTCTCTCCCTCATCGCAAAAGATGACTCATACAGAAATCATCGGCCGCTGGATTATATTATAACGCAAACCCTAGCCTCTATTCTTTGTGTTTCCTTTGATGAAGTGTTTCTTGGCAGGTGTGATGAAGAATAATATCCTGGTCTCATGTAGCCTGTTGCGGATGGTTTGAGCAGCAAACTTGAAGGAGAGCGTAATGTTCTCTTTATAGCAACATCGGTTGTCAGGGGAGTTAGGCGGAGCCCTTCAGTGATCATCCGATGATGATCAACACTAGTGCAACAATGGGGTTGTCCTCCAGTTTTTACAATGAATTTATCATGTTTCTCGTTCTCTCTCTGTTGTTGTATCCCTCTATACATGGTTGTTTTTATTTACGCTAAGCTGCCGAGCAATATCTACGATAGAAACATTAGTCTTATGCAAGCTAATGATTGTGGTGCCGCTTAGTTCTCGTTCGCCATCTTATCGGTGCTAGTGACGAGACAGTTTAAACTTTTCCTGCCCGAATGTAGGAGTCGCTAATGATAACATACGACGTTATGAGATTTTTTCTTTTTTTGTTTGGTGATAACGATAATGGTTGAATTCTTTCTTTCTTTATTTATATATAATTTCATTGATGGTTATTCAATATTTTTTATTAGTCAATGAGCTTTTTATCTGGATTCGAAATACGAGTATAGTTCTTCTTTGACTCTTTTGCCTAATCATATGAAGTGAAATTTTTCAAAAATGTTTCGTCATTTACGTAATATGAATTTTCACTCACCATTCTTTTTTATATTACAACCGTATGATTAATAACCAAAATCGAATAAGAAAATTACATTTCCCTGTAAATATCAAAGAACAAATTACTGTTAGGTGAACAAAACCTCTGAACATAATTTGCAAAACAAATTTGGAGTGACTGTACATCCTTTAAACAAATGTGAAAAATGTAACATCCATACCACTTCAAATAAAGGTCAGCATTAAGGAAAAATGTAAAAAAAATAATAATAATAATAATTGCACCTAGACCTGTGGTGGAAAGATCCAGATGACAGTACTACATTCATTTACGTACTCGGTAGAAAGATTTCTAAAAAGCAGCTGTATTGGCTATCAACAGAGAATCAGAATACAAGATGGCATCTAAAAGATTTTTTTCCTGAAACATAGACAGCTTGAACACTTCTGATCACAGACGAATTTACATTGGTAAAGATGAAGCACTCGAACTAGAGCATGAGCAAAGATGACGACCTTCTGATAACAAAAGAAATTACTTTGAGCTTTCTCTTTCTCAGGCCCTTCCTGATGATGTTTTGGGAGAGAGAGAGAGAGAGAGAGAGAGAGAGAGAGAGAGAGAGAGAGAGACAGCACTGGGATACAGCACTGATCAATTAATTATCCTAGATAATACCTACTTTCCGATCACCAATCCTTTTATAAACCTTGCCGCTATTTTCAATTACGAAGTTAGAAGTTAAACAGTTTTTACGGTAAAGAACTATATCCAATGAAATAATATATGTATGCATATATATATATATATATATATATATATATATATATATATATATATATATATATATGGGAGAGAGAGAGAGAGAGAGAGAGAGAGAGAGAGAGAGAGAGAGAGAGAGAGTGAGTTTAAAATAATATAAAATTTGTGCATTTTCTGACAGGCTAGTTTCCCAACAGACAACGAAGAAATCTGAATTTGCAGAACTGGCAAGTGCTTTGAAAACTAAAACCAGATCAAAGTTTATTTCAAGTTCATCAGAAGACATAGGTTTCTAAACGTCCCCTCGTCCCTTGACACCCACAAAAGCATTCACTTCACACAAATAAATGCCTGACACGGGTTTTGGTGACTTTAGGCTCAATCCCTGGCAATTTCTAGGTGTTTGTTAATCTAAACCAGATACCCATTATTCCATTTAGCCTTTTCTCACGGTCTTGTCAGATAGGCGAAAAATAGATGGGACTTGTGACAATCGATCGTTGTGAGTGATGAAAACTTGCATCGTAAATGAGGAGGACTGAATACTTCAGGATATCGCAGAGAATGACAGAACCATTTGCGATTCTCCAACAGCGTGCGTAGGGTTACAAAGCCTGTATGCGCGTACAATAAAGATGAGGGTGTGGGTGGCGATCAGTCGGGGCTCTCAGCAGCAACACAAAGTATTATTGTCTTGATGACCAGAATATGGCGACCTTACGTGCGCCCTGATGTGAACATAACCCGGAAAATAAGACCTGGGTCATTTATCAAATAGAAATGAGTGCCTCTGCTCTATCAGTTAAAATCAATTAAGATTTTACATGTAATTATGGAAAGTCTATTTCACTAGAACGAACAAGGTCCACAATAGTTGAAGGAGGGTACATGCGGCAATAAAAGATCACCACCATGGGTAGTGAGGATTAAATTTATTTTGATTATGATTTCAGTAACGTACATGCTTTTTTAAGAAAAAGGTTTAAGTTCTATTTATTTATAAAATATCTTTATACGGTTTCATTTTTCTTGGTATAAAATAGAAAAGGTTCAACAATTTTTCTTTAGGCATTAGATGTCACACTCCACATAGTTATATCCTCCACAAATATCTAAACGCAAATACTTCCCAAATAGCTCTAGTTCTTATAACTGACAGTAGCATCATACCTCATCATCATCTTGACGCTCTCAGTTTTCAATACTTAAAACAATATTCGGAAATATATTCACGAGCATAACGCTGACGACACTTAAATTAGGTCCCATTAAGCACCATGTCTCTCTCCTTCCTTCAATCGAGATACCTTAAGAATAATCACAACATAATTCTAAAAAGAAGGTGTTGCTTATACCAACTAATAATATTATCAGTTAACTTTTTTTTTTAATCATAACGTCTCAAGATTCTCAGTAAAGAACACTTTTTACAGTGTTGCTTCAGTATCAGATGAAGAAGCAATTTGTCAAAAGTGCATAATATATCATACATTTAATATTTTATCGCTAATGGATTTATTTACCAACAACATTATTGAAAAATAGTCGTTTTTACTTGCACTTGCAGTATCTGCTCTTCCAAATATGCAAGTTTACAAAAGAAGTTAAATTTCTATCTTCGTTATTCTCACCTTAACGTATAAAAACGATATGAGAGTTCGCTGTTATACTTACAAGGGATCTTGATTTAGATAGCACTTACCTGAAAGGAAATGGAGATAATGTTAGTATTAATTTTATGGACCTTACATTAAGGATAAAAATATTGACATTTGTCATTTTTATCGTAATAATAATAATAATAATAATAATAATAATAATAATAATAATAATAATAATAATAATAACAACCTCATCATCATTCATAAACTCTGCGTTCATAGAGACAATAAAATTAATCCCATTAATGATTTCAAAATCCTGTTTTAAAGAACGAAATTCTATTTGGCATTTGCCAAAAAGCACAACAAATTGTACTCTCCAGCTTCCAGCACGCCACTAGCTAGAAATAGCTTTACCCTAGATAAACTATTTGTTTTATAGACCCAGATGTGACTGGTCACAAATTGCCTGTTCCAAATTTTTGTTCCCAATCTCAGCACGCACTGCAACGAAAGCTTCCCAGCATGAAGTGTTCCCATGGTCCATCATCCTCAATGCGAGAGAATGTGCCCGCAGATGAGAGCCATTCCTTTTGCCTTATCCCCTGGGACACGGCAAGAATAACATGTAAAAGAGGGTCAGTATTGCTCCTCTGATTTGTATGACTCCTGAGAGTGCTCTTCATCCCAAGGATAAACAAACAACTTGTCACAAAAAAAGGAAAGGATCACTTGAAGATTAAGGAATTCTAGAAAAAAAAATGAAATACAAGTCAACTCAAAAGGGCCAACCATTTATTTCCATTTGCATTCACAAATCATGAGGTGGAATACTGTCAATAACAACAAACAGATAACTGTGACTAATTTATTAAAAAGTGATTGACGAAAAAAAAATTTGGTAATTAATAGCTCATCTCTGCAAAAAAAAAGTAAGTAAACACAAACGTCTTGAAAATAAAATTAACCATCTTCTTAAATCTGAAAATCCAAAACACGGTGCACTTTGATGGAAGATCTGGTTATGTCAACAAAGTAACAAAGCACTTGGCCTCCACACATTTAATATCGACTTTCTTATACCTCGGGAATAACTTACTCCAATGTGGGAAATAATAACTGTGAGGTGCAACTACTCCGACCAGGATTCGAACCTGGACCTTTGGTTTAGTTTCAATTGTAGACAGGGAGATCTCTCGAAATCCGAGTGGTCGTCTTCTGTTTATCATTACATACAAACCAAAAACCCAAAATCTAATTTTGGCCGGGGAAGTTGCACGCATTAGTAATTTCCAAAGTACAGTGAATTCGGTGTTAAATGATGTTTATGGTTTTATACATATCAATATACATGCATATAAATATAATATATATATATATATAATATGTATATATGATGTAAGAAATTCCACCATTTCATCAGACAAAAGCCCTGGTTCCCGACACCTGCTCGAACCTTATTGGATTAGCCCCCGCTTTTGAATGCCTTGGCTTACAATTTCTCTTTTGTTTTTTAATCTCTCTTAGGGATATTCAGCAACCAAGCTCGTGCAAATACATAAGCGCTAAACATACCTTACTTTGTAGTTATCAGTGATATTACTTAATCTGGTTAAGTTCATATCTTGGCATATGTAGAAAACATTCGTATATTTCATATTTTAAATCTGACATATTTCTATGGAAGTTTGTTTACACAGCTCGCTGTGGGGTCATTGGTTAGGGACTTACGTTTCCTTCCTTTTTTTTGCTTTGTTTAAGGAAGCTTCAAGTATACATTTCGATAAAATTTTAAATTAAGTTATATAATAAAAAGTATTTTTATATCTAAAACGAAGAGTTTAAAAAATATTTGCTCTTCAGACCGACGTTGGCTGATCATCTAGCAGTTATGTTGCTAATTTTGCTCATCGCTGAAATCGCATTTTATACTTCATCCACTTGAGAAAGACAGAAAATTAAGATTTATTGATAGGTTTCTTGAAGGGCGGTAAAAAACAAGATCCTCCGAAATGCATCTATGTAATATTTTGGTAGCTTACGATGACAAACAGTTTTGGCTTATTTAATGTCCAGATAACGTTAAACATATACGAAAGAATGCTTTAGGGCATATGAGAATGTGCACGTGTCACTTCATAATCAAAATGGAAGTCAATCATAAGAATATGACAATAGCTGCAATAAGTGAAACATTATATATATTCCTTTCTGCTCAGGACCAACTTGTAAAGATTTCAGCTATTTCAAAATCAAAAGGAATAATAAATACCAAGATCATTAATCCTTCATAAGTTGGTTACATTGAAGACTTAACACGTATGTCGCGGCACCTTTAAATAAGTTAAGCCAACTGTTAATTAGGCATCCATCACTAATACAACCAGTGATCAAATGACGGTTTAACAGACGTGTCATTTGACGTGGCAGAATCTGCATAAATTAACTTCAGGCTTGGAGGTCACAGCAAAACCGTTTGCAACTTTCACTCTTCCCACATCTTACAATAATGAACAAAAAAATATTAATGACGAATTTGTTTAAAACTAATCATCTACGCATAAAAACAACGTCGACAATAAACTTTGTATTGAAAACTATGAAAATATTGCTTACAAATGACAAAATTTGAAAAAGTAGGGGTATATACTGGCATCGTTCTAATGGATCTCAGGGAAGACTAGCTTTAGGGTGAGTAATGTAAATGAAGATCAAAACATGTCCCTTTCACCCATGCCCTAAAGGAGCAATTCGTGATAGTGTCAGCAGGTCCCTTCCCCTCCCGCGGCGTTGGAGGCGGTGATGATAATGATAATGATGATGAATAAGAGCAACATCACACAGAAGAGAGTACACACATGAAACAAAAGGAAATTATATATATCAGTTACTTTTTAAATTAAGAACACACGAAAATATCAAAGGAAGGGTAATACAAAGCCAAACTGAGGTGGTTAGGACAAGTGATCAGGCGGGAAGAGTAGCAGTTTGTCAGACAACTAAAAGATATAGCAGTAGTAGGCCGAATATTATTAAGAAGCTCCTGGAAATAATGGGAAAATATTTCTATTATTATAATACGATTATACTTCTAAAGACGAAGGTCTATAAAAGATGTAAATTTTGGCAGATATTGCAAGAGACATGACAGTAAGAGATAACTCATGTAAAGTCTAAAGCGTATAGGCAAAGGCTGACGTGAACAGTTATGAATGATGATGGGAAGAGGAAGAAAATAAAAATAATCAGGACTATCCTCTTATACAGTGAACTTCACAAATAATGACACACTTGCTTTCTTATCATACGAATAATAACGGTTCAAGTTGGAAGAGTAAATAAAAAGAAATCTAAATTATGCAAAATAAAAATATGACTAATAAAATATGCTTACAGCTTAAAGGACCACGATATAAAATGGTGTTCATAATATTTACTGTTAATATGATGCATATAACCTGGATAATCAACCACAATATAAAATAGTGTTCATAATATTTACTGTTAGTATGATGCATATAACCTGGATAACCAAATACTTGGAATGACATATACAAAGGGCTAAAATATTGTGGCCAGTCATGGTGTGAACAACAAAATTTAAAAATTATCACTATCAAATGAAATTTAATAAGTTTTGCAATGCATTCATGTGTAATTAAGTAAAATACACATATACGTATGTATGCATATATATATATATATATATATATATATATATATATATATATATATATATATATATATAAGTCTATATTATATATATAAACAAAAATAAATACTTAAACACTTCAGTAGAACAATGAAAATAAACCGTGTATATCATCAGGTTTCATCGAGGAATTTCCTTGAAGTAAGAAATAACAATACCGGAAAATTAATTATTCGAATTTCAAAGCCTTTTATTTTTCGTCGTGAAATCCACCTAAACCAGAAAAGGAAAAAATAGAACTTGTAAACTACTAGTGGTAATGCCTTTAAGCCACGAATTTTTCTCAAGACTCTTGTCCAAATGATTAAGAATGCACATCGGCAACTGATAACTAATAATACCCAAATTTTACTGTTTTTCTCAAGAAACTATCAACTAAATGAAAAAATATAATTTGGGAGCTGATACAAGGCAAGTTATCGAGATTTCACGTTTCTTCTCTTTGAAAAAAATAAATAAAAAAACTCAAAGGTCATGTTGCCTAATTTTCATTATTAGTCTTCACTTCTTCAACTAAATGCGAAAAAAAATGTAAATTAAACACTTGTAGCAATCTGTAGCAATCCCAATCCTAAAATTTTTCGTATCTATTTACTCTTCTGTAACTAAATAACAATATTTCCAAAATTTCAATGTCAGATGTTCATTACTTCAGGTCAATACGAAAATATATCTTTATCTAAAGATATATTTATGCAAATCAGACAACGATAGCCATCATTATGAAAATTTTAAAATCATTGCTTTTTCTTACCTCAAGAGACAAAAGCATAAAAACTTGGAAACTTATAACAAGCACTGAACTTACTTGATATAACTTCCGGCGTTTGCATTGCAGGAGATCATGACTGGATATCGCCGTGATGCTGAAGAACAACAATTCAAGAAATTTCCGTTATGGCGTTATCCAGTGAAATGTACAACAATCCGACGATAAGATATCCTGGAGATATCCTTCAAATGTAATCCCGAGAGTAGACAAAGCACAGCACCATCGCTTATATTACACGCTTCACATCAAGCAATACATTTTTCTGATGGCAGAATTAATTAATATAACACTCGCTTTTCAAGGAAAAATACTGGAAGGTGCAGTGCCCTTCTATCAAAATTTACCATATCAAATATTAGTATGAGCGATATTCCTATTATTTTTTTTTTATTATTATTGCACTAAAACACTGGACATTATAGCAATGCAATGAATGAACACCCAATCAGAGACTTGGAAGGACGACGCATTTCCGCCATCCTCATGACTCTGGTCATGAGAAGGTTTCTCTTTGCTTGGGGGTAAGGGGAAAGGAGAGCAATAGAGTGAGAGCACACGCCAACGTTTCAGTTCACATTTCTGTTATATTTCAAACCACATAAGAACTCGAGAGCACTCATTTCATATTATGCGCTCGTATCTTCGCGCTGTAACTTACATAAACCTGAAAATGACGGGTAAAAATAAAAAATTACAAATAGTATTCAATTCAGTTTTTAGCTGTTTCTAAGACACTCTCCGTCTTCTTATTACCAGAAGTGCGCGGGACAAAAAAAAAAAAAAAAAAAAAAATCCTTCAGCTCACTGCAAGTTTATCCTGTTTTCATAATTCCTATCAAGGGAGTGCCCCATGGGTTAAAGACCCTTCCCTGACATATTCGTACCTCAACTTCTTAAGCGTGGAGGAACCCTGCACAAAAAACTACCGAATCAGCCACTTCATATGTGCACTCATCAGCAATGCGTCGAACGCCCTATCCACCTCCTTTCTAAATATAGCTTCGTGCTTCCTGCATATTATAGGCAGTGCGTCGAACCCCCTACCTACAGAGACCCATTTACCTCTTTTCTGAATATAATTTCGTGCTTCCTGCATGTTAAGGCCCTTCCTTTCCAGTACTTCTTTCATACCTTCTGTCCAACCCTTTACAAGTTTCTTCCTTCCTCCTCGCTTGCAACACTTTCAAATTATGCACTTTTTCACCAACTACCGTCCCCCAGTCTTTTCACATGACCGAACCAATTCAAAATACTTTGCTTCCCCTTTCACCCATGCTAATCTTTTACCACTCCTACTTACCTCCAAATTTGCCAACCTTTCCATTCTCCTTTTGCAACATATACTCCATGAAAAGTAACTCATCAACTAAACCTTTTCCTTTCAATCATCCTCACTTCACTTACATAAATGAAGATATTTTGGATTATGCCAGGATTACATTGTCAAAGACGCTTGCCCCTGGAGCAACCTCTAACCTTTCATTCAGGAGAGTTGGCTCTACAGTTCCTTCATAAACGCCAACCTTAGCTTCGAAAGAGTCTGCAAATCGCTTCCCAATCTTCTGCACACACCCACCCACCTTTCTCACTTCACGTACTCCAGCACTCACCCCTGTCTCACAAAGTGAACTCCAACACTCGCCCCTCTCTCATATCATCACCCAATACATTTACTCATATCCAACACTCGCCCCTCTCTCATATCATCACCCAATACATTTACTCATATCCAACACTCGCCCCTCTCTCATATCATCACCCAATATATTTACTCATAAATACCAATACGAATCAATTGCTTCTATCTTTCACCATCTACCTCAACATTTTCTGCTCCATCTCCCTTACTTCTGTTTACCTTCACATGCTTATTCTACCACCATATATATATATATATATATATATATATATATATATATATATATATATATATATATATATATATATATATATATATATATATATAATACACACACACAAACAACACAATATATACAGTATATATATACCTGTGTGTATTTATGTAAATATACACACGTGTATGTATGTATGCGTTTGTATTAAACATTTACGTAAAGCTGAAGTAAGTGTCTTTAAAGGAACAATAAAGCATCGCATAAATTTAAGAGACAATAAATAAGCAAAAAGATTTCAATAGCTAAATTAATTTGTTTAACGGCAATCCTTCCACAAGTAATATACTAGAGCGCTCTCTCTCACTCTCTCCAAGGTCCCCAAAACCAGGGAATGTTGTATCGGCCAAACAGGTCATCAGGAATGTTTGGTATTGTCCTAAATTCCGTGCCGATGGGTGGCTAAGGGTTAGCGCGAACTGTCTTTCATATAATTAACAAAGGGGCTTGAAGGTCGGCACACAAGTTCCACACTCTCTAAGGGAAGTAGAGGTAGAGGTCTATTCACGACGTTAATGATGTATCGAGGAAGTCTTAGCAGTAAAACAGTCTAATCATAATTGGAATTACCAGGCAGAATGAAAGAAAATTCTGCATAAAAACAATGAAGCTTAAAAAAAATTGCAGGGTCAAAATTTGAGGTCATGGCAACGAGAGAGAGAGAGAGAGAGAGAGAGAGAGAGAGAGAGAGAGAGAGAGAGATAGGAGTATTTACACAGCTCTTCTGGCACACTAATTAACGAAAACTTTATCAAAACAACTTTTGAAGTGAAAGTGAAAGAAACTATTTAGTGATAAAAGATAAAACTGTTTGTTATCTGAGTTCCTACACTATGTTCATTAAGAAAAGGGATGGAAGACTATATTCTTTAATGATATGTCACTGCATTCATATCTCATTTGCTCATCAATTGGAACTCGGGTGTTCATTTATGGCGTATGAACAGAACCATTTTCACACTCGAACCAGGGTCCAGCCTAGTCACCCCAAGCCAGCCACCGACACCTCTCCTCTCAATATTTTAAGAGGTGGCACCAGTGACAGATTTGAGGACGAAAGTACAGGTATTGTGGAAATGATAAACGTTAGTGGATGGATTCAAGCAAGAATTCACCGATAAAGATTTCGAGGCCCGGGAGAAGAATAACTGTGGAGATGTAAAGGATGGACACTGGGGAACAACTGTGGTTGTGAAGCAATGGTCTGCCGAAATTCGTGACCTCACCATATCTCAGAAGGATGTGTTATTGTATTTGACAAAAGACAGCGAACTGTTTTTGCTAAACAGAAAGCTAAGTAGGGAGACCAATAAACTTCAATGCCTCTTCAAATTCCATTTTCTCATGGGACTTTCAACGAGAAAACATAAAAACGTATTTCCTTTTTTTCACAAACAGACATGTACAGAAACGCAAAAGTAGGCTACCTTCAAAACTGCTGTCCATTCCTTTTATAACAGTTATGCAGTAAACTGTCAAGAATACATTTGTCCTTTCCTGAGTCTGTTCATGAGCACAAGGAATTGTAGCTCGAAATTTTATCATTAAAAATAATCACTGATACGTGCAAAAAATTTACAACCTGTTATCTCATAACAGTATTATATTCTTAAAACTTTTTCTAATAATAAATTACGCAAAACACAGCCGAGCTGTGTGCTGAGAGATGCAAGCGGAAGAAAACAGATTACACAGACTACGAAAGAAATCAACAGAATGGGAAAAATTTGGTGAAAAAATAGAAAATTAAAAGCCGAAAGCATACCTGATTACTTAGAAACGGTGACTTTGATAAACGTCTGGTTTTAGTATCGAAAAGAAAAAGCGTATAATCCTTATATGTCTGTTCACAGACATAAATACGTATACTTAAGTATGCATATATGTAGAAACGGCACACCAACAAAGACTTTCAAATTTTCGAAAGTATATTACACACAAACATGTGTAACCATATTTGCACACTAAAATGAATCTGCCTGCCTCCTTTCTTCAATTTTGTTTCTTGTGATCTTATTTTTTGTACTTGCACATTTGTACAATGTTTTGAGAATATATTTTTTTATTCGAAATATCATGAAGCCAGTGCTCCCCAAGCAAACACGAAAATGTTTACCTTGTTTTAAATAGGATAGTCTGAAAAGTCATGTCACTGACGAAACGCACAACCCGGACTTTTGTGAAGAGACGAGCGAAACGGTTATGGAAAATCGCAGGTGAACTCAAGACGGAGCTTATATAAATGACACTGCAATGTACGATTATGCAACTTAATTTATAAATACAATTGTTTATATTACAATGCTGAATTTTGTAGCGAAAAATAATTAAATTAATTACAATTACACTTTGGAACCTCGTAACATAAATACGTGAGTAATCGTCAGCAATTTTAATCAAACAAATTTCAATGTAAGGCTTCGTAACAGAAAAAATTAAGCAAATAATTACATTAGTTTTTTTTTACAAACAGAATAAATTTAATGTGAGACTTGTAAAAGGAGTAAATATACATTAATTAAATTTCAACATGGGGCCTGTATCAAAAACTGTCAGTAAATGTGCATCAATGAATTACAGTGTGGGACCTGTTGCTGAACCAAATTATGATTAAAAAACAATGAGTTTACGTGCTCAGCGCCTTGTTCAGATAAAAAAACCCATACTGCATCTGAAATTTGTATACATTAATAGCCCTTCATCCTTTAGGGTTAAGTCAAACATAAGGGGTTTCGTGGATGTAATCTTCGATTGATTTTCAATCTCCCACCTTCAAAGAATTATTTTACCCATTTCCCTTTTTTACATTTTTATAGCAAACATTTTGGAATATTAACGAATAAATGTAACACAAAAAATTATTTTCAAAATCTACAAATACTCTGGTATATTAACTGAAACATTTATGGATTAAACATGCTAAGGAAATTAACACTATTTGTACGTTCGTGTTTCTTCGCATTTTCTTGTTCTGTGCTCTTTTATTAGTATCGTTTTTACTAGACCCGTACCCATACAGTTTATGCTCTCATTCGTCTGCAGACATCTACACAAAACCGTTTTCAGGCATGACTTTTGGAATGGAAACCGCAATGTTCGTCCACATTATGAATTGTTATTTAACCAGAGATTTTCGTATAATACATAAGCTTTTCACGTTATGATTAAAAATTAATCTATTTTTCACTAACTTCGTATGTCTTCATTATCATTCAATCACTACAACAAAGAGTTCACTGATGTCTAAAATTACAATCGTGCAACAAACAATGAAGCAACGCACTTAGACAGAGCCTTTCTGTGCACCTCAAATTAAGCGTCCACTTAGTTAATTAAAGCCCCTTCGTCGTCAGCCGTTACTGTCAATTCCAATGGCAAAAACCAAATATATAATAAAACAAAGATGTGTATGTCATAAACAAAGAAAAATCACGAGACTGAAAGACAGCGTGATTCATCTCAACATTTGAATACGGAAACCGTATTCTTTCTACGTACTTTTCAGACCTGACTTCTAATGTGCATATGAATTTAAAAGGGCCATCGTTTGTTGATCCATTTTTATGAGCGCTTACTCTTTACGGTACTAAAACCGGACGGGGCAGAGAGCTCGAGATTGCCGCGCCGCTTTAAATCATAAAGTATTTCCATGCCTATCCCAGAATGTCTTTGCTGAGCTTGGGCTGGCTCTCAACACCTGGCTCCCTTTTGCTTAACCTTCTTCCACCTCAGTCAGTCTCTCTCTCTCTCTCTCTCTCTCTCTCTCTCTCTCTCTCTCTCTCTCTCTCTCTCTCTCTCTCAACGTGTGTGAAAAATAAGAAGGTTTGTGCATTATCGAATAATATACTCTGATTATGAGAAATGCAATATATATACATATATTTATACATATGTAACACATATATATACATATATACAAATATGTCTGTTTTCAATAGCCACTATGACCTCATAACCCCTTGATTTCCATATACATTTTGGATGGGCATCACTACAAGCCTTGAATCCAGATGATAAATAATTGAAGCAGTTCTTTTCTTAGCTAACATGGACTAACATCATACCTCGGAAGGAAAGGGTTCTTTAAATTTATATCCAACTTGAATCATGGCCTGTAGCGA
Organism: Macrobrachium rosenbergii; assembly: GCF_040412425.1. Classification (NCBI taxonomy): domain Eukaryota; kingdom Metazoa; phylum Arthropoda; class Malacostraca; order Decapoda; family Palaemonidae; genus Macrobrachium; species Macrobrachium rosenbergii. The sequence continues at coordinate 32,279,994 of NC_089795.1, forward strand.
TCAGCATGTCCAAGAAGTGTATGGAAATTAACGAGGTTATTCATAAATATTAGATGAAAAAATTACTATATATACATATATATAATAAATATGTATATATATATATGCATGTATACTTTATTAGCAGGCACTATTGCCTAAAAATAGATGTTAACGATAACCTTCCTTGGGGATTCGAACGACTGACCACTGACCTAGTATGCAATCTCATTCTTGAATAACAGGACCCTTCCTTTGCAATGCGTTTGCTATTTCATATATATACATATATACACACACACATATATATATTATATATATATATATATATATATATATATATATATATATATATATTTCTCTTGTGTGTGTGTGTATTCATTGTGTATATATATATATATATATATATATATATATATATATATATATATATATACATTAAATTTTCTCCTTTCTGGTAACAATTCAAAATTATACACTCTTTACACCATCCTATATCCTTCATTCTTTTGGCGTGATCGCATCTCAAAACGCTGATCCACTGTTTCACTTACACGTATTGTTACTACTTTTGCCTGTCTTCAATTTTCTTACCTTTTCAGTTCTTACATCATGTAATACTAAGCAACACTTCATCCCAACAGGTTCAAACTTTTTCTATTAATGCACAGTCACCTACAGATATTTCCATCTATCAGAGTTGACTGAACAATCCCTTCATACATTCCCAAAAGTCTTCCATGTCTGTTTTTAATCTTAGCAGAGTCCCTTTTGCCTTCCTTACCTAATCTCTACATCACCTCTTCTCTCTTCCGATCATCATCCAGTATAGTCCTCCCACAAAACTTTTTTGAGTCAACTGAATCACTTTTCCACCTTCCATAATAACAATCTTTTCCATCTGCTTGGTTTCCTTTTACCACTGTATACATACCCCTGCTCACTTTCTGTCTTCGGAACTCACAATTTCATCGGTTTCTGCAGTTTCCCTTCACTATCCCTTATAAGTACCGTGTAACTTACAACCATCAACTATTTCACACTCCATTCACATCTCATTTTCTTATCCCTTAACTTTACATAAATCCTACCTGCATAACTTCTCACATAACCCACCTAAAAGATATTAAAAAAGCTTGGAGATATAATACCCCAAAGTCTCAAATCCCACTCTTACATTAATCCAGTCACTCTTCCACCTCCATATTCTAATTAGTATTCCACACTGCCCCCTTTCAATTCTCACATAAGTTTTTCTAATCTATGTATATCCCTCCCCTTTGTTTTCAAAACTGTCATTTAAATGTTCCCCATCAATCCCCCTATCATTTGTCTCACTCTCTATATTAAAAAAAATGTTGCCATATCTTCCCTGGTATGCTAAATAATAATTTCTAGTACCTTTACCCTTACGCTAAAGAACAACTATTATTCATTTCGTCCATTCTTTCTGAACCTTTTGCTCTCCTGTCATACCTAACATAGCCTGGTCAGCTAATCAATAGCATTTACAATACCACATTGCATTCCCTCATTTTGTATCCCATCAACTCCTGGTGCATTAACATTCTTTCACTACTTCATTACCTAGTTGTATCCGAAATAGTCACTTCCACTAGCACTGTCAAACTTATGCTAGCTTCTCCCACTCATAAATCACTCGGCTCTGCCTCTGTTCTAATTCTTCTAAGTACATTATCAACCCAAGACTGCATTCGCTTCAGACAACTTACCCTTGGAATACTGAATTCTGAGACCCATTTGCTCTTTAAACTCTTTGAATTTACTTATTTGTAGAACTTTTACTCATCCTTGAGTTCTAGCTCATATTAGCATAACTAATCTACCATGTTTTCCAAACTCAGAAAGGGACAGACTCAGAATCCCTCAAAAGGAATCATTCCAAGGCCATACACACACACACTACTACAGTAACACCTTTTACACTCAGTCTTACCTATACAATCCTTGAACTAAATCAATTGAAATTTCCACCTGTCCCCAAAGTCTGACAAACACTGCAAGCGCTACCCCTTCACAAGCACTACACTACTTTAGTCTAATCCAGACCCAATTACTCTTGCTTCTTCCCATTCCAGCACATAATACCTTTCCACGTTTGTTTCTCAATCTTCCTCAACAATCCAGCTTGCTACCCTTTGTCAAATCAAGAATCATACTTTTCTTCTCTTCTATACAACATCCATTCACATTCAAGCCCCACAACTTAGTATTTCATTTTTCATGAATCTTCTGCGAATTCAGTAAAGGATAAGAGACTGCAAGCCCAATGACTCCTGGCCTCAGGCGACTTTCACACCCCGAACTCAAGATTTCATATAAGTATTTATATGATTAAAATCAATCTTGACACTTTATAGATCACTCATTACCACTCATTCTTTCATTTTTACCAGGGGTAATGAAGTGATTATATATATATAATGATATTATATATATATATATATATATATATATATATATATATATATATATATATATATATTATATATATATATACTATATTATATATATATACATATATATATATATATATATATATATATATATATATATATATATATATATATATATATATATATATATATATATACATATATATATGTTATCGTCGTAGACTTTCGTCCTGGTTGAGGAATATTGTTCGTCGGCTTCGGAGTGGTTTCCCGTCCAAGGGTTGGGGTTGTTCGTTTGTCTTCTTCACATTACTCTTCAGCGTCTTTCGTCACTACACTTTGGCTGAGGTCTTTGCTCTCCCGCTCAGTCTGTGGCCAGAGGAAGAAAATGGAATTTCTCTCTCTCTCTCTCTCTTCCTTTCTGCGGCATAGTCTTCTGCTTTCTTTCTCTTGTCTGTTTCTTGTAGCGGTGTGTGTGTTTGCGTGAGGCGTATGTTCTTGTCTTCGATGTATTCGGTGTATTTCTTCTATCACTTGTTTATTCCACCTTCAATTGTTTATCTCACTTCGCTGTTTCACCGACTGTTTGTTATTCACCCGCTGTACACCAGCTATTTGGTATCCCACCTAGCTGCCACCACCAGCTACTGTCGTGCCCGGTTTCTTTCCTCTTTATTAGGGCATGACACTAAGGTAACGTGTCCGGGGTAGCGGCGTGTGGTAATTGGCTAAGTAGAAACAAGTGATTCTTTAAAACAATTAACTAAATTCCAGAAAGACTTAAGGTTAGGGGGGAAAATGATTAATTGTTCCCGTTTCTGGTTTATTTCGCACTTCTTGTCTTACAGTTTCTACCCTATAGTTTAACTGGTTCGAGACTTTGAATATTGGTTTGAGAGACTTAACGCATTTGATTGAGGGGGACTAATGTTCTGAGAGTCAATCATGCACTATAAACTTCTTCTCGCACTGTCTTTTGGTTCCTTTTCTGCTTCCCCTCACTTTGGAACTCTCTTTTACTCTGCCTGCCACTCTTTTCTCTCTCTTTCAACTCTGTCTTTTTCTGTGTGTTTCTCCTTATATTCCCTATTTTCCCCTTGTGTCAACCATTACGTCATATTCTGGGCAGGTACTGTGTTTCTGAGGCACCTACTCCACTTGCTTCGTTTAAACTCTTGGAGGTGTATTTTAAGGTTCCTGTTGGTTATTGGGTATTGGCTCCTTGTAGGACGTCTCCAGGTCTCTGGCACTGACGGCATTTGATTGGCCAAATCAACTAAGCCTGACATGTGGGAGTGGCTTATTTCTTTGGACTCTCCTTTGAAAGTACTGGGGTGAGGGGTGTCTTCCCACGTTCTGCTTCCCAGCTGTCCCCTCGAAGGACTCCTCGGTTTCAGCCAGATACGACTTCTCTTAGCACCTCGTTAGCACTTGTGTGCTCTTGAAATTGTGGTTGGCGACTTGTTGTGACCGGAGGAAAGATTTATGTGAGTTTATGGTCCCTTCTACAGACCCAATGGAAATATGATATTTCCACTTCGAAAAAATAAGTTTTCTCTGCTCTCTCAATACATATATATACATATATATGTATATACATATATATTATATATACATACATAATTATGTATCAATAATAGTTGTAGGGGAAAAGAGGGTTACGAATGGAAAGTGAAGTGGCTGATGTTCATTACATGATATGAAATTGACTAAGAATAGTGAAGAGAAATGGCACAGACTTGAGAGTTTGAAAGTGTTTGCAACAAAAGAAACTTGGAAGTGAGCGCGAACACTAGAGTGGTTTTAAGGGTAAATAGAAATTCGGAAGGTGTTACAATGAATGTTAATATGGATGATGGAAAAATTAAAACAACTGTTCCCCATAGGTTCTTTAGGAATAAATGTAACTGAACAGGAGGATGAGGGAAGATTTGTGTCACAAAATAAATGAAGCTATAAAAGCATCAGGATGCAAGTAAACTGACTTACAAGAGGAGCATCTGCTTATTACATCGTTGGAAATTATGAAGAGATGGTTGAGCCAGCTCTTTCTTGTGTAAGAAATGTGGATGTTGGATGGGAAACAATTAAAAAGGGTTTAAGTTTAGATAAATTGTTTGCAAGGTATCTGTGGAGTAAGAATAACTGAAAGAGCAAGAATGTGAATTTGCAAACATGTTGATGTTTGGTTACATGGAAATTTTATTTATTCAGTTACTTGACATTACAACAATGGTCAATGATGCTGGCATCATTTGAGATAATGGAAGATGTTAGGTTTGTCCAAAGAGCATTATTCTGAAGTATGGGGAAGAAGGGGATGGGAAAACCTAAAACCCTGTTACAGGATAAGTGGCCTGTTGCCGATGAAGCACAAAAACGGAAATGCATAGGAAATGACCGTGTAGACATGTAAAATGGGAACACCACCACTGTTCCAGCACAGTAGCCAACATCCACACAAGCATAGATTTGGATGGAATGCACTTCTACCCCTCACCGACCACAACGGAGAAAGAAGATATCCTCTGGTATCTAATTTTACATCTGAGTGGACAAAAAAACTAAAAAAAAAAACACACACTGCAACCGACAGAAAAGCATACCGAGCTGTAAGAAGTAAAAAAATAGTTTCCAAAATCAGGAATGTAAAGAATTATGTTCATACCCTATTAGCCCAGAGGATGAACTACGTGTCCCAGAAAGAAGACTACCGAGTCCAACTTTACCCAGAACAGCAGCTTTACAAGATAACTGAACTCTTGACATAACAAACAAAAAGATAACTACCCTACACTCCCAGCACAACAAGGAACAGAGGTTGCTGTTTTCCAGCACGAAGTCAGGTGCCGGTACAGATGAAATAAATGAAAGCATGTCTACCATGGATTCCTTGCAAGATTTTTGTTGCTCTACACTGAACTTTAAATTACAGCAGTCATACTGTATATCGTGGACAGGGAAAAGAAAGAGTTGTACATTCTGCACAGATGCGTAACGTATTTGGCATGATAAAGATTGAAAGTTGGGCTGCTTCCCCATATGAATTACATTGCCAGTGCAAAATTAGTACACTTTACACACTAATTAAGACGAAAAGTATCACTAATTAAGACGAAAAGTATCTGGTGACACACATATGTATTTGGTAATATTATGTGACCCACTAGTTCCAGATCCACTACATATCTACGCGTAGCTTCCCATGTCTTATTTCACATACACTAGTCGTTTTCTGACCTTCATACATATTTCCTTTTTTAATCCTTTAGCACTAAAGCTGAAGCACACTTACAAAGGATGTTTTAAGCGGCAAATAATATTGGAAGCATTTTTAAAAACCCAACAGCAGCAGCCGCCAGGTCATACACCAATACACTAAATAGGAGGACAGAGGATTCTAGCGTGCCTGGTGGCGATCCTTGCAACTAATATACGAGTATAGTGTGCACGACCACCACACCTGCCAACTGATCGTGTGACAAGGCCTTTGAAGAAAACTGGATATAAGGAGGGCAAGAGATACAAGTCTTCGTACACAAAGGAAGAGTAAGTGCAAGAAAGCTGACTGATGCAGTGACTTGAATGATTCGACGTGCTGCTGTCTGATATATGGGTATATGGAGTAACTAACATGAAAGTTTTTCTATGCACGGAGTTTATCTTTGATTTACCATTGAAAGAATAAATGTGGCAGTGATTATTGCTTATTTTCATTGTTTGTGTATATGTATGTATGTATGTATGTGTACATATATACATATATATTGGTGATGTATTTTTTAAATTTTAATACCCTACGGAATCCCCGTCATTTTTCTGGAATAATGTAATTGCACTAAATTCATCATGAATCTCATTATATTTTCTCGGCATGGTTTTAGCATCTGCTTTTAATTCGGCCACAAAGTTTTAAACTTTTTCATTTATATTCAAGAGTGCGCTATTGGGCAATGCATAACCTTACGTTATGCAACATATTTGAAATGTAGATTAATCAGTTACTAAGAGACAGTGTTTTGTTTTCCTTAACTATATATTTGAGTATCTGAAATAGCGTAGCAAGATGGCTTTTATTTCTCCAAATAAATCAGTGTTCTAACATACACACACACACACACACACACACACACGGAACAGAATATTTCTTTTTTTTATTTAGCACACTGTTCATCAATTTACCTGTAAACATACAGTCAGACGTAAAGAAATGCGGAAAAAATTTTACTGGAACCTGGGAACGAACTAATTCTTGGTCTAAATAAGGCTTTTTTGTTCTATTTTATTTTTCTCCCAATGTCGGGGGACTTCCTGCTAGATCTGACAACTAATGAATCAGTGGAACGACCCAGGACAAATATTTTGGCATTCTTCCTTTCTTCCTGATATGAAAGCAGCCTTTGGAAATCGCACTTAGGAATCCTATCATTGAGATAACCAATGAAAACCAATAAATAATTGTGTCTCGGGGAATACTCATCACCACCAAGATAAGATGCGACTTAAACAAAATTTAATGGCTCTGCCTGAATAGATGAGCTCGTTATTATAGAAAGGTGAATTTGACATTGGATTCATCGCCATATTACACATAATAAAGCATGAACTTTATCTGCAAGCTCTTACAGACCACAGAAGTATTACAGTTGTCAATACTGCCTTACTGCAGTAGAGCGAAAGTGGCGGGTGGACTAATAATAATAATAAATAATAATAATAATAATAATAATAATAATAATAATAATAATAAAAGCTTATAGACAATTCCCGTGGTCCATAAGTTATTAACCCCGGCTCGACTGCTAGATTCCCAAGATCGATCCCAGGCGAAACCTCAGCCTGTTTCCTCAAAGATGCATAGTGGCTCTGCTGAACAAAGTGACGAAATTTGTACTTGCTAGTTAGTCAGCTCCGGTTGGTTTAAGTCAGGTTTTAGAGAAGCAACCTCATGCCAAAGAAGTTGCTCAGACATTAAATGCTAACCCTCCTAAAAGGCAATAATAATAATAATAATAATAATAATAATAATAATAATAATAATAATAATAATAATAATAATAATAATAATAATAACAATAACAATAATAATAATAATAGCATGAGTCACTAAAGTGGTGAAGAAATCCACTGTGGTTTTAGTGTAAATCTATTAGAAATATATATACAAACGAGAGCTTCCGAGAACCTGTTCGATTCTCCTTCTCAAAAAGAGAATCGAGCAGGTCCTCGAAAGTTATCGTTTGTATATATTCTAATAATATTACTACACACCTGATTGATTTCTTCACCAATAATAATAATAATAATAATAATAATAATAATAATAATAATAATATGAACAGTGGAATTTATGGCTCCACTGGGCTTTGTTTAATTTTTGCATCAAAGAAATTTAATCATCTGAACAGTGTCCTTTACAGTAAAGTTAATTAATTGGGCACGAGAACGCCTTATTAGACTAGCCTTCGTTAATGAATAAGCAACGGAACAGTCTGATTAGAAAGTTGGTCCAACTTTTTAATAAGAATCCGTCATCAAAATTCAGATGCTTCAGGTTGAAAAACATCCAACGAAATTCTCTTATTTTTCTTTAAACATAAAATAATCATCTAAATTTGAGAAGAACACGTCATGCATTTCCGCCCATGACCTAAGCTTTAAATTACTTGTTAGTATAGCAAGCAAATGCCAAAGTTTTATGCCGAAAGAATAAAATAACCAGTGACAATAAAAGCATGTAGAGCATCAACGTTAATAGTGACAGTATAGATCGTATCGCAAATCGTTGAAGAATGCAATACATAACATCTTAAACAGAGACCTGGCGCTTTCAAACAACTTTGAACTCCAATTTTCGCTTCGTCCTCTCAAGAAAATAGTTTGATCTCTCTGTTGAAAATAACCATTCTTGCTTAACCTAAACGAAACTCTATTTAGTTTCCGTTTCATCTGAATGATTAGCAATAATCTAAAAAGCACAATTAAATCTTAGTTATAAAAACCTTTCCAACCAAAAAGCTACATTTCCTCACCCTTTTCAAATGCATACAGAGAAATAAAAATAAAAACCAAACACATTCATACCATCAAATCATCGTTGTTGACCAGGCTGAAAAGTAGCTATACATGGCTCAGAACTGTTCTTACTTCGGCTATTGCGTTCCTCGTATTTAAATATTATATATCATAAGGGAAATGGTTTTCCACTACATTTACAGTATATCAGTCGAATATGTGATGCCATGAACTAGGGAGATGCGTTCAATATGAAAACATATTTCTAATATAACTGTGTAAAATATATATAGCTAACTTTGGATTGACAAAAAGAAGTTTTTGAAATTATTTCAGGGCAAAATACTTCATCCTTCAATACTTGTGATCTTTTCGAATCGAAAAATTTTCTGCCCAAGATTCTATTGCAAATACCTAATCATCCTTAGAATGTAACGTGTCGCCTTAATAAAGAAATAAAAAAGTACCTGTCGGTTCCTATTAGAAACAAAGGACGAAAAACTTGACAATAGGATCAGACGTTTACAGTTCTTCCGATGCTGCAGATTCATGGATTCAGTTAGAAAATCATTATATGAAAATTTGGCCTACAAGGTAATGACCTTGAAAAAGCAATGCGCCGTGAAAGTTGCAAACGTGAACCAAATTGCAACTAACTACAAGCAACCAAGTTCAATGAGGAATATATACAGTACACACACATATTATGTATATAAAATATATATATGTATGTATATTATAGGTATAATATAATATATATATATATATATATATATATATATATATATATATATATATATATATATATGTATATGTATATGTGTGTGTGTGTGTGTGTGTGTGAAGTCACAAGAAGAGATAGGATCAGAAATTAATTTATTAGAGGTACAGATAAGGTAGGGGAAGTATCGAAGAAGGCCCAGGAAAGAAGACTGCAGTTGTTTAGTCATGTGTAAAAATGGTTAAGTGCATGGAGGTGGAAGGAAGGAGAAGAAGAGGAAGGCCAAAGTTCAGGTGGAAGGATAAAATAGCAAATGACATGTGGGAGAAAGGTTTAAGTCAGAATGCACTGTTCAGAGGAAGGTGGAGAAGGCTGCTAGGAAACAGCGACCCCATATAGAAATGGGCAAACTGTTGAAGATATATATATATATATATATATATATATATATATATATATATATATATATATATATATATATATATATATATATGTGTGTGTATATATATATATATATATATATATATATATATATATATATATATATATATATATGTATATATATATGTGTGTGTGTGTGCGTGTATACACTAGCTAATGTATTTGACAATTAGCACAATAATGTATGTAAAACATAATACACCTTACTGCTCTGTCCTAATACCGAACTGATTAGTGTAGCATTTCAGTCATGTAAAATTAAGAATATTTATGGAAATGTAGACACAAATAGTAATTTTCCTTTGTTCTTTGTGAACCCTGCTGAATATTGAGCTCCTGATTGGTCTGTTGTGCTTTGCTGGTTAGCTAGAAGGGGTTTATTTTGCAAATGTTAAAGAACTGGTTTAGTTATGCCATCATCTGAATATGGGAGTGATAGCTGATGCTCTCCCAATATTCACCCAATTTCTGTAAGTCCAATATCTCACATTTTTTAACGTCTATTGGCAAAATGGATACCCATGCAGAAAATAATCACCTAATCCACACTTTCGCAAAGACTGGATGCATAAACTAAAAAGCTTTGTTACTGATGGGCACTACAGCTACTACATTAATGTTTTCTCTGGTGTCCTTGGGGTAGCATTCTTGGCCCACTACTGTTTGTATTATACGCATGACGTGGTTTGACCAAGAAAATACATTGGCTGCTTAAAAAAATGACGCTATTCTATTTGCATCTATCCCATCTCTTGATTATAGACCTGTAATTGCCGATTTACTTAACATAAAACTCAAAAGTATGATCGTTAATAGGCCTAGGAACAGTGGCTCCCGTCAAAACCCTGATTTTTTTTATTGACAACTTTGTTTTTCTGGCTAAATGTTGAACATCTAAAATTCTAGGTATCATACTAGACTACAATTTCACTTTCGAGAGACAACCGGTCCAATTCATCCGGTACCGTCGTTCATTTACCTCGATGTCCATGCTTTATAAAGCTTTTCATAACCTGATCATCCTTTGCACTCAGATTTCCTCAGACTACAGCCGACCATCGACCGTACAGTACTGGCTATGCCTTGACCTTTCCTTTCTTGAACTTCATTACTATACAGTTTTACAAAAATTTTGTTCAGCTGTAACCAATGATGAAACCTTACTAACCACATAGGCGAATCTTAGGGATTTCAGCGTTTTACCCTATTGGTTTTCACTGTTATTTCTTTATATTTATAGGTTTTCCTTTACTTCTGCGGGGCTTTTCGCATACGTGACTGTTTTCCCTACTGAAGCCCTAGGGTTTGTAGCACTCTTGTTTTCCAATTTTACTTTCAGCTTGGCTAATAATAATAATAATAATAATATGGACCTCGTAGTGTCCTCGCATGTTCGCCTAACAAATGAGGGATTCGAGATTTTACTACGAGAGGAAGGATGGTTGGCCACAATTTGTTATACAAACCTGGTACGCATCTGTTGACTTAAGCAGTGAATCTGATACCTGGCTGCAAATCAAGGTAAGCAGGGCACAGACCTAGCAATTTCATCCTAAAAGCGCGCTGAAAACTTCTTTAAGAGGAGAAACGCACGCACGCATACAACATACAAAATATATATATATATATATATATATATATATATATATATATATATATATATATATATATATATATATATATATATATATATATATATATATTACATATACATAAACTAGCAGACCAACCCAGCGCTGGCCAGGAAAACTCTGAATGACAACCGATAAACTCTCTCTCTCTCTCCATCCTGACATCCCCTCTACTCTCTCTCTCTCTCTCTCTCTCTCTCACCAACTCTCCCTCACTCTTTCCCACTTTCTCCTCCCTAACACCCCCTCTACTCTCTCTCTCACTTCCTCTCACTCTCTCTCTCTCTCTCTCTCTGTTAAGATGGCTGCTTCAAATATAATGCCCAACATTTCTCACATTTTATATTTCACCCTTTCTCACACACCCCCTTCCTATTGGGGCTGAACTTAAGACTTTGAGGGCATCGGAAGTGTTACTATTTATCTCAGCGACCTCAAAAACTATGGATTAGAGACTATATATCATTTTTGACATTTTATTTTTCATCCCTTCTCAACACCCCCCCCCCAATTTCCTATTTGGGCTGAAGTTGGACTTGAATGGCATCGGGAGTGTTATCATTCATCTCAGCGACCTTGAAAACTATGGATTAGACACTAATATCTGTCGTTTTTGGTTATTTTTACACGTCACCCCTTTCCCACCCTCACCCGCTTTGGTGCCAGTGATGTCTTATCCCCCCACAGTATTCTTTTCCAGATAATAAGTCATATGTATACAGAAATGAGGTATGATAAACCCGTACAGTTTATTTAATTACTAAGTCTACAGGGAGAACCAACCCTGTTTCAGGGGAGCCCTTCCACCCCAATTACTTTGGTGTCCTTTGGTGCTAGTGATGTCTTAACCCCACAGTATTCTTTCCCAGATAGTAAGTCATAATTATGTAATCCAAGTTTGGTTGAAATTGCTCAGTGCATTTCAGTTATACTGGAACACACACACATCCATTTTTATATATAGATATATATATTATATAAATATATATATATATATAATATATATATATTCATATATACATATATATATATATATATATATTTATTTATATATATAGTATATATATAATTATATATAACGTCGCACTTGGGTACACATAGGGAAATTCCACAATTACAAAAAATGTCAAGAAAAAATATATAGCAAAAAGTGAACATCATCAACAAAAACAAAAAATACTATGGGGTACACAAGCAGGTTCTGAATGCTTGATATAAACAGAAAAATAACAAATGCTGTGGATTTTCCCTTAATATATATGTGCATGTATGTAACTTTATATATGTATATGTATGTGTATATAAAATATATGTATATATATACAAGTATATGTATTTAAAAAAAAGATCTGGAATACCTTGATCTCCTTATTTATATTATTAACATTGAGTAGCAATATTATTTTTGTTTTTCAAGTTTCCGAGAATTATTAGGGTTTAAATTCTTATCAAGACATTTATTCTTAACTTCAGTTACATCTTTATAGGAACAGAAGTCGTAAACGACTTTTTTTTTTAACTCGATAAAGAAAGTATAAAAAGCAAAAGCTCGTTTTAACTTTTCTTCCTTTCAGAGGCAGAAAGGTCTATTGCTCCCTTCGTGGTTAAACGAATCCATCCGACCTCTTCTTACCTTTCCTTTTTCTTGTTGTCTTCGAGGCTGAGCAAGAGAATGGCATTATTAAGTTAACTGTCTCTCTGTCCTCGTTCTGAAAAATTATAATATTCGAGCTCCGGTCAGATCACTGGTAACCATTAGAAAAAAAAAAAACAACGCACATGTATTACAATACCTGTAACATAAACGACACTACTGAAGATCAATACTAAAACTGATAATCAGTCCACGTGTGAGACTGGTGTGTCTACCAAATGAAATCGGTTAATGCACAAGCAGTAAGTATTCCGATTAAAAAATGTATATATTCATGAAGCAACATTGGTAATAATATGAGGTATAAAAAATCTCATGACAAATAAAAGGCGAGAGGAGATGAAAGTGATTGATATTTGATACACAAAAAGATTTTTCTGACATAAAATCAAAGGCTATTTCTCATTGAAGCGTTGTTGTTAATACGTGCAGTGAGGAGGAGGTTGGAGGATTAGCTGAAACCATTCATTTTTGGGATGAACTTCTGAAGTTAAGGGTGTGAACGTATGCTAAAAGGGACTGGGTAAAAATGGTACGGCGTAGTAAAATAGACGAGGCCTTTTGGTGTGTACACGAAAAGGAATTATTTACTAAAATTATAAGAAATAAACGAATACGGCAATTCTTTTCCACAAACAGAAATGAGTTACTGTGAGAAACAATGAGAATATACATGAAAGATAGAATAAAAATCTATAGTTTAGAGAGTGTTCTTTCTGCAAACTCTTTGCAATTTAAAGCTTTCAACTACAGGATACAACTTTACAATAACGACATGGTTTAATATTATAAAAAATAAATGTTTCACATTTCGCTGAATTAATTAGACACTATATATCATCAGTTCGATTTTTTTAAAGGAAAGTAATGGATCGCTACGATAAATGTAACACATTTGCAAAGAGCAAACGAGTTTTTTTCCGATGAAGGGAAAATTATGACCGTCTGACGTGAAAACAACGGACTGGAGGAAAACAACAGGAGTAATGATTAGTCTGAGGTATTTGTTCACGACTGAGTTATGCAACGACTTCCTACAGCAGCCTCTAAAGATCAAAAGCTGGGAATCACCCTGAAATCTTCCTGTCATTGTTCTGGCTGCGGAAATTCTGGATCTACTAGCACCTTTTGTCCAATTTTCTCTATCGTAAAACCTACATTGGCTTTTTTGGTAATTTTCCGGGACACCTCCATTTACTGAATTAATTTTAAAGAATGAAAGTGATCGATAATTTTTTTTGGGGTGGGGGGTGTGAACCCTCAGAAATTGAATGCAAAAAGATTAAATATTGATGTGTGCCTGTGCGTGTGTGTGTGGGGGGGGGTGTCTGTTTGTGAGGGGTGCTAACATTTTGACTGAGGAGGCACACCTTGTGTCGGGCTTCAACTTAGGACCGCCACACTCAAGTCCGAAAACAACTAAACTAACCAGAAGCTAACCAGTGTGGGCTTGGAAAAGAAGTGTGAATCAAGCCTTCATATTAAAAAAACTATCTAAGAGGCTTGAAAGTAAAGGGAAAAGCTGTATCTACTGTAAACGTAATTTTAAAAAGCTTATGATAAAATGATAGTGATGCAATGGAGGAGCTAAGAAATGCCATTTTTTTTAATGATTGGGATTTTTATGAAGAGAAATGTGTTACAATGCGTTGATGAAAGAGTGATTGGTCTGGTCAAAAAATGGGTCTGAAACATAGATGCCTAATATCTCCATACGTCAATATTGCAACAAAGAACAGAAAAGAAATGAGAGATGGGACAAGAAATTAATGTCAGAGATTGTACAGTAAGAAAATTGGTCACGAATGCAAACTAGAAAAAGGAACAATTAACATTGCTATGAAAGACAGGAGATTAAAATCTACTGATTGGCATACGCACTTTGGAAAAAAAAAAGTGAAAATGATTACGGCAGGATATAAGAACTGATTCACTAACACTTGAAGTTGTCAAGACGAGTATTGTTTACATGATGGATCGCAATACTTTAAGATGGTCTGATGATAGGTAAATGAAAAGCGCGTACAACTCGGACTGTTGATAGGAAAGAGGAGATGAAGATAGAAAATGCTGAACAGACAGCGTTAAAGATAATGGAATAGAAAGACCTTAAATAAACAGTAAACGAGAGAACTCAATCAAGATATAAAGGTGAATGGCAAACCGTGTATGGTGTAGGGGGAAGAGTTTGACAAGATGCTCATGAGCTTTCTCCATCGTTATACGAAGCTAATGTTGTGGAATTTATACGAAAAAAGGATTAATCTCCGACTAAGCAGTCAAAGGATATAAGTGGTAGCAACTATTGTGCTTTCCCTCTGCAGCAAAAGCCTGTTTACATAAAATTACTATATATGGACGTATGTATGTGTGTATATATATTTAATATATATATATATATATATATATATATATATTACCTATCTATCTATATATATACATATAATTTATAGTGGGTGTGTGTGTGTATGTGCGCGCGCGCACGAGTGTCAACGAATTTTTCGCAAACATCGGAGGTTTAGATGGATGCCAACAGTGAACATTTGTAAACAAACATGCTTTTTATATGTGATTTCCATACGTACAAACTACATTCTTAAAGAGTGAAGACTTGAATACCTGATAAAACAAGTTGCTTCAAGAAAGAACATTCGTAAAGCATACCTCTATTATATAGTATTAGAATACTACATGAATTCTCCGTGTCATTAGAGCACTTAGGAAAACAACGAGTCCCTAGAGAAGGGGAGAAAAACAGTTGATTAATCATTTTTTCCTGCGCAGATATAACCATAGGAATCCCTGACACATTAGGGGTGATTTATGCCATTAACTGACGCGAGTTTTTAATCTCTCCATAATTTATGTCAAAATTTTACAATCATTTATGATAAATACCAAATTATGGTAAAATTTTTCACTTAGCTTCCCAGCATCCTGTAACCTTGCCAAGAAGTTTGCAAATTGCTGCATTATACAAAGACTTGATTTTGTTTAAGATTTTCAAATCATTTCTTTAACAACAAATATTTCTCATAAAAAACTTCACGTTTTTATCTTTAAGCCAATACCACAGACACAATTTCTTTCACCTAATAACAATATTTGTTTATCACATAAAGTCGATCTACACTTGACACAAAGGACATATGGGTTTCCATTTGTTATTTGGACAGCGTTCCAAAAGACCCGCAGCGACGACGGGACCTGGACTACACGCTCGCACCTGATTTTGAACCTGTTTGGCGGGAAGGTTTCGGCAGCCGGGCCACCCGAACCGCACAACCTCCACCGCATTGACTGAGTGGCCTTCTGATACGGTGCCACCGACACAACCACTTCAAAAGTGCCACCACCACCGCCAACGGGCTCCTCCTTCACCTCCTCCTCCTCCTCCTCGCCGTCTACCTCCGCCCTTGCACGCGTCCCACTTGTCTTCCTACCTCGGTATCTGATTCTGTCACAGTTTCCCTGCAACAGATGCAGTCAGTCGGCTACAGACGAGAGTGCTGCTTGTATTCAGAGAGGCATTTGTCGTTACAGTTTTCCGAGATGTCGATGGCAGCAATTTGCTGAAAAATATTATTCTCTCAGATTAACAGATTGTTCTGTATGACTCATAGTGCGAGAAATCGAGTTAGGGTGAAATCCGATCTTTTTTTTTTTGCCACCATTTCAAGTTAAATCATTAGCTGAGCTTAAATAATTTTTTTTAATTATGGCCACTGCACCTTTGATTAACTATACTGGTGAAGAAAGGTTACAAGCGAATTGCATTATGGGTGATTCTACATTGGAATAACTTTAAGGGATTGGGATTCGACTGAAAGATCTTATCGCCGACTACGTGAAAGTGGTTGAATTGCTACTTCTCAGAAAAACAAAAAATACTTTTGCAAAAGTCAGCGTTTTACGTTCGCATTCCAAGTATTTGTTTGACATGACGCCAAAATGAGCGAGCGCTGGAGCAAACGATATTCACTCTCACAACTATTTTGTTGGTCTTATTTTGAATTCTTAGAATCTAACATTTATCGGAAAGTAACAAACACACACACACACATATATATAATATATATAATATATACTCGTATATATATATATATATATATATATATATATATATATATATATATATATATAAATAAATATATAATTTCAAGTTTTTGTCCCGAGTTTGTTTTCTGATGATAAAGTTAAGTGTTTGTGACCATCTACAGACTTATATGTCCTAATTAATACCGAAACGAATATCAGATGCTGAATATTCGAATTACGAGCATATGCTATTAATTGTGATTATCATTTGATACACACACTATATATATATATATATATAGTATATACATACATATACATATACATATATATGAAAAGGAATAAAAATCACAAGGTAACACGCGTTGACCATTAAAATGTATAAAGCACGAAAGCACGTCTCAATCAAGTTTCCTATTTTTTCCTTGCGTGGCTACATACACACACCCATAGTATATATATATATATATATATATATATATATATATATATATATATATATATATATATATATATATGTGTATATATATATATATATGTATATATATATATATATATATATATATATATATATATATACAGTATATATATATATATATATATATATATATATATATATATATATATATATATATATATATATATATATATATATATATATATATATATATATATATATATATATATATATATATATATATAATGAAGGACCTTTGTATCAACAGCGGTAACACTTGATTTTACTTCCCGAGCGAAGACTTACATTCCAACTATAATCCGTTAAAGCTCACTGGGCCTCTGTTGACCTGAGTGCAGACTTATGTACCTAGTAGTTAGTTGGCTGTGGTGAGAAATAGCTAAAATACAGAAAGGCATGTGGCTACCAACTCCATCCTAAAATACTTGCTGAGAACTGGAGAGCTAGAGGTTTTCAGAGAAAAAGCGAATCAAAATGAAACAAGACAACATTCACTGCTATATTCACCTTATTATTGCTAAGACTGGGATAAATCCCGAGTGCAAAAAACACACACAACATAGGCACCTCACATAACCTAAATAGTTCTCCTGTCAGCATCGAACCGACCCATTCTCCTGAATTCAGTGTCACCTTTATTTGGTATGGATGGAATGGAACAGAATAGAATATAAAGTTTAGGCAAAAGGCCAAGCACTAGGTTCTAAGAGGTCATTTGGCGCTGGAAAGGAAATTGAGAGTAGGTAGATCTGAAAGGTGTAACAGGAGGTGCTAGGAGAGATTGGATAGCAAGATGGAAGAAAGATAATATGAATGGAGGTACAATGAAAGGAATGAAAGGGGTTGCAGCTAGGTACCGAAGGGGCACTACAAATAATGCCTACAGCGCACCCCGTAAGATGCACAGACGACACTAACTCCCTACGGGGTTTGTTTGGTATGGAAAATCGTACTTCTACAGCGCAAGGATAGCCCATTCCTTCATCTTTTGCTCTCCACACAGTATGATTTGAAGTCCTAGCTCTCCTCTATCAGCCCCAGTGACTTAACGACTTATACATTACCATCTCCATACTCAAGTTACTCTTTTTACCACTTCTTTACAAACCTTTTCTCGTTCATTAAAACTCACATGCTCCAGAAAGCACAACGGAGAATTATGCAAATTTCTTAATAGCTAGGAAAAATAACTGATTTGACTAAAGCACATCAGTTTTGACCTTATATCGGATAGCTTTCTCTGTTGAAAGTGAAATCTATTAATGTGTTAAATGTCACATACTGTATTATGAACCAGGTATGGGTAACCTTTTATTACGGGAAGACCACATATGCGTCATATGTCTCCCAGTAACCCCCAAAAAATTAGCTTTTGGAAAAAGGAAACAACCATCTCGAGTAATACTGTCTCAAAGAAAGAGACCTTGGGAACCTCCTGGTATACAAACAAGAGGATATAGTTCTGTTGAGGAAAACAGTCCAATAATGGTAGAACGAATAATCTGAAGCATGTTGCATTAACTCTTTCACCTTTGCTATCATAGGAACCCCTATGTACAATACCTACTTTTCCGGGAGCATCTGATGTCCTATTTATTACGTGCAGCGAGTGTTAAATTGCCAAAACTAACAAACGAAGCATCTTGCATGAAGTGCTGGCTGCTGGCATGCGCTGTTAATTCATAGTTGATAAGGCAAATCGAAAAGTCATTTTATATCCACTGTGCCTCTTCTACATCACCAAATCCTCTGGCGTGGTTCCAGTCGAGTCCAAAACATACGTACACGTACGCGTGCTCATGTAATTGAGTACCAGCTTGACGTAAGGAATTCCCAATGTATTAAGCCCTTAATTACTCGCATATCTCTGGGTTCTCTAAACCTGTGTACCTACTGAGGGCCATTGATTAGTTATCTTCCCTCTTCCCGATCCTTGCAATCCCTGACCTTTCAGTATGCCTTCCAACGGAGTTCAAACGAAATTAATAGAATAGTATGAGAAAAAAATCTGGATAATACGCCCAAAAGAAATTAATTTTAAACAATAATGGATCGCAGATATTCTGAGATGAAAGTTATGAAAACATTTTTTTTATCCGGCAGCATTAATCTGACGACAATATTTCATAAGATGAAGAATCCAAAAGAAATGCAAAGTAACTTTATACGCTTGAAAAACAACCACAACAACAACAAAGAAATGAAATTTCAAACTTTGTCCATGCAATGTCGTATACATATGTGTCAGATTACCAATAAACCCGGAAATCTTCGAGAGGCTGCTCAATTCCCCTCTTCAATCCGAACAATGATGTCTTATGGGAAAGTAATGACAAATGAGGACTTCTGTGCCAGTAAAAAGTCTTCCAAGTTTCCTAAACCAGATTATTCCCTCTTTCTCCCGGGGTAAACCAGCCAGCCATCTCGATCTCTTACCTCTTCTTATTCCCGTAAATATCAGTTACTAGTGGGAAATTTCCATGGAGTGCAGTCGTTTGCGTGGTCCAGTCGACCCTAAGTAATTTGACGCTGTGGCTCATACGCAAGTATTTCTGATACATCAAACTTAAAACCTTCCAAGTGCAATACCTCACTGCCACAAAATCTTAAATGTAAAAAAAAAAAAATGTATCACAGCGATCTCCGCCTAAAAACGCACCACAACCTGGAGGAAGTATTAGTAGTAACGATGATATTAAGTATGAGACGAGTGACGATCGGGCTTATTACTGCAGATGTCTTTAAGAACGCGAGATTGCGTGACATCGGGAGAGCTGACAGTTATGGTACTATCGTTATTCGCTGTCACCTGTTCTTGTGATGCCGCATAGGGGCCTGCAACCATGGGAGCTCTGCAACTTCGTCGCTTGACAGGAGGAGGAAGAGACAGCAATGGCTTCAGGGGTGACAAATGAAAGACCCAAACCCTCCAATTAAAACCTTTAATTACACTAATCAACCAAACGTGGTTAGCTTCAATGAAGTCGACTGCGGAGTCGACTTATAAAACTATCATCTTGAGAAAACAACTAACTGCCAGCCATAGAAATCCCATGTTAATATATTAATTAACCCCCTTTATTACTCTTGTTTATTTTTCTGTAATCTTTAACTCCCTTTACTACTCTTTTTTTTCTGTAATCTTGAACCCCTTTTACAACTCTTGTTTACCTTTCTGTAATCTTGTTTGGATCTATGCTGGGGCCAGTGGCACGGGAAAGTAAAAATGACATTTTGCGAACTTTCAATATTAAAAATCATAGTTAATACGATGTACTTATGGGCGATAAATATTGTTTAGACAGAATGGTTTTCCTCCCCAATTGAAATGCTTTACTTTCTCTCTCTTTATTATCATTTTTTTTTATTATTTTCGTATATCTTTTTCTGGGTGGCATTGAACTTTTCAGATCTTTTTACAACAAACGCTACGGATAGCTTTGATATCCACAGTCTGCTGCTGTCACAAGACGCTACGGGGGCCTTATTGAAAAACCTTGGCGCTCTCTCTCTCTCTCTCTCTCTCTCTCTCTCTCTCTCTCTCTCTCTCTCTCTCTCTCTCTCTCTCTCAACAAGAATGCTGTGCTAGGTGTCTTTAAACAAGGATTACCAATATATAGTTGGCAAAATTTTTAAAACGTAAGTAAATGTACCAATATTAATTGCATTATCCTCACCAGGTTCTTTATTTGCTTAAGATTTTTAAAACACTCCCATACAACACTAAGTGTTTCTTATAGGAACAGGAATTTCTTAAATTACTCATTAGTTCAACATCTCATTGCTAGTTTCCCTCTCCAATTTTCCGTATTGTGGCTACATACTTTGGTCTACTAAATTTAGTACAGTAAAAATGCTCGTGCTTTGCTTATCATATTATGTTTACTATTTTACGTTATGTCTATTTTTAAACGGACACTGAACATTTTCAAACCTTTTCACGACAAACGCTAAGGATAGCCTTCATCTTAACAGTCTGCTCCTGTCACAAGAACGCTACAGGGGCCTTATTGAAAAACCGTGGGTGACCTCTCTCTCTCTCTAAGAATGCCGAGTATGGTTTCTTTCAGCAAGAGTTCCTCGATTTAAAAGTTGGTGAGCTTTCAAAACACATGAAAGAGTACCAAATAAGAACAGAGTTCTGGAGACTGTTATTTACATATTTATCACTAATTCATAATTCATGACTTTTAAAGAGCCTCTCCAGAGACTCTTTGATGAATTGCTCAAACATAATTTTATTAATTGCTCAGAACAACATAATTTTATTAAAACAATAATTTAGTCCATTATACCACTGCCAGTTTTCCCTTTCCAGGTCTTCCTGTTTTCGTGTCAAGAGATTTTGATCTTGCAAATTTGATATAGTACATTTGCTGTGACATTAAATCCGCAAAGTGTGTGTTTTTGAAACAAATTTTCTTTATCATATTTTTGGGGAATTTTCTTGATATTGTGGCTGAAACAGTCCGGAACTGTTTATAATGGAAAAAAGTTGCAACCAACAAGGTATTCATATGAGCTAGAGTAAACACTATACTCGTTTAATTATGGAATATTATCTTTATTATAACCTACTGCATAATATTACGATAAACTATAGCTATTAGGAGGGCAGTATAGCCGTAAGGAGTGCAATAACCTTTACTGTAAACAGCACTTCATTTAGTGGTTGAAATATTTCATATAATTAAATACTACCCTTTTCCCATAAAAATTACTGGTCTAATAATGAACATTTATGGTGAATAAAACTAATACACTCAGGCAGCATCAGCATACATTTGTATATTATTATGATCAATAGAAAAATTTGTTAAAGATGCTCTACCTGGGTAATTTTTGTCGTAGTGAAAGAAAAAGGAAGAAACGCCAATAACGTAACTAGATTCACAGTACTCGTACACCGCGAAATTAGCTACATGATCACTATTTGCAGTAGGAAGATCAATCGATATCCTTGCTGGTTTTCCATGAAACGAAGTATAATTGGAAATGGTTCATTTACAACATTTCTTTTAAAGAAACTGTGCTGCAGTAATTGTTCTCAAATATGCAGCAAATGTGCCTCGCTGTCGAATTTCTCAGTTCCAGAGGTCCTTTAGTCCTCACACCGTTGGACTGTGGAACACCCTCCCAGAGGATGTCGTGCAGTTGGAACTTCAGAAGTTCAAGAGAATATTCAGTACATTACTACCTTCCTTTATTTCTTCTTTTTTCATAAGCGAGATATCTTTCTGTATTTCCCCTTACCTCATCTTACTCCTTCCTAATGAACACCATATTCTTTGGAAGCTTGAATTTCAAGTCAATGGCCCCTGTGGGCTTGTTCCATATGAATAGGGTTCATCTTCTGAATAGTAATAATAATAATAATAATAATAATAATAATAATAATAATAATAATAATAATAATAATAATAATAATAATAATAGGTTCTACTGAATATTATTGCTGCTTCAGCTGCATTTATTTTGTAGAAGACTTTTTCTATTTTCCTTATTGCGGACTTCTCTTCAGTGGAGGTGCGTGCTAACAGCTCGCCTATATTTGTCATTTCATGGGGGGAAAGTCAAAATCTGGATTCTGCTTCTTTATATATTCTAGCTGGAGAATGACAGAAGAGTCTGTCGAAACGCGTCGCGGCAACAATTGTATAGAACCAACTGTATAGAATATATAAAGAAGCAGAATCCAGATTTTGACTTTCAATTCAGAAGGACCTATGCAATCTGCCAGTCCTCTACTAGCTCCCGCTGGAGAATGACAGAAGAGTCTGTCGAAACGCGTCGCGGCAACAATTGTATAGAACCAACTGTATAGAATATATAAAGAAGCAGAATCCAGATTTTGACTTTCCCCCATGAAATGACAAATATAGGCGAGCTGTTAGCACGCACCTCCACTGAAGAGAAGTCCGCAATAAGGAAAATAGAAAAAGTCTTCTACAAAATAAATGCAGCTGAAGCAGCAATAATATTCAATAGAACCTGTTTAAAAGAGGGTCTGCTTCCAAATAATAATAATAATAATAATAATAATAATAATAATAATAATAATAATAATATCAGTTCACAATAATATTTACAACATATCAGGAAGAAGCACCAGAACTCTTGACTCATGGACGCTCAAGTCTATCAATGACCTTCTGTGAAGATGGGCCGCAAATGTCGAGTGAATGTCGGAGTTTAAGGTTACATGACAGGGAAAGATGCACTTTGTTTATTTGTCTTTTTACTCTTAATGACACTTGGTAATGACTTTGTTTCAATCTCTCTTTATTAATCTAGTGGTTTAGTAGTTTATGATGAATGCTTTGGTGCTCATGTGCAAAACGAAAACATTTGCTTCCTAATGACTGACATAACTTTTTCGAACTCCATTCAAATATTATCCAAGAACACAAGCCAGTGATAATCTCATAACACTTGTTTCTGAACGATTTTGTTCCTAATTATTATTATTATCATTATTATTATTATTATTTCAGTAGATGAAACCTATTCAAACGGAACAAGCACACAGGGGCCATAAACTTGAAATTCCAGCTCCCAAAGAATGTTGGTTTCAACCTCCCACCACAGACCCCACACTGCAGCAGTAACTAATAATGATACAGAGCTAGTAATTTTCCATCGCCCTGGGGTAGACGCGAACCCGCATGCCACGACACTAACCACTATACCAGCGGACTAGTATAAAGTTTTACAAATAAAAATACTTTAATATCACACTTAAAATTATTTTTTTATTGGCAAACTGGAGTCCCAATAAATGTGGCCAGCTATTCCAGAAGCATAAATTCGATTACAAGTTTCTTTGAGTGAAAAGCTAAAATATCTGCTACAAGTTTTACAAGAAACATTTAATAATTCCATCAAGAAGATCACCTTCTTCAACAAACTTATAAATGCCATTTAATTTGCATGCATCATCTCGAAGAACCTTGGACAGAAGGTAGGAAACAACTTCTGGTGCCTAAAGGATTCGCTTTGTTCATTAATTCTAACTTTATATTAGCAGTTTCAGCCATTTGCTTCCTTCCCTGTTTCGTTTGGCGTTCCTCGTCTTTCTTTCCTCTCACTAAAGTCTTCTCTAACTCTTTATCAATAGCCTTTTCTTATTTAACTCACACATTGCCCTGCCAATCTGACCTCCAAATTTCTTCTACCTGCAGGCATCCTCTATCACTAACACTCATTCTCAATTTACTCTTTCGTCATCTTCCATTTTTTTAAATTCCCTTCTAATTCACCTACTGCATTTGATATTAATGTAATTCCTGCCTCCACTTCTATGATCCAGTATTAATTGTGAAGCAAAACTATTTTGCCAATATTCATTCTACTTGTTACCAGCTACGTAGCCACAAGAGGAAAGGCGCCTTAAAGGACAATAATTTCTTATCATTTCTTATCTGTATGACGCTTCATGGTCCCTCGTACGCCAAACCATTCATTACAATGTAGTCCATCTTCAAAAATTTATCAAAATTTTTCTACTGGAACTGAAGACTGATAAGGATTTCCAGTAAATGTTAACCCTTGTTTGGAAAACGCCTTTAGAAAAGCTAAACATTGAAACGCTTTAGCTTTTAATTCAGTGGTAAACTGAAAGCTGCCTCATTTAAAAAAAAATTCCCCTCTCTCAGCGCTTTGGAGAACCATTAATTTTCCCCTTTCTTCGAGGGTTAATATCCACTACTTGTAGCCTCTTAAGAGCCCTTAACCAAGAAGCAAGTGACTTTTATTCAGGAAGCGTAAGAAATTAAATACAGTTACAGTCTTCATACATACGTATTATATTTATATATATACTCGTATATGTATATATATATATATATATATATATATATATATATATATATATATATATATATATATATATATATATATATATATATATAATATGCTTTATCCTATTTCCCATTACTTTATTTACTTGAATATCCTACTACTCTGTATACTGCTATATGTTTGCAAAAATCAATTTGTATTTTTACCCCTGTTTAAATAAACGGGTATTCGACGTTGTCTTTTCTTCTGATGAAGCGCAACGGATTCGCCGAGGGAAAAACCGTCAAAACTTTACTTCGACTCGTGAATACAAGCAAAGCCAGTTAAACAATTCTTCACATTTACAATATACAGTTCCGAGAGATGAACACTGGGTACACTCAAATGCTTTTAATCTTGAGCATAAATTTTCCACAATGTATAAAATAAAATACTTGAAAAAATTCAGTTTTCTTCCTAAGAAGGATAAGTGAAACGACATATATCATTCCACTTCTCCCCCATGGTAGATAACACCCAAATATATATCACTGCTTTGTTTCAATACTGCCTCTTATTATGTTGAAGCGAACGAAGCGAACGATTAGTGACAGTTTGACAACAGATTTAGTAATATTATTTCGGCTTGACGTCCAACCATAAATTTTTACAATTAACAAAATACAAACATACATCACCGTTCCGCTCCACACTGCACCGTTTTCTAAACTCATTCTCCTCCTTAACCATCAACCCAGTTCTCGGTATTCATTTTTCAATCAAAACCGTCAATTAATTTACTTTCTCGGGTACAAAAAGTCATGATAAGCTTCTTTAATACTAACAACCTATACTTACCCACCCCATCTACTTCGGAACTTTTTACCATTGATATAATTGGACACCGTCGACAGTTATTCAAATTAAGTGTCATCACCACATTGCAACATCTCCTTGTGTCCTTCCATTCTCCAAGTTTTCACTGCTTCCCTTTTACGCACACACACCAAAACGTGTGTGATCTAGTATTAAAAAAGGCTAATATGAGTTAATGAAAAAATGACACATATTAGTAAATCAGCTGTGAAAGTGTTTGTATGACGAGAAAATTCCAGAGTATACTCGTATGTGAGCATAGTAACGTTATGAAGGCAAACAGACACCTGAGAAATGGGCAATATGAATATTGATAAGTACAGGGACAGACTGGAAATAAGAAAAGTAGCAGGGTGTGTGCAAAAGATTTGGATGAGGGAAGGAATGTACGAGGGAAATGTTGACCCAGCTCTCCAGTGAGAAAGTGAAGGGTGGCTGATGAATGCGAATGAAAGAAAAAAGGTTGAAGCCGTTGAGATGAACTCTTTGTGAAGAAAGGAGGACTGA
Organism: Macrobrachium rosenbergii; assembly: GCF_040412425.1. NCBI lineage: Eukaryota > Metazoa > Arthropoda > Malacostraca > Decapoda > Palaemonidae > Macrobrachium > Macrobrachium rosenbergii. The sequence goes on from NC_089795.1 coordinate 32,306,530, forward strand.
TGCGGCGAGAAATGTGTAGATACGAAGAAAGTGGTAGGAAAACGTTAGCAAGGGTAACAGGATAGATCTGAGTATTTGGTGACGATTCAGTCATGTGGAATGTAATGTACATCGATAGGCTGGTGAGAGGAATTTATAATTCCGAGGTGTTACATGAGGAGGAGGACCACAAAGAAATTGGGAGATAGTATGAAAGCATTGGAAGGGAAGAGTAAGCCTTAATATCCAACGAGACAATATGCGCAAGGGGTTCCACACGCTTCTGATGAGCCTTCTTCGTAGATGTATAAACCAGCCAATGCTGTGGAAGTTTTACTTCACACGGGTTTCACCTACACTGCAGCAGTTAAGATATAAATATAGACTAAACATAGTGCTGTCTCTTCTCTTCCGCCATCCCTCTGGTTAGGAAAAATGACTTATAAATATGGCACTGAACATAGTGTTGTCTCTTCTCTTCTGCCATCCCCTAGTTTGGGAAAATGACTTAAGCTTAAAAAACACACACACACATTTATTTATATATATATATATATATATATATATATATATATATATATATATATATATATATATATATATATATATATATATATATATATATATATATATATATATATATATATATATATATAATACATGTGTATATATAGATATGTGTGTTCAACACCTTATCATGAAAAACTGTTGGTTATGCGGTTGGTTATCCATATTATTCCCTCTAACTGCATTTCTTTCTATATAATTTACGAAGTGATGCCTGTACAACTCTTAAATCACATCATTCCCCTCAAACAAATTAACAACAATTAGTCTCATTCCTTACTTTGCAGCCTCTCCCTCATCCCGACCTAAGTTACTACCCTACAAAATTGATATATTAACAATGGATCAAAAAAGTCCTGAGAGTGGAGCTGGTACGTCAACCATGGCAATAAATGCTTTCAAACCCTCTCTCGGTCTTCTAATCACTTTGCGTGCCGCGTGGAAGATGCCAACGTGTGGAAATTCGCTTAATCGGTCCTTCTTATCAATTACTATTAACTACGGAATTCTAAATAAATGGAAAGATATCCATTATATATATATATATATATATATATATATATATATATATATATATATATATATATATATATATATATATATAAATGTATATATAGGCATGCATTATATATATATATATATATATATATATATATATATATATATATATATATAAAAATATATATACATATATATATATATATATATATATATATATATATATATATATATAAATATATATATACATATACATATACACACATGTATGTTAAAGGAAAAGTCTATTTCGAAATAAAAAAATCTAGAGAATTTGTCACTAAAGGCTTCACATATTAAAAAAAAAAATAATGGTGTCGTTAAAAATTAATCTTTATTACTCTTCACGTGAAGTTGTCCCTCTATTTTTAGCTGCAAATGACCTAACAGCATCCAAATTGCTCTTCCAAGAACATTGATTCAGGTGACATTTGTCACAATACGATCAAAATAATCAGAATGTGCCAATAAAATACTGAAAAGTTGCTATTCATCACCTCAGTGCACAAAACTATATAAACAGATCAAGAAGAGAAGCTGGAAGACTCTGACGGCGCAAATCACACCCTCGTCCCTAAATAGTAGACTGAGTGTAAAATTCCAGTCAAAGGCAACCCGTGTATCCTAGCAACGTGAAGAGTTGTGTAAGAGAGGGGAGGGGGAGAGAAGGGGGGTTGTTAAACGGGGGTGAGGTGCGGAGCTAAAGGGTTGGGGGTAGGGCCTGGACATAGGTAGAGAGAAGTTGAAACGAAATAAATTCGAAACACGTGAATCACCAAACACCTGTTGAGTTACGCCCACCCAGGGGACGTACTAAAGCCCATCCATGTGTTCAATGTTTATCCAAACGAAAATCATTGTTCTCGTATCCCAATGATTACTCAACCACTTTTTATCATTAACTTTGTTTGAAAATCTTTAATTTTATCTTCTCTCACTCTGAGTCCGGTCTCCGTTTTTATACCAGCGTTATTTGTTGCATTCTTCTCTCATTCTCTCTCAACAAGTCCAAATGCTGCAGGTTCTCCGTGCAGTGCACAACTGGGAGACGAAAATAAAACATAATAAGTAACCAGAGAAAAAGAGGAACAGAAAGAACATTTCTACATAAACCATTCAAGCCCATCCATACAGACTTGACCGTGTTCCCGACGTCTCCAGACATACTGGTAACATTAGGCTACATCATCAGCTTTATATGTAGACAAATTAATCGATAAGTTTTCTGTCTTGATGATCTCTTATGCTTAATTAACCTCCTATTCACAAATATTTTGATCCTCTTTCCTTTTCCATTATTTACGAGGGAATTTCAAAAGGCCACTTCAAACCCATTTATTTTCAATCTAGCATTTCTCTGATCTAATCCCATATTCAGTATGAGATCATGTCCATAAATGCCGTGAGACGGCCATTACTTGAATTTCTGGACAAGCTTTCCTTTAAAAATCTTTAAAATCTAAAATAAGAAATGAATGGGAAAATCCCTAGCCCTTGCCAGGCTTCGAAGTACAATTAACAAGAATGAAGTCCAACACTCCTACAATATCTTCTATACTATCAATGAGGTTAAAAGTTTATTTTGGCTCAAGTTAATAAAACTTGACTGACAAATTTATTCATGAGGTAAAACAAACTGTTATCATTCTTGGTCGCATACTGGATGGGTATCTAGAACTCCATTCTGGCTAACATCACTTTGAAGCTTATTAAGAGGAAATAATTTTTCTTATCCTTTTCAGGATTTCAAGATTTCAGTGGAAAACGTATCCAAAAATATACTTGGCAGTTAAAAACATGTTATGTAGCCGTTACATTTACACAGCTCACACGAGTAAAGCTAGATACTGGGCCTTTCTTTATCGTCATATCTGCAACTTCTCTGCGTTATCACCTCCTAGTTCTGCGTCTGCAAATATCAGTAACTCCACACTCCACTCATTATCACTTTCCTTTGGTAAACTCTGCATTTACAGCTCCTACTGCTTTTCATATATATATATATATATATATATATATATATATATATATATATATATATATATATATATATATATATATATATATATATATATATATATATACATTATGTATATATATATTATATATATATATATATATATATATATATATATATAATACACACACACACACATATATATATATATATACACACATACATAACTACATATATAAGTAAATAAACACACATTATATATGTGTATGTGTAGTTGAAATCACCCAAGAATCTAAAACCACAGTTAATTAGCCAGTTGGATTTGGCACCCTCCTTAGTCCAACGAACGAATACTGCCGCAGTACTATAAAGAAGATAATTTCTTAAAAGATTCAACTTTTCCCTTGGCTGTTGCATAAAAACGCCCCCAAATTTCGAAAGTTTCTATCTGTTACATCCTCGTTAACACCAACGGTACAGCCAAATCGGTTTTTAAATGGACAAACATGATCACAAAATCCTTGGAAAGTAAACTGGAAAAAAGATTACTTGCAATGCTGAACATACAAAAAAAATTCAACTTTTAGATATACAATTGACTTCAAAATACGTTTTTATCACCCATTATTCAATTTAAACCCACTGTAAAGTGTCTAAATTTTTCTGACAATCAGTGAATCTATAACAAAAACTATACTAGGCCTAATCGAAGGAATTTCTTCATTTTACAGATAAATTCTGTCAAGGCAGTATGATAAATGGTTACTTAATAATGAAGAGATTAAGTGCAAATCGTTACATACATAACGAAAAAGGGGAATATTACAGGTTAATGGAATTACCGCCAGCATTTGAAGATTTTAATAATAAAATGTTCTGCTTCTTCCTAATATTACTTTCACTGTTATCTTCATAAATGTATACCTGTATACGTAAAAAGATACATAAAAAGTAACTAACACTTGCATAAAAAAACACACCCACAATTTAAACTCCTTTACACACAAACTGCGCCATCTCCTCTCTTTTCCGCGTACTCTCTCGCTCCCTCGGTATTAACACACTTCGGTTCCAGGCAACTTCTGCACCACATCACGCTACGAATTTTTCTTGTCTCCTCCTGCTTCCTACCTCTAAGAGATTCTGAATTGTATATTTACTTCAGCATTATCTTTTTCTTTTTCTCCCCTTCCCCCCCCACACACATACAAACATAAATACAGACAGTACACACACATTATATTTATATATATATATATATATATATATATATATATATATATATATATATATATATATATATAATATACATACATATATAATATACATACATACATACATATATATATACATATATATATTATTTATATATATCGAGTAATAAATATACGAGTGGCACCTGCCACTTCCAAGCAACACTTACAGTTTCCTGTGCCTCTCTCTTTACGGCTAAAGTTTAGATGGAATAGACAAAACTGCTGTTCTTCTACAACATTTATTTATTTCTAGGCAGACAGCTGTTCGGCCATTAACAGATGGCTGTCATTCATATTATCATTCGTTGCTCAATCGTCCTTGTTTCCACTTACCCTCATAACCTTACCCTTCGTTACACTGACTCTCAACTTAGTTTCTCATATCTATCCCAAATCAGTAATGTACATCTTGCAAACATCAACCACTCAACACTCCATTCAACTCATTTTCTTAACCCTTCAATTTGCACTTGTCTTATTACCTCTCAAACTTCTCACATCATTCCATCCATAAAACTATCATGCATCCTTGGAGACAACACATCTTAGTCTCACACATACCTTATACCAACCAACCAGTCACTCCCCCACTTATTCCAACACACAATTCACTTGCATTTTTAATCCTTCTCAACAACCTATTTCCAGTAACTTGCATCCTCTACACCTTTCACAATGACTCTCTATCGATTCTGTCAAAATTTTGTTCTAGGTCTCTGAATGCCGTAGAAACCTTTTTCACCATATTGTCTATCAGCTGGCACAACTGCTTCATAACTATTCAAACTGTCCTTCCCCTATCCATCCTTCGGTCACCTGTCTAAATTTATTGATCAAAGCCTATCGTACCGCTTTCCTAGTACACCACGGAACGTTATGCCACTATAATGCTTACTGATACCACTTCCATAGCTTTATCTAGTATAAATATTTCCACGTGCCCATCGATTCCTTTAAAACAATTCCCTCTTACAGGGTTACTTTACGAACACAGGGTCAGCATCTCATTCACACTTCCACCAACATATCACAGCATCTGATTAGTAATCCTTGCAATTCCTGGTCTCTTGCATTTTCAACCTCTTAATTTTCACAAGCATATTACAACCACTTCTTTTCTATAAGCTCTTCTCACTTCACTGTTATCAACCACACTTGTGTGTGTGTATATATATATACATATATATATATATATATATATATATATATATATATATATACACACTTTATATAATATATATATATATATTATAAATGTTTTATATATATAAATGTGTTGCAAAAAATTAGAAAAATTTCAATTTCAGGAAATAAAACAATCCGAAGAAACCTGTTAAGGTTTTGAAGATCCAAAAATTCTCCTTCAAACAATACGTTTTACTAAGCAATTTACTGCACGCAGTTGTAAACACTCAGTCATTTCCAACAATTGCTTTTCATGCTTTGGTGCACCTAACTCTTCTCGGCAAATGAAAGCAATTCTTTGTTGAGAGAAGCAAACAGCCCAAGTGATTTTTCATCTGGCAAAGTCTGACAATATAAGCGATCGATCTTGGTGCAACTGGCATTGTTGCAACGGCAAAGCCAACAACGGCCATTAAACGCATTCAAATTTGAAATGTCTTTTGATATACCAGATACACTATCTCTCTCTCTCTCTCTCTCTCTCTCTCTCTCTCTCTCTCTCTCTCTCTCTCTCTCTCTCTCTCTCTCTCTCTCCTTAGGATTACAAAATGAATTACTTATCAACAACTGATTCTAGGGTTCGAAATACTTTCTCTCTCTTTACGAGAAATAATGTTCATATAAAATTATATTGGCGAAAAACATTATTTCGTTCCTATCAAATCAAACGATTCGGCAATTAGCCACATATATGCAAATGTAATATCTATTACCATTTACGTCTCAGTTATTATACCAAAGGAGGATATAAACCTATGAACCTGCGTGACCTTGCCTAATGAGAACTGGCCTTTCTGTTGGTAAGTGGCGCAATTTGCAACGCAGATTTCCTTATTCAAATAGCCTGTATAGGCAAATATATTCCCTCTTAGAAGACTTTTTGAAAGGTACTTCTTTTGATTTTTCAAGTAAAAATATTTGTTGGTTTCATATATATATACATGCATACAAACACCCACCACCCCTCACACACACACTATTCATACATAAATACACTACATATATGCGTGTATGTATATATATGTATGTATGTATGTATATATATATATATATATATATATATATATATATATATATATATATATATATATATATATATATATATAAACACATCTCTGAATATGTGCATATATTTATTTATTGATCTGAACAGATAAAGAAAACATCGCACAGTCAAATGCCGCATTAACCTTACGCCGCTCAATATCAACCACCTCGGCAACAAACTCGGCCTTTTGGGTTGTGTCATTATCCCCTTTTCTGGGACATTAAAATATACCTTAGAGTACTTCGAACATGATCGAATAAGATATTTTACAACTGAATGGTGAAACAAGTTATAAATATATATGTTTCAGTAAACCTGTCGTGTAGGAAGTGAATTTGTTACAACCGTCAATTGCAGCGAAAGCAAAATTCATCAACAAATATCGTTTATGCATTCGCTTCCACAACCATATAAAACTAATTACTGGAAGAGCAAAATACTGAAAAAACGTCAACACCTCGATATCGGATGGTCTCAAGGGACACCAATAGGTTTTGTTCCTGACAGAAAACAACATACAGTACATCCTCCCATCCCTATATTGTTTGGTTTTTCCTCTGATCCAACATGGAAGTTAACAGCCGGTAAGAGATAGGTTACATGAAGGTTGATCGGTGATCAGATTTGACCAAATAAGTTAAAATACATCTTTATCAAATTTAAATGTGGAAAAGGGCTAAGGCAGAGATCGTAACACAAGGGTTATAAACGAAAATATGGGGATAATATATGCAGAGAACGAATCGGTCCACAACTGCAGTGTGAGATTCTGAAAATCATAGTATTTTTAGCAAATTCTGTGAGTTACAAAGCACAACTAGAAATGGCGACCGGCTACAGAATAATAGTGATGTGAAACACAGTTATCGGCCAAACTGTAGACTCCAGGGAGTAGTTCAACATTTCAAACTGACCTTTCACCTGATAAGGGTCGTGGAAGTGGCCGAAAAACTTTAACTATGAAGTGTGTTATCTAAAGCTGGTGTTCTGATTTGGATTAAGCTTAGTCCTTCCTACAGTTACTGTGGATAACTCATAATAACTATTAACAAAATAACAGTTAGCAAACAAAGGAAAAAATAACCAATATTGTGCAAAAAATGCACGATGAAACGAACAATGAACTTCATTATTCATAAAGGCAATGCAAATTACAATCGCTGAATAATCATACGATGAAAATAATCTGAAAATAATAAAGAAGTAAGAAACTGAGATACAGTAACTCGAATCAACCCATTTTGTTAGGTCTTTGCTCGCTTAAAACACACACCTGCTAGTGCCGTTAAAATGAAGGTCTTAGGGTCTGCCCAAAATTTTCTAATGCAGGGAATTTACTATCTTTACAAACTAACGTTCCATTTATTATTTAGCTGCCAGGCTCTGTACTCTACCCTCACTGTTAATTGGCGTAACGTTTCTAGCCATAAAGGTGGCAGGTGGGTCTGTCCCATAGTACGTACTTTTAACATACTTACCAACTTCGTTTACAAAACGGAGCATGAAGTCTTAATTATTTTTCTTTATTCCTTTTTGCACAGTCTATGAGATGTATGCAAATGAATAAAAGAGAAAGGAGATGTAAGCAAATGAATAAAAGAGAAAGGAGATGTATGCAAATGAATAAAAGAGAAAGAGCAATTGAATAAAAATAGAAAGAAAAGAGGCCATGTCCTCCATTATCCTCCAACGAAACCAAAGAAAACTTATTCACTCGTGTTCCTTTCGCCGGTCCTCCGAAGGAAGGAAACATATTATCAAAGCAAGTTGCAGCGCAGGAGGCTTATCCTATTCCCAAAAGGCTACAGCCTTCCTGGAGATACGTGGGAGTGTGGCAAGTTTTTAACATGTTTAGCATCTTTCCGAAAATGGGACAAAGTGGCCACGATCCGACTGCAAAAATCGTAACAAATTGCGACATTCCGAACGGCACTGCGGGGTCTTGAAGGAATGTGCTTTAAACTCGCGAGGAAAGTCTGCAATGCATATGAATCATTACATTACTTATTGTCATTTTCATTACTGGGCCAAACTCAACACTTCTGTGTTGTTTTAGAAGCTCTAATTATACAGATAATTAGCTGTGCTCTAAATGTGCTGTATACAGTTAAAATGCACCCACATAAATACAGACTGTACTCAAAATGAGGTTACCAATACATACATATACTCAAAATGGAGTTATCAATATATACATATAAATAAACGTATACATATATGTATGTATGTATGTATGTATGCATATATATATATATATATATATATATATATATATATATATATATATTATATTTTTTTTTAGGAATATGGATAATCGCTTGTATAGTGTCCCAATCAGACTGAACGAATATATTGGGTAAACAAACTGGAAAATAAAGACGACGCTGAGAAGTAATATACATGAAGTAGTAATCAACCTCCTATAAAAACATTCGGTTTATGTGATGCATAACATTGGCCGATGTCTCGAATGTATTTGGAACGGTCTCAATATCATTTACTAAAAGTTTTAAGCAATAGATACTCAAAACCTATTCCGCAGATTTCCAATTAATTGTCCCCTAATTAATAACACTTCGAACAGAGAGGATACAAAAACAATTCGCAAAAAACTGACAAGGAGAAATTAGTCCAGCAACGATTTGCGTCAACCAAACTCTCCGCTCTTTCTCTCTTTCACACACACACACACACACACACACACACACGGCTGTGAACTTAAAGCCTCCACTCTACCCGAGTCGCAGTTTATTATGTAAGGTTCCCTTTTGCTTTTTTTCATGTTTTTTTTTTTTTTGTTAGTTTATCCATTACAATACTCTCAATCCCACATAAAGTATCTCTCTCTCTCTCTCTCTCTCTCTCTCTCTCTCTCTCTCTCTCTCTCTCTCTCTCTCTCGCTTACTTGGGCCCCTATCGTTCTGGGTGGGATGTCGATAATGTAATATCGGCGCGCATCTGCAGGTGAGGATAGTCTAAGAAACATCGTAAAAATAGTTCTATTTCACATAACACGTTCTCAAATTATTTATGGGGACATAATCCTCCTTTTCTGAGATGAGGTTTGGCAAGCTATTGTTGCTGGTAACGAGTTTGGTGGCACTATTCGTATGAGACGTCGGTTGATAAGTAGTGGCAGCAGCGGTAAGGATATGCCTCTGTAAAGGTTCAGTAAGGTAAAAGAAAAGTTCCGCTGCGACGGTGGCGAAAGATGAAATTAAAGACAAATAGATTAAAAAACTTTTGTGACACGGGAGAACGGATTGATTGAAAAAAACTATAAACTACAGCTGACACCAGTACATGGGGCTCACCTAATAAATCAATCATATGAGGGCCGATTGGGGGGCCTCCAAAAATAAACCCGAAGACGATCTTCAATACGATGATGATGGTGATAAATAGTAGGATTTTTACTATAAAGTTCATTTCATTGCTCTGTCAATGATTTCTAATACAAGCCATCAATGAACAGTTGCAGTAAATATTTGTGTTTGCGGCGAAAATAATACCATGTATTATTATTTCACTTTATTAAGATTTTTCTAGATCATTTCTATATATATATATATATATACATATATATATATATATATATATATATATATATATATATATATATATATATATACAGAGAGAGAGAGAGAGAGAGAGAGAGAGAGAGAGAGAGAGAGAGAGAGAGAGAGAGAGAGAGAGAGAGAGAGAGAGAGAGAGAGGTAAAGTGCAAGTGTGGCAGTTATGTTCTTTTTTTACTCTAAAACCTCAATTTCTTAAGGAAGCAACTATGTGGGAAGAATATATATATATATATATATATATATATATATATATATATATATATATATATATATATATATATATATATATATATATATAGTTTATATCGTATAATATCCATTTGCTTTACCCAAGTCAGATAATTTACGTCTGAGTTCTGTGTTTGCATACAAGATTAACTTCACTGGGAATCATCCAATACCAATTTCGGAGAAGAAAAGATGAAACCAACAAATAAGAGCACATTTCTAACTGAAGGTTATAACCAATTTAAATATAGTCTAAAATTACTAAACGACGAAAGAGCTTCTTGAAAACTTATAATCAGAAAACATTTCATTAATGTTAACGCAGGCATAATTGGCAGGTCAAAGTGAATATTGAAAAAATAACAAAATACAACTGTCATAAACAATAAACATTACGACATAACAGTCACTGCTGCATGGCTCAAAACGCGTGACCCATGAAAAAATAACTATGCCTAATACAGTTTAATCATTAACAGTAAAATCGATAAAAACCTTACTCATTTTATAATAAGATATCTAATGATAGAGCCTCATGGGCGATAACAACATTCTGTCTCTTTTTGATGTTTTACTTGAAAATGATTGTTCCTATGTGAGAGAGAGAGAGAGAGAGAGAGAGAGAGAGAGAGAGAGAGAGAGAGAGAGAGAGAGAGAGAGAGAGACGCATCATACAACAATATTCCTTCAAATTCATTTATTTATTACAGTCCTGTGTGTTCACCCCATTAAACATACCAGCTTCCTCTGCGCAGCAAGGAACTTTCAGCTCATTACTATGCGTTGCAGGACTAATAATGTTCATCATTAAAACTTTGCAATGCGTGCTCAAGTTCCATAGTTATACAGAATTTATACAAAAAACAGCACAATACAAACTTCTATAACCTCTGATTTTTTTCACAGAAGGTTCTGACTGTGCAATAAATACTTAAAATAATAACATTCAAGTTTATAACCTTTGTTTTTCATCACATGTGTTTGGTGCACATTATTTCCCGGTTGATTGCAGTACAATATATACTGCTATAACCATAATTCCATCGAACTTTTAGTTTGTTCAATATTTCTAGATTGAAAGCAGTACAATTCATACTTAACATTTCTACCAAACTTCATGTGTGTGTGAGTGTGTGTACTATTTGTACATTAGAAAGTGTTTATAGCTTTAACGTTTTTCAATGGAAGATGTAATATGTGTAGGTTAATCGTAAAAAAAAAAGTCGTCAAGCAATAGGTGTATGAAAAAAAAAATTCTTGGCATCCATTATTCATGAATTCATATAGCTGACGGAAACACATTTTGAGGGAGTTACTTTAATATTCCTCTTCAACATACAACTAGCGTTCGTCCCAGCACACAATCTAGAAAGTGTTATACCTTTAATGTTTTCCATTAAAAGATGTAAAATGTGTAGATTAACCCTACAAAAAAGTCGTCTTGCAATACGTGTATGAAAGTGAAACCTCTTGGCATCCATTATTCATGCATTCATATGGCTGACAGAAGCACATTTAGGAGTTACTTTAATATTCCTCTTCAACATACAACTCGCGTTCGTCGCAGCACACAATCTCAGCTTTATTCTACACCTTATATTCTTAGAATTTTAACTTGATTTTTGGTTGACACTAACGGTGCCTGCCATTCTTCTTGTCCTCGATAACGTGGGTAGCAGACTCCTGTGTTTACATAATTTTTCCTCGAATATTTCCTCCTCCCTTAATCCTTCCCTACCCTTTCTTGGCACCCTTATAAACTTATGCTAACGATGTTGCAGCAGAAACCAACCAAACTAGCGTAATGGTTCCTCTCCCCGCTTATCATACCAACACCCTTCGCCCCCATCCCTCCACTCCGGCCCCGAAAACCCACCCATCATTAATATTAATATGCCGCATTTCCCCCAACATCTGCTTTCCATTCCTATTTGCCTGCCGTTAATCGCTATCATTCCATTGCATTGCATGAAAGTTATCATTAAGGCTCATGTTTGCTCAGTGAATAATTCACATCAAGCCTGGGCTAGAAAAGGGGCGTTAGACTGCTAGTCCCACTGACCTTCACTCTCATAGGAAAAAAATATCTCCTACGCAAACTCACTTTTGCTGGCTAAAATAAGCCACAATGACAGACGCACGACATTGTGAATCTGATAATGATCATGGTCCAAAATAACTGACAGATGCCTCATACAGAATGGAAAAAAATTTCGTCGAAACAATTTTCTTCCCGAGAACGAGCGTCAAGAGAACGCGATAACATTTTTATACTAATTCACGAGAAGCAAAACAATTTTGCCCGTAAAAAAAATAAACCGAAAACCCTATGCAGAGTGTATTCATCTCTCAATTTCAAAGCAGTTGATTATATTAGCATGCCTACGTTACATGACAAAGACAGGTATCAAAGGCTCTCGCATAACCACACAGCTATCAGCTGGTTTGTTTTGTTGATAAGTTATTGGACAGAATGTCCTTTACACTTCAGTTGTGTCTATAAGGCAGACTAGTAATTAACTATGACTATTACTTTTCTAGATAGATCTGTATTAACAAATTCCCTGAATCAACAGCTTCAGAAAAGAAATATCACGACAAGAAACATTAGTGTCTGTAGCAAATAATAAAATAACGTCAGTGCTACGTTTTACAAGGATATTATATGCTGCTTCACAGTTTTGATTAATATCAACAGTGCCTCGCTCTCCCCGTTCACCTCTCCCCTCTCTCGCTCTCTCTCTATAAGAATAGATCAATGATGAATTTTTGAAATTCATTACATTCCAATGCTATGCTCCTTAAGTATGACGTAACTAAATTGTAGCTGTCGGACAAGGATGTGAGAAACATTGCTAGAAAAAAAAAAAAAAAAATTTAAAAGATCATCCTCATTCATCATGATCAATAATGCTTTTACCTTACATTTCCCCCTTTGGGAATTATAGTTAAAGTTTGTCTTCATTCACTGTGAGCCCGGTTGCTTTTTTTCTGAATTCTAATCAGAGCCAAGTCTTCGTTGTAGTCTTTTCTTCATAAATCAGGTCCCTCACTGTAGCTGCCTTTTGTCTGAATTCTCATCAAGTCAAGATCAGCGTCAGTGTTAATATCACCGTTCTCAGGGATTTGATCCTTCTCACTAGAAGCTTTGTTTAAAACCCAATTAGGTCTGGTTCCTCATTAAAGTCCTTTCTCTGTGATCTTGTCCTTCACGTTAGTTGATTTCTGTCTTGAGTCTCATCAGGTCATGAAGTCCAAGTATTCATCCAAGTCCTTTCTCCTGGGTTTGATTCTTTTTACCAGTAGCTGTCTGAATATTCATCAAATTCATGTCAAGAAATCCTTGCTTATTCTGAATCTAGTCAACCACACTAATTACCAGAAGTCTTATCGTAGTCCTTCCTCCTGGATTTATTCCTTGGCATTAATGTACGTAGTAATTTCAAATGTAAGACTTAGTTAACTGATTATCCCTTGGCCCTTCTAAGGAAGTTCCTAAATCATCTGTCTTTGAGATCTTCGTCAATCTTCTACCTTTCTGGCCACTGCACTTTACACAACTCCTCCAATGGCATAATGCCAACTCACCTGACCCACGAATCTCTGCATTTTATAATTACACGCCTTTCAGTCTTCACACTTTTATTTTGAAGTTCTCTTGTCTCAATGCACAAAGAATCACGGGTCCTACAAGTGTTATAAATTTTTTTTATCTATTATTCACCCCTAATCGACACTCTTTCCTCTTTATCCTCTATTATCCCCACTGACCTCTCAACACCGGTATTTATTTATTACAACTGATACATTACAAATTCCTTCCTCTGATTGTCTTTTGTGACACTCCTCCTAAATGCAATAAACAATATGGTATTGAAGTCTTCTAACCATCACTTGTAACAGCATTTGTTACATACAATACACGATTACATTTACAACTTCAACGCGCCTGAATCGAGTTTCCAAAGCGGGATCTCTCCAATGCTTCCCGTCTTTAAAATTAAGGTTTTGCTTACAATGCTTTTCAATTTCACTCTTCCATCTCTTCTGCATTCTAAGACCCCTTCCACTAATGCACTTGTTACCACCATTTCATCTGCAAACTCAATCTCTCCCACGAACCTTCTTTTTTCTATTACTGTGATAACCAGTAAAGGATCCAGTGCTGATCTTTATTTCTCAGTAACTCGACTTAGGCCTAAATAAAGGATGACGTCATGGTAAATAAATATAAGATACACAGTAGTTAAACCTCTTGATAAAATTCCTGTCTCTATGACAAAAGAAAAAGAAAAATATTCCAAAACAGCCATTTCAGCATAACGATCTTGGAAGAGCATTAAAGAGCAAACCTCCTATTTGGGTCGTCATAAGAGCTCGTTTCCAAGCTACGTGCTCACTAGCTATTGCCAAAGGATGATAATTTTTTTCAATGCAGTACTGGAAATGCACTCATCACCTTCCTACATTTCTTCTTTAAATAGACTAGGATACTCTCTTTCTCTCTCTCCATAATAAGTCACTAAAAAGTTAGAAATTTATCGCTTCATCAATACGCAATTCTATGGCCCGAATGTCAAATATATATAGACAATGAGACCATGCAAAATATTACATAAAAATGAACTCTCCTGGTTTTATTATTTTGTTGTAAATCACCGCAATCTTCATAAATTTACAATAAATTGTAGTTCCTAACCGATTCTGACCAGAAGCTTTTGCAATAGTTTCCATTACTGTAAGAGGAATCTATACTTATGCTGACTGAAAAATTGGGTGAAACCCAAGCTAAACAGCCCCGACATCCATTAGTCATGAACATAAATCATGCATCTAACATTTAACGCCCGAAATGTCACAGAACGATGAATCAAACGGCTTTAGAATTTGCAGTAATATTTCCAAATTTGTTGATCACTGGCGTTAAAAACAAGAACATTTTCAGCTCAACAGTAATTAAAATAAAACGGAAGAACGCTCAGTACATAGGAAGTACCAGAGAACGCATAAGATGGAGATAGGTGGTTCAGCACATGTTTGGGGGACCGACGTACTGCTGATAAGCATTATACGAGTATATTTGTATAAAGAACGACTGAAGTTTCCTTCTCAGGTGTTGAAGCTGTTGAGATGAACCTACTGAATAGTGCATGTGGCGTAAAATGAACTAAACATGTGATAAACGAGGAGATACATAGAAGTGGGGATAAAGATTAGCGTTGGCGAGGCTCACGGATGGTGCAGTGACTACTCACAGTTACGAGAAAATAACTTGTAAATATGGTCTGCATAGTCCAGTCCGGAGGCTAACAAACTCACCTCCACAGAGAGGCACCAGAGATCGATCCCATAGGATGGAGTGAGCGCGGGGGGAGGCGGCGAACGTTAATTTGATCTGTTTTCTGAAGACCCTGTTGACATGAGCAGTGAATTACAGTACTTCGCGGTTAGTAATCTGCGGTAGGTTGAAGACCAGGTACAGAAGGGATATATACATACATACATACACACATGCATATATAATTATATATATATATATATATATATATATATATATATATATATATATATATATATATGTGTGTATATATGTGTGTGTGTGTGTGTGTGAACTATTTTTCGCGTTCACCTACGGTATTTCCTAAGCACCTATGATTTTTTTATTCGAATATTCTCAATATGTCTTTTCCTCTTGTTTTCTGTTCCCTGCTCATTTTCTTGTGTTCTTTTCTTTTTTTTTCTTGGCAAATTGCTCTGGGTCAAAAGATTCAGCTTCGCGATAGTCATACTGGCGCCAACGGTCATTCCATTCCTTTGGAAGAAACGGGTGGATGGCGGAGACACTTGTGGTGGTTGAGGTGGGGGGTCGAGGGCCCCCCAAGAGGGTTCCTCCCACTTCAAACCAAAGCTGACTTGCTAATCAAATCGTCGGTGAACAGGGAAAGGAAGAGAAGGTGGAAAGCTCGGAGAGTTAATTTGGAAGGGGAACGGTGGAAGGATTGACGTCACAGTGTCGTGAACGAAAATGTGTAGATTGTACTCGTTTCGTTAATACCTAATCTTCTTAAGATAATGAAGGTTTCGGTCATCCAGTACGTGAGAGATAAACATCACAAACAAGACAATACGTCAACCGTAAAAACTAAACAAGCAAAAGACATATGCACTGGAATGTATTCTACTGTTTACATTCAATACATCTAATTAAATCAATCGGCAAATTCGAAAATTACATAGCATGAGACCGCCGGATTTACACTTTATAGAACTACACTTATAAATTGTGTTCATACTTGGGGTAAACCTTGATTTCTAAACTAAATTCATGCTGTAAATTGTTTCCACCAAAAATCAACTGACTCAATTACTGTTCACGGTGAAGAAGGAAAAATAGACGTGGTTAAATAAAAAAAAACTATTTAAGTAAACTCATCACGAAAAAACTGATGCGCAGCTGCTCTGTCAACATCAGAGCTGTTCACCTCACGGTTTCCTTCAGAGCGAAGTCAGTGAGACAGGAAACCTAATGCTCCTTTCTAGCCTAAAGCCGAAAAAACTAGAAAAGGGAAAAGAGAGGAAAGGTGGTTAAATCCTTACAACGAAGGAAGCGTTGGAGCTGGCCTTAAAGGAAAGAAAAGTTGTGGAGTTAGGAGTAAGTGAAAGAGGAAGAGAATTCCAAAGCATGGCAAAAAGAGAGAAACCGTCTCTGAATATTGTCATCTGGAAAAGATTACGGCTTCCTGCAAGAAGCAATAAAACCTTTATATTCGAAACTGTGATCTAACAGAAGGGTGAAGGGCATTACAAAGATATTACATCATAACCAAGTAGAGGAGTCCCAGAACACATCCTCCGACGGGAATGATTAACTTCTTATCGGATTCAAATCAAAATCTAATCAACATGATATCCGAAATGAGAGAGAAAAAGGTGAAATAAAACTAAAATTTAGGAAAGCGAGTCCGTGAACAACGCTTTCAAGGGGACGAGAGTAAGAGCCGAAAAACGAATGATTAACCGTTTAAAAATGTTAAAAATTAAGGTAATTTCTTTCCATCCAACGGATGACTCCAACTTACTTTCCAGAATCCTGAACGATTTATGCACATATAAGCCTTTCAAACTGAATTATTAGTGTATTGTGTCACATTATTGTTCATGCTTTTATCTTTTCTAGCCTTAAAAATGAGATTTATACATATACATATAAAATGAAGTTGAATATTCTGAAAAATAAGTTGCTTGGACGATCTATTTCAATTTTAGACTACATTCCAATCATCTTTCTTTAATTCATTCATGTTACTACGGACTGTCTACAGCTTCTCATTAACGAATTTAAATGTGGAAAAATTTAAGTAAATAGTCCATTAATTAATGCTAATGTAAAGTTACAAACAAATAAATACACCATTAACCATCAGGTCCAAAGATTTTTACCTGTAATGAAAACCTTATTCTCACCAACTGACCGAAAAAATATGAATTTTATTGCTGATTTTATGAAGACTGGTATTCAAAGTCAGGTATTAACTAAAGGTCCGTTTATATATATATACACATATATATATATATATATATATATATATATATATATATATATATATATATATATATATATATATATATATATATATATATATATATATATATATATATATTATAAAATTGTATGCATGTACGTACGTATGAATAGAAAACAAGAGAACGAGAATGCTGTTGCCGTTGCCTAAAGTTGCCCCCATCTTCTATAAAACCCAGAAAAACGCAGAGCACGAGTATTTTGCGAAAATTATAACTGTCCCCGAAACAAAATGATGATAGTGGGTGCAACGAAGTAAGACACACACACGTGCGCACACGCACACAAACACACAGCAAGTCCTGCGATAAAAAGGAGGAGAGGCAGCAGACATGTGGAATCACAGAGAGAAACAAAATAAATTCTGTCGTCGCTTGGCAAAGGAGAGACGAAGTCATTACTGCGATTGCCAAACTGTGTGGGAAAATGGAAAGGAGGCCATTTTGCTCTTCTTCATCTTTTGTTCCATAATATATATATATATATATATATATATATATATATATATATATATATATATATATATATATATATATATATATATATATTATATATGTGTGTGTGTACACATAACTGAATCACGAAAATATGGATCGAGATAAATATATAAATAAAGACCAAATCCACGAAGGTAAGAGAAACAACGGAGTGCTGCAAGGCCTTTCGACGTTAGTCCTTTGCTTAGCAGACTCAGCTAAGTAAAGGACTAACGTCGAAAGGCCTTGCAGCACTACGTTGTTTTCTTCCCTTCGTGGATTTTGTCATATATATATATATATATATATATATATATATATATATATATATATATATATATATATATATATACATATACACATGCATAAATACTGACATACATTGCATTTGTATATTTTTAGTGTATATATATGTATATATGTAATATGTATAAATCACCATATCCCTTGTTCACTTTTTGAATAGGCGGGCACAAGAAGGGTATAACCTTCCAGTTTCTCAGCAAATCTTTAAGAATGAGGTTGCTAGTCCCACGAATTTCTTGACTCGGGAAAAACAGGGCCTAGCAAACGTGCGCCAGAGCTGCATCACTACGCCTACTATCTATCTATCTATCTATCTATCTATATATATATATATATATATATATATATATATATATATATATATATATATATATATATATATATATATATATATATATATATATATATATATATATATATGTATGTATATACAGTTGCCACTCCACACCTTTCCCATTTAGAGGTGGACCCGCGTGTTAGCCTGCAGGTTTTTGAAAGTTGTCTATGATCAATCAGTCTCAGGAAGTCTTTTGGAAAGCTGCTGCTGCTAGTTCCTTGCCCTTCTCCACTCTGGTTGTACTTCTCTGCAGCTGCCTAACAACCGGATGCATAATTCACAGCTTGCGTCAACAGAGGCACAATAAGATTTACCTGAATGTCTTAAATCAGTCCTCCTCGGTCGTTTACGAACGCCAGCTCTTTGATGATTCGTTATGAATCTACGTCTTGTAACT
The DNA here is from genome assembly GCF_040412425.1 of Macrobrachium rosenbergii. NCBI lineage: Eukaryota > Metazoa > Arthropoda > Malacostraca > Decapoda > Palaemonidae > Macrobrachium > Macrobrachium rosenbergii. The sequence continues at coordinate 32,325,963 of NC_089795.1, forward strand.
AACTGCGAAATCTTACTGCAATGAAACCTAATGACCAGAATGCATGAGGTTGTACAAATCATATAATAACCACCATCTCGCTAATTTCATTCTTCACTTTACATGATAATAATGAGAATAAAATACGGTGAATAAATAAAAATAAAGTGTTAAATCTGCAACAGCTTCCAACATGAATTTTCATTTGTGAGAATGCCAAGTGTAGACAACAGTAAATTACAAAGAACGGTCTTTTCTTTCTTGCCTCTTTCATCTCTCTCTCTCTCTCTTTTTTTTATCTTGGGTGCATCTTTTTTCCTTAGTTGGAAATAAGTGGGTAAAGTTATGAAATTTATGAAATGGCATTTTACCATCATTTAACTTCAGTAAGACCTGTAGTGGGATGACGTTTTTAAATGTCGTAATTCCTTTGTTTCCATGCGTTGCACCCTCTGGAAACGAAGAGTAAAATGTATAGTCACAAGGAGAAAATGGTGGGGAAACTTGATTTGTTAGATTATATGTTAATCCAAAGTGGATGTACCCATTCTTCGTCTTATTTCTCCTCTTTTCACAATCTCAACAATTCTCACTCTGTACATAACAGGATAATAATTATCTTAAAAGCCCCCTCTTCATTTCAGTTTTCTGTAAAAGAAACCTATTGAGCCGGCTTATCTGTCCGTCAGTACTTTTTCTGTCCGCCCTCAGATCTTAAAAACTACTGAGGCTAGAGGGCTGCAAATTGTTAAGTTGATCATCCACCCTCCAATCATCAAACATACCAAACTGTGGCCTTCTAGCCTCAGTAGTTTTTATTTTAAGGTTAAAGTTAACCATAATCGTGCGTCTGGCAACGATATAAGACAGGCCACCATCGGGCCGTGGTTGCAGTTTCATGGGCCGCGGCTCATACAGCATTATACCTAGACCACCGAAAGATAGGTCTATTTTCGGTGGCCTTGATTATACGCTGTACAGAAAACTCGAATGAGCCGAAGAAACTCCGGCGCATCTCTTGTTTTCATTTCAATTCAATCCTTACTTTTCGCTTCCATTACAAATTTGGCTTCAACAGCCTCCTCTTACAGACTGTTTGCACATAACCCACAACTTTCAATGTCTGACCCATTCTTTTCTTTAATCTCATTCAACTTCCCATCCTTTTTTTGGCATTCCCAAAATTCCTACACAGAACAACAGCTTCAAATACCTCCATCATTCACACAAGCTTTGTAGGTCTTGTATTCGAGTACACAGAAAGGAGGGTAACTTTAATAGTTGGTGTAAAAGCAAATCTGAGAAAATGGTGTGATCTGTCTCTATCGCCGTTTCATATATTTATGGATGCAGTGGTGTGAAAATCAGGAAAGTACATTAGACGTAGGTAAACAGTATTTGATGATGTTTATAGATGATACGTTAATGACTGAGGGTAAACTGCAGTTTTCAATTGTTTGAAAGAAGAAACAGCCAAAAGTATATGTGAGCAAGGGTAAGGTTGTGAAGGTAAATGCAAGACAGGATGATGGAGAAAATGTTAATGTTAATGTGCGCTGAGGAATACTGGAAGTTGTTGATTCACACAGGTATTTAAGGGAAAATTTAGCATATGAAGGAAGGATGAGAAGAGAAATCGCTCTCAGTATAGGTAAAGAAAGAAAGGCAACCACGTGCGTGTATAACGTTCAGAAGTGACTGAGTTTATGGAAACCAACATGAGACTGTATGAAGAGATTGTTGAGACAACTGCCCTTTACAGAAATAGTGTGTGTGCAAACTGGAAGACAAAAGGTTGAAGCTGTTAAGATAAGCTGTTGGAATAGTATATGTGGAGTAAGAAGCGAAAAGGTGAGAAATGTGGAGATATGAGAAAGTACTAAAAGAGGTTATCACAACTGAAAGCGTGGATCAAGAGTTTTGAGATGCCTCGGTCATGGGGAACGAATTGAAGACGATAGCTTGTGAAAACAGCGCATGCGTCATTACGAGGACGGAGGAAATTAAAGCCTCGTAAGAGCTGAATAGGAGACTTGGAAGAGATACCGGAGAGAGAGGCCGTTCTTACATGTTTGACATTAAGAAAAATATATATGCAGCAAGCTTTGTATGTCTTGTATTTGACAAGCTGGTAAAAAGTTTTTAGCCTATGTAAGTATATCAAGTAGCTCATGTGTAGGAAGTTTTCTGCACTGGGGGTTTATCACGATTCAGCAGTTAAGAATGTGGCAGTCATCATTCACTTTTTTCTCTGAAACCACCCATAAAATCAAAGGAAACAAGGAGGCACCAGCTACCAAAAGGGAGTATGATCCAAATGACGAACATTGTCTTGGCTCTCACTCCATTATGCATTTAAACTATAAATATGGTGATATGGTGGGGAGGGAAGCGGGGTGTGGGATATAGAATACGACCAAGTCAAATGAATTTTTCAGGCTTTGATTAAAGCAAAATATCGCCGTTTGTGTCAAGCTTCGGTGTTTATTTTTTTAAATATGGTACTTTTAAAACCACGTGGTCAGAAACTTCAGCCAGAGCTTAACACGTGTCTTCATGAATCTCGCACACTATTATATCACGTACGTTGGAGTAAAGAACAATACACATAATAAATTTTATAAAAATGGACAAGCCTGATTTGGATTTTAGAAACGGCAGCTTTTATCTAAATACAACATACCATGCCTCTTTTCCTGTTCAACGGCTTTTATTGTAAAATGCTCGTTTTACACAAACTCTACACTCAGCAAGGAAGCCAGTTTAGTGAAAGGCTAAAAATGGCAAATCAAACAATGACCACAGGCTGAGTAGAATGTGGAAATCAAATAGGTTGGAATTGCATACGACCTTAAGGATACACGTAGGTCTACTATAATCTGCAGTGACATACGATCATGAATCTTGGTATAACAATGAAACTTAAAAGATTTGTGTGCGCGCGCGTTTTATTGAAGGCGACTGTCCTACTAGTAACAACAAGCTTTTTGTAACAACTGTCCTACTAGTAACAACAAGCTTTTTGTAACAATCTTCACATTGTCGGAGACTTTTCGATTATCATGGTCAGTTTCTGGTGAAAAATACTTAGCCTTCTTTCTTCCACTTAACTGTTTTTGTCAAAATCATTTCGCTGATCAGTGGCAGTAAGAAGAGTTTACTAACTCACCATCAGCAGTGGTTTTCGTCTGAGCTGGCCTAATGCAGCACAGACTCTTCCTCCTAGAGCAGCCCGCAGAACTCACAACCCGGTTGGTTGATTTACATTAAACCGACCAATATGTAAGCGAATGCCCTTGCTCAAGGGCGATCCCTAAGGTATTAAAGAGAATAAGAGGCTTGGTAAACACCTTTGCACTCTGTACTGCCTTCCAAGAAGGATTAAAATCTGAGATTTGCTATGCGGATGGAAATGTGCATCAAGGTGACCACATGTGAGACTGGTCGAAGACTTAAAGGGTGAGGCAGCTGTTTTAGCACAAAGCTTAGGTACGTCATTTATGTGTACATGAATTATTTACAATAATTCTATGGGAGTTAGTAAGCATAGTACGTATTTCTATAAAATGCGTATACAGTTTCATTCTTTAAGTTATAAAGCTATCTTATCAAGAATAGAATATGGAAGTGCACATGTGCAAAAAATGTTCTGCATATAATAAATATACATAGGAATGCATGCATACTCACATAGGCTACCTTCTACGAAGTGTTACATGCATATATATGTTTTTACGGTTATCACCGCCGGATCGCTAAATCTTAAGAACCTTATGGGGAAAATACCAGAGAGTAGGGGTGCAAGCAGGCCCATAAGCCTTAGAGTGTGAGGAGAGTTTTAGCAATTATCAGCCACAACCCTCTTCAAGGGCTGGGTTTTATGGGTCCCCGAGGAACACCTGGGATAGGTAGCTGATTTCCCCTGTCGTAATCCCCAAATTTAATTAAGCTCCTGTTGAGTTTCCTCACTTTACTGGCAGTAGACCTCTTTCCTTAATCTACAGGTATGCGCCAACGATGCTGCCCAAAGCAATGCCCCCAAGCAACAAACGAGGCCATATAAGGCAAGGGTAGCCTCCTCCATCTTTTACGGGCTGCTCTAGGAGCAAGAGCCCGTGCTGGCACAAGGCCAGCTAAATCTGAAACAACATCCTCCATCTTGAGTTCAGTCGACTTTCAACGAAAGGAACCTCTGCCCAACTCAGGCCGACTGAGCCCCGAGCCGTGGGCTGTGGAACTCACTTTTCTCATACTGGACTGACTGTGCCATTCCCGGGCACCGCCAATAAAACTTTGGATCACCTCGACATAACATTATGTGCAAGCAATAACGGGAAGCAAAGACGGTACATGCCCCCAGATGAGAAACTGGTTGGCCAGTGTCTTTTTCTTTGATTCGTTTTTACCATCCCTCTCGCATTTCAACGCTCCAGTAATTTTTCTGACTTAAGCAGCAACCTTGCTATTCCCAGTGTGTAATTCCTTGAATAATGCATAAAGTAATTCTCGCCCCTTGCTAGGAAGTGAGTAGGGTAAAGGAATTCCCTCCAGTTTCTGTATTAACTCATTTATCAAGAGATTGTGTTTCCGTGATAGTCTTATCTGGAATTGTCTCATTTCCAGGAGCGTTAACAGTGCAGTTACCTACGTAGTCGTGCCTCTGTGTTCCCAATTGCCTGAAGAAATCCGCCCATTTCCAAATGACTTAGGGACCACTCGCAAGTGGCCAGTATTCGTAAATCTGATGCACTGTCATTCAGTTAGTAATTGCTGTTGTGTCCTTTTCCATTTGTTATTTTGATGAGTGTCCAAAACTTTCCCTGTTAAATTTATCATGTTGTGTGTGTAAATAATACATCAGTGTTAAGAAACACACTTTCACTTGGCGACCTTTCCAATGATTATTCTTGCAATTATTCTGTTTGTGGGCTTACGAGGGGTTTTACAATTATGCAGTCATCCCCCTCGTAAACCACACACACACACACACACACACACACACACACACACACACATACATATATATATATATATATATTATACATATATATATATATATATATATATATATATATATATATATATATATATATATGCATACACAAACTATTATATATATATAATATATATATATATATATATATATGAGAGAGAGAGAGAGAGAGAGAGAGAGAGAGAGAGAGAGAGAGAGAGAGAAATATGCAATGTGTCCTCATTCACAAATAATCTCTTTTGTATGTTATATTCATATGTATATATGTGACTAATTGGTTTATAAAAACTTGGCTACATTGCTAAGCACTGCTGGGGCACTTTCACACATTCAGTGATTAACATAGTAACAAGATGAGTCAGAGTGGTTAGACAGCAAGATGGTAAAAAAAATTTGAGGGACTGGAGATTAAGTAAAGGCTGAAAAGTGGGCGCAGCTAGGGGCCAACGGGACGCTACAAACAACCTTTAGTAATGCCTACGGTGCACCACAACTTTGCATTTAAAGATCAGAGCCAAAAAAAAAAAAAAAAAAAAAAAAAAAAAAAAAAAAAAAAAAAAAAAAAAAAAAAAGGGGGGGATTCACTCTTCAATCCCTCGGCCAATCTCTCCTTAATTCTGAAGGTCACTCACGTAAATTTCCATCCACAAGGTAACACCAAAGGGTAAGAATCATAGATTGCAAGTTATTTGGGCAGTTTCACTAACAAGAACCCATACTGGCATAAGGCCAGCTCAATCTTGAAACACTATCAATACAGTGAAGAAAGAAGTCAAGGATTTTCATCCCAAACTGACCCGTGAAAATCGGAAAAACTCCAACAGTACGTAGACTCGCGAAAAAAAAAACTTACAAGTGCTAACGAGACAATTGCCTTCAATAAAACCTGAATGAACCAAAAACCTGAACTCTTTACGTAATATATGCGGCGCAAGACGAACTGAAATTGTGAGAAATAGAGAGAGAGGTAAAAGTGATAACATGGTTTGCTTAGGAGATGGTTCAGTCATGCGGAATGAAAGGAGAGCGACAGACTGCTGAAAAGTGTAAAACCAGAAGTGTTCGGGGAACTGGTATGGTATGAAAGTGGAACTGGAAAGGAAGAGTCTTAATTAAATATCCACGAAACACGAGAGTGCATGTAAGAGGAGTGAATAGTGCAGTTTGTACGCGGGTTAGGCATACTGCCGATGAAGGTAGACCTAAAATAAAGAAATTTGATTTACGTATAACGTAAGAAATCTAATTTGTCAATTAGTTATTATTCTTTGCGCATTTGCTCTTCGAGTGTTACTTTTTCAGCTGAGTAATATATATTTATGTTTGTTGTGTTGCAAAATCATAGTAAGTTTTGGTATGCAATTGTAATAATTGGTTAGTATTATATTTCACAAAACGAATTCAAGATTTTTCTAAATGAACAAAGTTTAAGTAATTCTGTCTCGATAACATGAAAACCTTTGCTAGTCAAGCCACCTTTCCACTAACTGATCTGAACAATCAAACAGACGGAACCGATGAGCAGGTACTTGAAACGCCGCGTGTTCATCTCCCCCAGGCAAGGAAAGTCCTACGGAGGGCTAATTTAGAATATTATTGCCTCGTAGATGCGGGAAGGGCCAAACATAATTAGACAAATTATGTAATCACTGTTACAACCACACGCAAATGAAGGGTCCTTGATGAAGGGCGAGTTGTAGTAAATGAAAAAATAAAACCCTAACACGATATTTGCATACATGCATTTATCCAGTTTTTAAAAAACCAATTATAACAATGTTGTTAACGCTAGGCACTTTATATGTGTAAAAAGTGTGGATATTATTAACATTT